>NC_056606.1:14009236-14335902 GCF_018340385.1 Cyprinus carpio | reverse complement strand
CAGGACCAGACGAAAGAGAGAGGGGAAAGAGAGAGATAGCATGCTGCTGTCACAAAGCAGCAGGATTAACAGTAGAGAACACGCTACAGGGAGACTAGATTATTCTAGAACAGGAAAAAGGCAAAAATCACTGTTAATCTTCCTTCAAAAATATTTTAAGTGTAATTATCTTAAGTGTAAATATATTAAGTGAACGTTTTAACAGTAAAGTGACAATGAATTCAAAATTTCAATCCAAAGAAGTTACTTTGTTTATGGTTGACATCCCCACATTTCCAATGTGTAAATTCCTATCCTTGTTATTATTTATGCTAAATTATGGTAGTAAAATGGATTTTGAAATGCTAACATTAAGTAAGCTAGAACAACACACTCTCACACAGACACAATGAATGATTTAATCCTTATTGGATCCTGCTGTCTGTGACACCAAGCCAGACTAAACTTATGATGAGCATTCTTGAACTCTAGAAACTGTAGCAGAGCAGTCGTATTGTTCTAGCTGTGGAACTCGGACCAAATAGAGCTCATCCATCCCCTGGTATCAGGAACTCCCCTCCTGCAAGAGTAACAGATCTGATTACAGTTTAGCAAAATGAGCAAAAAAAAAAGGCTTCTCATGGGACGGTCTCTCTGTGAAACAGGAGTACGCCGTCATGGCTTTCTATTAAGAGGGCAGTGTCCAACCTTGCTCAGATGACAGTGACAAATATGGCCCATTAAAAACCTCTATGGAACAAATTGGCAGACTGTGGTTGGTTTCCCGATTAGACCGCAGTGGCTCGGTATCTAAAGGATTCCAATGAGCAGCTGTGATAGAGAATATTTAGCCAGGAAATCTCATCAGAAAGGACAGACTCTAAAAAAAAAGGCAAATCCATTCCAGAGAACTTTTGATTGAAACAGTAAAATACTGAACTCAGATCTGAACTCAGCGTGATACAGGAGGGTGCTTTCCTGTCACAAACAACACAGGCCATTTCATTCTGGCTTCTCCATTCTGAACGATTGTGTACTGCCAAAACTAGTACTACAATGTTCTGTAAATCAAAATGTCAGGGCCTTCAGGGTTCCAAATCAACAGAATCTTACATTTTTATTTCCAACTTTTCTTCATGAAACAACCTATGCTGTCAGATGTAAATGTTTCCTGGTGAATGGGAGAATAGGTTAAGCAGTTAAGAGGCTGCACTTCTCTAGCATGATGGCAAACCATCCAGATTACACTCATGCTAATGCCTTCTAAGATGATTACTGCTATTTCAGGAAGTGACCTTAACCTTTAATAGCATTTTATTGAAATCAATAGAAAGGGGACAAGATCTACATGATTGTTTAAATTAGTTTTTAGTATCAAAGATGCAAGCTATTTATACAGTTAGGTTTTAAATGTGTTAGGTGGAGTAAAACATTCTGCCAACATCTGTAAATGACTGCAAGAGGGCAGCAAAGAACGTGAAGGCCTGTTAGGATCACGTCACCTTTTCCAATTAATAGAAAGCAATCTGCCGTGAACATAATCAGTGGGTTGAGGCAAAGGTCAGAGAAGAATAAAAGGAACTACAGATATTACAGATTATGGACAGAAAAAATAAGGCAATATTTTGCAAATATTACATTATCCAAGGCTAAATCCCTGATCATAATACCACAGCTCCAGCAATTATACACACAACTCCAATTTAGCATATTGCATCTAAACACATTGTTTTTTAATTACGCAATTTTTCTGCATGACTAATTCTCATCCAACACAGTAAAAGCTTTGAAAACTTAGGGCCTTGATTCAAAAATCTTGGCAAATGCAGCTAAAACATAAGCGGATGATTAAGAAATTCTGCAAAATGCTTCTATGACAGACTACCATTTAAAGCAAAAGCTGTGATTATTTACAAAGCTTGCATGACTCCCTAAACTTTCATGAAAACCAATGGGATATTTATATAAAGCAACTATAAGCAATTTCTTTAAAGAAATAAGGAAATACTTAATTGTGTTACATTCACACTTTTCTTAAAATTGAGCAAACACTTTCTGATTGGTCACCTCTGTGCTGCACATTTCTGAGATTCTTTACTAACTGATTGAATGAACCTTTGCTTTAGACCAGAATAAAGATCTGCATCCTAGAAGAAGTTAACAGACTGAGAGAGCACAGTGGTCCATCTCATTATAGAAATTATGAAAAGACATTATATTCCAGAATCATCAGTGTCTAAACATTTAATAACATCATGGAAGTCAAAACCATCAATCTCTAGATCTCACTAATGCTTACAAAAAACACATGAGAGCGTTTGTCCTTAAGCTGCAATTGACCTTGAGTATGAATAAAGGAGTTAAACCAATCAAGATTCAAAACCAATCTCATTCTCCTTTACAGAAAAGACAAAAGCTTGCCTTGCGGAGATTTGAGCTTATGAAGAACACGTTTAAAAACCCAGAGGCACAGGGAAGCATCTCCTGCCACATCAGCAAGGTTAAAAATAACTTTATTTCAGAAAAAAGCCCTAAAGCGGCAGAATGTGCCCACTGCTTAAGAATGAACTATGAGCAAATGTCACCTCAGCAGACAAAGCACATGCAATCTTAATGGAGCAAATAATAAAAAAGAAAACATTGACCTTAAGACATAAATACATTGTTTTAAACTAGAACAATGAACATTAGAACACTCTTGGCGTGAATAAACTCAAGCAAATATCCTAAAAATCTATTAGTGAGTTACATCTGTATGCTGCTCAGAAAAAATCACTTATAAATAACTTTATTCTGCACCTCGTGTTTTCACTGACCTATTTTCCTACTACAAGGAAAAATGATTCTTTTTACAACAAAAGAAAGAAAACATAAGCTTACCTATGAGAGCCTGGAAAAGACTGCTTTTGAAAATGCCCATGACTCTTAAGATGGCAGTTTTGAGCTGTTGTTCCTCTGGTTTCTTCAGTTTGGAGCAGTAGTCCTCCAGGAGGCTTATTGCTCTGGCTGTGTCTGTAAAACAGAATAAATGTTATGCTACTTGCATTTATTTTTTAATCTACAACATTTAACATGGAACTACCTAACATGTATGATTTTTTTAATTTACAATTACATTTATTTTTAAATTAGAGTGCATTAGAGTGCAGGCCCACAAACAGAAAAAAAAAAAGAAAAGAAAAAAGAAAATGTATAAAATCAAAACAGTCACTTTTTAATTTTAAAGGAATATTTCACCCCAAATATTGAACATTTCTTGAAAACGTTCTCACCTTCAGGCCATCCAAGCAAGTACATGTAAGAGTATATTTTGTCATCTGAACATATTTGAAGGAATTTAACATTACATCACTTGCTCACCAATGGATACTCTGCAGTTTAAATAGCTAAAATACAATAAAAACATCACAATAAATCACACAACTCCAGTCAATCAATGAATGTCTTTTTTTAATGTTTGTAAAAAAAACAATTCCATCAAGGCATTTTAACTATAAACCATCACTTCCGGCCTAATTCTTTTATCCAAAATAATGATTCCTTCAGTGATAAAGTCCATCCCCTGTTGTCTTCTCACATCAAAATCCCCTGACATGTATGTTAAGAACTGTTTTGGAAAATTGTCCCATGTAAACAGTGCTTGATCTGTGCATATTTCTTACTGCAGAAATCAATATTATGGATAACAACGTTTTAAAGTTAAAAGCATCTTAATGATGCATTTGTTTACTACACACACATAGCATTTTGCTTTACAAGACATTATGGACAGGGGTCATCTGGATTATGTTTTTATCAATGGCTTGGACTCTTTTCCTGATGGCACCCATTCACTGCAGAGGACCCACTGGTGAGCAATTGATGGCCAAATGTTTTCGATGAAGAAACAAACTTAACTACATCTATATGGAGTGAGGGTGAATAATTTTCTGCCAAATTGTTATTTTTGGTGAACTATTCCTTTAATGGACATTCCTAGTCAAACTGTAAATGATTCATTGATGCAGGTTTCGCTCTGTATGTCACATTATAAAACTAAAATGGGTTGTGAACAGAGATTTGCATTGAAATTAATGACTCAGAATGTCTGAACTGACAATTAAGTTTTACTTCCAATGGGACATCCTTAAAGAAAACAGCAAAGAAACTGCCTTTAAACAATTCACTGTATTTCTACATGCTTTATAACATAGTAACCAGCTAACAACTTACAAAGACCCTGAGAGACTCTTTACTACTGGCACAGATCATCAGAGTGACTGAGCATGACTCACACAGACAAACAGACACTAGGGATGGGACTGGGGTTAATTCCTGTCTTCAACAGATCGTTCTGAGCAACACAATTTAGAAAAACTTAAAGAGCAACAATTAAAAAAAAAAAATTGTAATTAGTAACGTGTAAACGATTATTGTGCATGCATTAATGAGACTTCTGCTAATAATAAACTACTAGAACAATAAAATTGGAGATCTACTACATTTACAGTGTGCATAAAAAAACTTGTAGGCATTTAAAGAGTAACTAAAAACGCAGCTGCATAGCGGTCTGAAATATAAATACAAACCAGCATCCGAGATCATCCGAGGTCATAGGCAGGTTGGCCATACTTGTGTCTATTTTTACATACTACAAACTTACAGCAGAGTATAATTACACTATTAGTAGGTCTACATATATAATTACACATATTTTAGGCTTAGGAGGTACAGAAGTCAAAATAAAATAAGGATAACTAAGGCATGGCCACAACAGTCCTGCTAACATGATCATCTTTGCCTGCTTCAGCAACCGCAACACATTCAACTAATCAAGTCCTGACATTCTGCATTACCCAAAGACACTGAATACATGTGGAATTTGACATCTGGCATGCTATATTTCACCATTTTACACGTTCTGACAAATAAACATTATGCATACAGCTTTTATTGCCTCATATTAAGAGACTGCATGTAATATTCGTTCTTTTGAAATATTTTGGTCTACACTATATGCGATTAAAATTATGAAGAAGAAGAAGAAAAAAAGAACCGTAACCGAAACCGGTCAGTATACAGTTTTTTTTTTTTTTTTTTTTTAATTTAGGTTATAAATATAACAGATTACTGGAGTACGTTTTACAAGTAAACCCTTTTCAAAATGTCATGTTTAGATTATTGTGTTAGGCTACTTGTCATTTCTTCGTAAATATTTGTAAAATGTACTAGCAATGTCAGAATAAAATAAAAAAAAATAAAAAAAATAGGCTACACTTTTTTTCAGTGTACAATTTCTCGTATTTATTCATATAAGTTTTAACCTGAAATAATAAATCTTAAATTAATCTTAAAAAGTGCGTACACTATGTAAACGACCGGTATACAGTCATATAATAATCATGTTTTCACAATTATGTACATACGTTGATGTTTATTTCTCACCTCGTTTTCTTAAGGGCATAATTACTCCTTTATGTCCTCGTGGGATTGTCACGCATGGAAACAGCAACACAAAAGTTTCGCCCTCATCTGCTGTCAGTGTCTTTGAGAAAGTGTCACCTGCTAAAGCTGCAAGTTCCTGCTCAGTTCGTTGATGTAGATGTAAAAGCGAACAGAACGGCAGCTCTCGGGGTCGTTGCTTGTAATTGTCAATTTAAACAGGAAGAGACACGCGCCGAAACATCTTGCAGAGGAAAACACATGCTGAGCGCATGATTGTCGCTCATGAGAAATAAGTCCATAATCCGATAGAAAGAGTGGAGAGTGATCGAGTGCACCTTGGTGTATACGAGTCCATAAGAAATGCTCTCCAGTGTCTGAATATGTTCTCGGTATTGAGCTCTCTGGGGATTATTTTGCTGGAATATTCGCGCAACCACCGACTCCTTACATGCCTTTGGTGTTTAACTACATAAACATAATTCAATCACGCTGTCCATAACACAACCCATACAGTCCTGACAAACATTAAAGGCGCAGTGACTAACTAAACTAAATCTAACCACTAGTTTTTGCCCCAAAGGTCCATATGCATCAAATTAGAAAGGCTCTCCAGTACATGGCTTGTCTTGGATTAGATCCAGTCAATCATTATTTTAAATCCTTAAACTGCCAATATGGAGATCCAGCAACAGTTCGAGGAATAAATACACATGACATCCTGGTATCTCACAAGCCTGTGTAAGTTGAATGATGCATGCTTGTAAACATTTCTTTAAGAACAACTTGTCCTATAGGTTACAAGGTGAATGAAGTTCACGTGTTTTATGTTTTAGATTCTGATCCTTGAACAGAAAAAAACTGAGAATTAAAATTGGAGACTTTCGTGATCATCTTGCTGTTCGACAAGCGCAATCCACTTTCACGTCACTTTAAGAAACAAGCAGAACCATCACCATACAGGCAAATCCAGACCTCAAGGTAGAGACAGAAGGCAGATTTAACTACTCCCCCCATGAAACAGCAGCCTGTCGGTGCGACGCCTGTCGGAAAACACCTCCAAGTTTCATCCAGCTTTCCGATAACGCATGGCTCCACAATTGCCTCTGTAATTAAACCAATCTGAGCAAATATATCCCAAAGGTCCTCGTCAAACGTCCCGAAAGGCAGTTAAGAACAACTTCATCTCCTTTCCCGTCATTTTTTCGGTCAATCTTTACGGCATCTTTTGCCAAAGCTGGTTTGCAGACTCTCTCTACGGTGGGTGCAGTATCACCAGCAGCAGCAGCATCATCACCAGTTTCGCCTTAGCAACGAGAGGGTTGACCCGCGGGGATTGACAGGGCGCGTCCTCCAATGGTGTTCGTTCTTTCGGTCAGTTGGCGCACGCAAGGACCAATAGGAATCGCCGTATTGTTCCTGGAACTCGGGGTGAGAGTTGACTGGAACATGTGGTTAGACATGGCTGCGCCCTGAGGACCGTGACTGTTGAACACTGGATGGAATATTAAGCGTTTATTTGAAAGCTCTTTAGTGGGTAAGTTGTAATCCTACGATGCATAAATACGGTAGATATCATGTGCAACTGAACTTCTCAATAAACAGACAGAATTACGACTGTGTGGGACATTCAGCTAACTTACACAGAGGTAAAACAAATCAGCTGTCATTCGTTTTAATGAGTTATTGTGCTGCGTTTTTAAAACGACATATCAGTAAGTTCAGTTTTTAAAGAGGCGTTGTACTAATATATGTCCTCTACAGAGTAGTAATATAAATTTCATGGATATCCAGATAGCAAGCTAGCATATAATGATCTAGTTACTTACTAACATACACAGTAATATCCCTTGTAAGTTTATAAACGGACTCATTAATTATCCGCTTGTAAAAGTAAACAATTATATATGTTCATTTATTATTAATCTTATATTAAAACTCACTGGACGATAATCCGCTGCAGGTTTGCTTCTGACAAACCAAACGTTGATATTCAAACAGCAAATTTTAATGTTTATATTAAAACATCTGTATCTCCTTTTAGATCAGCATGACAGACAACGGGATGTTTGTGAAAGACACAGGCCAAGGCCAGACAATATCCAGGGCGATGATTATTAAAATGCTGAATAAGAAGTTTGAAAAACTCCCTGATTTCGACAAGTAAGTTAGTTTCATATCATACATACGGTATTTCACACATTTGTTTCCCCTATTGCAGTTAGCTAACGAAAGTTCCCCGTTTGTCCCTCACAGAAAACTCTTTTCATACGGCCCTATATATTTGGCTGGCAACGCTGGGTTTGCTGGCTTGGTTGCCAACAGCTTTTTCAGACGTGTACTCAATGTCACCCAAGGACGATTTACTTCCAGCCTTCCCATGGCTGTTCTTCCCTTTCTGACAACTGCAGCACTTTACACTGCGACCGTAACGAACCCTTTAATGTCAGGTATGGATGCAGTATTGAATGAACATTGGTATTAAGAAGCTCCCATGCGATTCGCATCCAGAGTTCAACTTTGACCCCTTTCCTTTGCCGCTCACCTGTCGAAGCGTCAGCCAATCGTCATTGGTAAAATCAAATGACGTTGTGCACGTGCCAGTACAAAAATCAAAACATGATTGGTGAGGTTTGGTTTAATCTACAGCTCTCTTTTTTTTCGGCATCAATACGGTTACCAGGAATTTTAACTTTCTAGGTTAAGTATATATATTTTCGCTTCGTTTGGCGTTTACTGTGTGCACTGAACGCTTTCTTGTTACCTGCAACACCCTTACAGAAGTCACGTGAAAGCTCCTTATATGCGTTTCTGAACGTTCTACATTGTAATTGCAGGTGACCTGAACTGCCCAACCTGTACCCTGATAAGAGGGGCTTTGGTTGGTGTAGTTGGTGGTGGCATATATCCCATTTTGTTGGCCTTACCTGTCAATGCTGGTCTTGCAGCCAGGTTAGTCCACATAGTTACTACACACTGCTTTTCTTAGAAATAAAATGTTATGTATGACTAATTGTAACTGATTTTCAATTGTCTTGCAGGTATAACAGTGCACCAATGCCAGAAAAGGGGAACATGATACGCTTCTGGACAAATGTCAGCAAACCAATTGTACAGAAGATGTATGTTGTTTTGCTGTTGCAGGGTTTGTTTGGAACCTACTTGAGCTCTAAACAGTTTGATATCTACCTTAAGATGCTGAAAATAACCGATTCTGACAGTGAAGAGCTTCGTGGTTAGCAGTTATTGTCATTTATATTGTAAATCTTTTTGTTAAAATAAGTGAAACATGCTTGCCCAGTGTCATAAGCTTCTTGTCAGATTTGGTTTTGATGTCTGATCAATAAATTACATTAACTATACCTTTGTACTTTCTGCCCATAAGTTGAAAAGGGAGAAATCTAATCACAAATTTTGAGGTACTTAAAAAAAAAATGTAATGTTGTTTCTTATACCTCAGAAGTCTCCGAATAATGTAAACTGCCTGGCCATTATTTTACTACAGATACTACAAAACATTAGAGCTTTGCCTAAACAAAAACAAAGGTTTATGTTCATGTATGAAAGGAAAAAAAAAGTGGATAAAAAGTGGTGCGCAAACATAACTTTAGCTAATGTGTAACTTCTAAAACTATCAAATGGAGAACATGTGAACCAATAACCAGTTCAGCCACTAATAACAAAAACAATGCACTGGGAAACAAGCTTATGGATCTTAATTACAATGTGCCTTTACTGCCACAGATATCTTTTAATGTGAATTTCCAATTCCCGACCACAACAATCAACCAAACAATTCTGAAATGTAAACAGAAATATCAGCATTAGCTTTTAAATAAAATCATTAAAACTATTTAGTCCTAGTGTTTCAGAAGATCTAGATAAATATTGTCATTTGTATTTTTCAGTAACATTTACAACAGTTTTATCATCTTGTTGATATCATCTTACAAGCTGTTATCAAGCTACTATCAAAAAGTGTTTCTAAATCTGGTGCAACAGTGTTGGAACAGATTCATTTAAATGTTAATTCTATACACTCTGACAGCAGTATGAAGTACCATGAATAAAAATAAAAACATCAACTGCAGTTATACATTTCAGAACTGCTTGGGTTGATCTGTAATACTACAGCGCTGCAGTCGTTAGATATGATCAACAATGGCCCAAACAGAATAAGTGCTTTTTTTTTTTTTGGTCAGAGTGTTACCACAGCCCTTAAGGAATTTTGCAGTATGCACTTGCATATAATAGGCAGAAACCATCACCACTCTTTATCCACCCTGAAGAGAGATAAGAAAAGGCTTTTGTAGAGAGCGAAGAAAGTGCTGTGTAAAAAGAGAAGGAGAGTGTAGTTAACATCTTATTAGGACACAAAACATTCCTCAAATGAAAATTTATTACATTTCATGCTGCAGCCATGTCCCAGCACAGTCTTTGGATTTCCATTACAAATCACATATAGATGTTCATGTTCAAAAACCATGACCCTTTCAAAAATGCTGTTACAGAACATACTTATTCTCCTGACAAATGTCAAATAAAGCCCAAATGCTTTAACAAATCAAGATGAAACACATGGATATGATGCGGATGTTCAATGCCTTGTAATAAAACATTACTATAAACAGAAGTTTAAACACTCATTTAGATGCTAAATGTACACGATAGCATCTGACATCTTTATAAATGTGATAAAGAATCAGTAAAACTGTAACTTACACTGTTTCAAGTACTACCTTTTTTTAAATTTACCAGGCCATGATGCAAGCTGCTGGTCCCGATTCTTCTGCTTTCCCCACAGCAAAATCCACTTTAGCATAAAGAAAAATAAGGGTTCTACATGAAAAACATTCTTTAGAAAAATAGCGATATTTCAGAAAGGGCTCATCTAGTTTCAGCAAAATACAAGCTTGCTTTGAAATCAACATCAATGTATCAATCCTGAATAAACAGATACACATAACAGATTAATCCAATCATAAAACATCACTCAAACACAAAACTTTTACATAATCCATTCTGTCCATTCAACTACTTCCCTTAAAGTCTACTTTAACTGAAATTACATACTACATCTGTGTAATCCAATAAACATCCAAAGTATGTGATAAAAAAAAAAAAAAAAAAACAATGCTTAATTTCTTTCTGTAGGTTATCTTCAATACTTTAAACAGATAGCAAATGAAAACAAAACAAAAATTATAGTTTATTTACAGTTTGTATTGTGCCGTGAACTGGCAAATAGCATTGTCTTCATCTTAGGAGTTAACCAGTTCTGTGCAGTCTTCTACTTCTCGATCCTTACCATGGATTTCAGCAGTCAAGGATGTTCTGTGACCCAGTCATCCAGCATGGCGGACCAAGCACCTAGAAGAAAACTGTCAACAAGTTTAGCAGTAACTTGTATTGAAAGCAAGTTCAACAGACATGCCATTCAAGCTCTGCACACATTTAAACAGTTAACTCTATATTTGACAATTACTGTCGTCATGTCCCCTCATTTACATCTTGTGCAAATGTTCAGTCTCGGAAAACGTTGAAAAGGTAAAATACTTGACCCTACATTTTATGCGACAAGCTTGAACTCTCTGCACATTTGGTGCAGAATTCCACCGAGACGTGGTCTTTGTCCACATGCAGGCAGACGCCACCTGCAGTATCTTTGTCTTCCACCTTCACCCTCTTCTTCGGCATGGCGTAATCGTGGTCGTTCTCGTTGGATTCCTGGAAAAGCGAGGTAGAGAATTTCATGCCGTTCACACCGCTCAATCTAGACAACAGCTGAGCCAGCATGCTCTCATTGGCCAACACGGCTCTCAGGTACCTAGTTTCATTCTCCAACTCTTCCACTCTCTTGTTGAGATTGTCGTTTTCCTGCTTGAGAACACGATTTTCTGTTGTCAAAGAACCAACTCTCTGTTCCAAGCCACTGACGTATTCTTTCTTCTTTAAACGGTTCATCCGCGCCGCAATGGCGTTCTTGTTGATGATCCGACTGGAGACGTCTTGCAGTTTTGACCTCCGGACAGCACCTCTACTGCAGGATGTGGCCACGTCAAGTTCTGCGCTTTGGTTTGTCTCATCGCTGGTCGCTGTCTGTGATTCAAAGTTGACAAAAGCATCAAGCACGTCGTTGTCCAGGTCCCAGTTGAACCCGGAGCCAAGCAGATCATCCAGGCCCCAATCATTGGTGTCGCTTTCTGGGGAAGTTTGCATGTTGGTTTCTCTTGTATTACTGGTTTTCGAAACACCATCAATCTCGTGGGAGGTACTTGTACATGTGATATCAGCGTTTAGGCTGCTCCTTCCTCTTTTTCTGGTGATCATGGCTGTGTTTCTGGATATTGTGGAAACTGTATAGAAAGAAAACATTAGGAAATTAGCACAAAATAAATAACAGCAACAATCTGCACACAAAAGTTTATTTTTATTGTATGGGAGAAAGCAATGAAAATTACAGCTATATAAAGCTGCCAAACCACGGAGAAATGTTCGACTAGAGAAAGCCAAATCAGTCTGGTGAGGAGAAATGAAGAGAAATCGATCCACATTCTTTTTTCGAGATTTTTTTATAAAAATGGGTTAGCAAACATCTAACAAAACTTTTTTTCGAGATTTTTTTTATTCGTCACATACACGATTATTCTTCCGTACTTAGCAAACATCTAACAAAACAAATAACGTTATAGGTTTTTTCTTTATTAAAAAAAAAACCGTGCACGTCAATATATCCGCTTACTTTTAATGTAATAATCGATATATGAACAACTCTTAATATCAAATACAACAAAGAACATCATCTCCCAGTGGTTTTGATAGTAGGCCGCCGTTGCGCGCCTTGATCTGCGTGACAAAGCAGTTTCTTCACGCAAAGAAAACTACACAATTTTTGTTTATAACCGGAGTAACTTACCTTAAATCGAATCCTGATGTCTTCTGACGTCGATTGAATGAAGAAAACTACATTAACATGACAGAAAAGTCATTTAAGCTCAGACGTTGTAAAGCCAAGCAACGCGCTTAAGACGACACTGAGAGGAAATAAAATGGCGACTCCTTTATCATAGAGGAACTTCAACTAATCATCGCTTATCATAGAAGAATCGCAACCATTCACTCTTTTTCTTACAGAATCGATTGCTGTCAGTCTATAGTTCCTTACCATAGATTGTACAAAACAACAAAATGTATGTTTATTTATTACTAGACATACAGAATTTTACATATAAAAGTGATGCCAGTTTATAAAAGTTTATTAAAATCAACGTCTTAGGATACTCTCTCAAGGCAATAAACAAACGATCGTATTTGCTGCAAATTGAAAGATTTAAGGCATTTTTTATTTTAAGACATTAAATCCACATACTTTACAATAACAAGCATATTATATTTTTCATTCTCTTTTTCTTCCTCAACATAAATGTCAAGAAACCATCAAGTTAACTCCTATATATTTAACATTACACAGTGTCTTCCTACATACTGCATACTTCATGTTCACAATCATTTTTCATGTAATCTTTATAAAGTGTCACCATATGCCTCGGTTTCTTACTATCTAGACATTCTTGCCATGACCATCATTCTCAAAGGTAAAATATCTTCCACCCATTCATCTGGAGACTGCATCATTCTCTCCCACTGGGCTGCTTCAGCAACATTAGAGTCCATCCAGTTCACTTCAGTGCCATAACTTTTACCTGAAATAATACTGACAATCAGTTGTTTTTAATAATTTTTTTTTAAGTATAGTTGTAATTTCTCTTTCAGTTACCTGTTCCTGGACCCAGCCTAATACCCCCAATAAAGCGGTTGTTGAGTCTATAGTGATCCCACACAGTAAGCTCCACACAGGCCTCTTTGAGGTCCTCTTGCCTGAAACCATCATACACCATTGTGTGGTTAAACACTGGGTTAGATGCCCTCTTCAACACTCTGGTCTTCTGACGGCTTTTCCGGCTGGTATCTGGGAGGACTGCGCTGAAAAGACCAAATTCACACGTGATGGGCATCCCACATTTAATGATCCAACATATATAAAAATATATCCAATAAAACAGCTGTAAATACCATTTAACAAAGGGGTCAATGGCAACACCTCTGGTTATAGGCAGATTCTTGCATTCTTTCACCCATATTTGCAACTCACCGTTCCTCTTGTTCTTGTGACCTACAGAATTGACATGTTATCAGAAAGAAAGATGCTTCTAAAAACATATTTTTAGTCAAATGCAAAGTGTCAGCATCTTACTGTGAGAAGTCTGTAGGACGAAACGCAGAGCAACTTTAATCTCTGCACCCATTTCCACGCTGCCGACAGAATGTTTTGGGCTGGTGGGAACCTGGATCTGGGTTGATTTAGAAATACATGCTTTAGTGGAATTCCAACAAACATGACCTCATACCCTTTAGTATAGGATTTTATATGTGTTGTTCACAGACTTCTCAAGAAAAGCCCTTTAGAAAAATGTTTTGCTGTCCATATCTTTAGCAATATTAGATACAGACTTGATCTGTGGGCCACCAGTTTAAGACTATCCTTACAGGTTATTTTAACCAAATATACATGATTATTGTTATCTTACCCTTCCTTTAAGGAAATACTCATTCATCTGAGAGTTACTGAAATCCCATTCGGCCAAATCGAGCTCAACCTCTCCAAGAAACATGTTACGCCCAAAAGTGTCGTTGTGCCACACAGAGGTGTTCAGCTTCTGGGTTTTCAGTGTCTCCACTGGAATCTTGAACTGCATGGAAAAGACAACTTCGATCATCAGATTCAAAACATATCTCAAAAAGTTTATAATTCTCATACCCGTAGTATTTCATTGTAAGTTGGATCCAGAGTCTTCTTCCTCACGCATGTTTTTTTCTTTCCATATTTTGCTTTGTCAGGTAACAAGTAACATTTAACATACCTGAAGTTCAATCAAACAGAGCACATTTATTATTGTTTATCTATCTTGAGAGAAGCTATATTCTTTTGATGAGAAAATTATTATTTCACTTACGGATCAGATCGGTTCCTCTTTACATCTGCCACGGCGAGGTCCTTGCATTGCACAACAAAGATGTGGAACTCTCCCAGTTTTTGCACGTAGTGAATGGCGAACTGGATTGCGCCTTTGACCTCCACATTACCCAACTCACTACTGTAGATGCTCATTACACTGCCAGTGACCTGCAAATACCCCGCACAGAGACACAGATCTATACAGAAACCTTTTCATTATTGCATGTTATAAACGTGCAAAAATAGATTAATACGTGCATTTGCATTATATTAGAGCAAAATTAGATGGTGTCACATACAGAGGACATGGAGGCCACTTCAGAGCAAGTGCTAAAATTAGAAGGAGTGTTGCATGTTCTCAGTCTGTCATAGTGGAAACTGCTCACTGATGCACAATCACTGTTTCTGAAATCCATCTATTAGTCACATGCACAAACAACAGGAGATTGTTAGCTTGTATGCAGGTTAATAAAGGCAGTGGATGGTGGTGTTTAGCTATAGGCAGTGATAAGGCAAATCATAAAAATAAGACATTTTAGAACTAATCCAGTGTTATTCGACATCAGCATTGCTCATGGGTTTTGGTTTGAGTTTTACCTCTTGTTGCATGAATGCAGGCACTGACATACTCATCATCTTCACCTGTTCTGGGTCGGAGAAGGATGTTTTGGTGTTGGAAGTGACTGCAGATACTGATACAAAGGAAACAGTAATTTTAGTGGATGCACATTCTGGATCAAGATACAGATGGAATGAATTTGAATTAGTTTTAGTAGAAATAACTAATTCTGAAGAGTTCTGAGATTTTGAAGAGCACATTTTATATTTTATATAGATAATTGATTTAGTTACTCCATCTACCTCACCATTAGATGCATGATTTGGGTGGTACGGAATGCAAACCACTTTAATCGTTGCCATTAATCCATGTGCTCATCAAATTTTCATGCGTCAGTTAATGCATTCCCTTAGCCATTTCAAGTAAAATATACATGAAAGACCAAGGGTCGATTATGAAAAGGAGGTTTAATGTCCTTGATGCTAATTTAATGTCAGGGGCTTACCTTCTGCTCTTAATGTAATAATGCAAATGTATAATACTCTATGACCATTAGTTAATAAGCTACAGCAGAGGCTGATATCAAAATCATTTAAAATAATTATGGAATGTATTTACAAATTGACGTGTATTTACTTTATTACTGATTTATTATTATTTATCTATTTATTAAAAAGACAAATATTTACCATTTTCCATACTCAGCCCAACTTCACTCCTTGGGTCAGTCTTCCATCTCTCCGGTTCAGATGACAAAGTATTGTTAAATAAAGATTTAAACAAATATGGATTAATTATATTATTAAACACTGTGAAATGCAGTACAGCATAAATGCTTGAGAAACCTGGGTATGCTATCTTTCAATTACACTAGAGACACTGGGAGTTATTAACAAATGTCCAGCAGAGGGCAAAAGAGACTGTTACTCATACAGAACTGAGCTAGGTCTCTGTAATACCCATGATTCTTAAAGACCAAAACATTTTGGCTTTACCTTAAATAAGGTCTTAAAGTCAACAAAACATAGGGCAAGAAAGATAAAGGAAACTTACGTAAAGGTGTGGATGCCATGTCCTCTAAACTCTTGGAAATAGAGATGGGTCTGGCATTGGCTCGTTCAAGGGCAGCTTTGACAGGGCTGTCATCCTCACTGTCCCCTGTCACGGCCCATATCAAAAAAGAATCAGCAAACCATACAAAAACAGAAGTCTACTGATCCATTATATACAACTATTAGTACTGAATATCTGATTTGAAACACTGATTTAATGTGGTATTTCAATCCATTGGCTTTCTGGCTTCAGGGGATTTGAAATGTATATGTAATTATTATTATGTACAATGTATGTAATTTTAAAAATAACATTAAAGTGACCAAAAAAGCTCATTGAAAATCAATATAGCCAAATAATAAATAATTTAATATTAGTTACAGATTTAAAATATAACAATTTCAAAAAAATAAAATAATTATGAAATATAAAATTTAATAAATTAAAACAACATAATAAAGACTTTAATGATTGTAAGCTGATTTTTCAGTGTCAGAGGTAACCTTCAGTGTCATTTTAAACACCATGTTATAAAATGAAACTTACCAAGAATTTAAAAAATAACAAACCAAAAAAAAGTTTCATGATTTCACATAAAAAAGTTCTGATTGCTGAATTAGATCATATTATAGAAACACGTAGAGGCAGGGCTTAAATAGTCATAAACCTGTAGAACAAGAAGGTAATTTTATCATGTCTAAAACTTGAGCAACTTGCTTGAGCAAAGTATCAAGTAGGATATGTTTCTCAGGACAGACTGATCAACTGTTTTAGGACATAAACCCTGCTTCCACAAGAATCACAGAACCAATCATGTTCTTTTCTACTGAAACTAGATTGTACCAAAATGGAGAGGTGAGCTCACAGTATGAACTGGCGTGTGAGACTGACCAGGCTTCAGGTGTGGAGCTCCCAGAGGAGTCAAAGGTGATCTCCTCTGATTCAAGCAGGGAGTGTTGAGAAGGGGAGCTCTCATTGCTCATTCTGCCTTGGTTCACCTGTTCAAAAGTTTCACCTGCCTGCACATTAACCTGTTTTCTTTCATCTAAGACTGCCTGCTCAGGTATGCCCAGGTAATAGTGTAAACTCAGGGGAATATAAAACCGGGTCAGAGAGTCCGCTGACAACTTTCGTTCTTTGGGCATGATGGGTCTTACATCACAGCCTCCATCTGAAGTCTTCCTGTGGTGTTCAGGAGAGATGCAAGACCTGGTTTGCCCTGGATTAACCCTTAAAGTGCATGGACTCTTGTTGGCGGGATTAATATCTATCGCAAAGGTTCTTAAGGGAGAACCTAAGGGATCCTTCCTGGTTTCTTTGTTTGGATATGAATCTCTACGAGGTACTTTAGACTGCAGTAATGGACTGGGAGTTCTGGTTTGATCTTGGTGTTTTGGGTGGTAAATGTCAGTGGGCTGTGGCTCATCATGTTGACCTTTTGCAAGGAGACTTCTGAGGGGAGATGATGGTGGACTTAGCTTTGAGTGTTCGTCTGAAATGGACTGTTTGAAATTAGAAATATTCTGGGTGATGTAAGGTACCCTACCTCTGATATCTTGAAGGTCTTGTAATGGCACTGTACTTGGACTTTTTTGGTTTTCCTCGGTCTGTTCCATCTTCTCTTTTTGTGTCAGTCCAGCCTCTTTGAAACTCATTCTGCCTGGGAAACTTGGGCTGGTTGACCTGATGTCAAACTGAGGTTCAGAAAGTTCTATTGAAGAACGTTTTGGAGATGACTCTGGGGATGGATCTTTAACATAAGCTGTGTATGTTGGTGAACCAACAATTACTCTAAGGCCACCTTTTTCTTTCTCCCAAAATGACTTGAGATCATTAATTGAAACTTTATCCTCCTGTTGACCTAGGGACATCTTGAAGGTGGCGATTTCCTTCTTCAAGTCTGATATGTCCATGGCGATTGACTCTTCCTGTAGCTCATTGCCCAGAGATTTATCTTTGTGTTTTAGCAATGAACTGGGTGACAATTTGGCATTCATTTTTACTGTGAGAGTTTGTAGTTCACTGCTTGAAACTTCTGAGAGCCTATTGCTCTCCAAACTAGAAGGTTTCTCATCTTCAAGTGAGGATATGACTGATATATCAACACCACTGGATGTTCTTCTATGTAAGATTGGAGAAATCTCACATGATGTAGATTGTACATCAACTGGATTTGGCTTAGGATCATTTGGATTGGGTTTGGATGGGCTGATGCTGGAATCTGACAACCTTCGTTCCTCAGCATCATGATAATTCTCATTAAGCTGAGATGGCTCACTTTCTTCTACCTCGGCTTCTCTTTTGATGCTCAATATTTTAGGTCCTTTGTTCCCCCTTTCCCAGAATGACTTCAGGTTGGCTAGTCTTCCTGGTGATATTTCACCTTGGTCAAACGTCTCTATTTGAGGAGGATCTTCGCATATTTGTTTGTCTGTTTTTACCTGCAGTATTTCTGCAGTCTTGCTGTTTGTAGGAACAGAGGTCTGTGGAGGTAAATTATCATCTTCAGACCTCAAAGTACAAGATTTTTTATATTCAGAACTTTCTGTTTTATCTTGACTTATCTCATCTTGGTCAGATGCTTGAACTTCAGGACTCTTATCTTTTTTCTCTGCTCTCGAAAACAATGAAAAAAGCCCCCTACGTGTCTTTGGTGGAGGCTTGGTCTTTGGCTGTAAAACTGGAGGCACTGAATCTTCTGACTTGGCTTCTGGGCTTTCATGATCTTTTGGTTCCTCTTCATTCATCTCATTCTTAACTGGCGACTCCTTCAGCTTTCCATCTCGAGAGCCTCTCCCAAACCATTCAAATACCTTAGAAAATGAACGACCCTCTTCCACTGTAACCTTATCAGTCTGGCCCTCTGCACGTAACCCAATGGCCTTACCTGCTACCTCAGTAGAGCCATGGAAGTTGGACACCTGTGAGTGCTGAGGCTCACCATAAACCTCATGATGTCCTGCAGTGAAGACAATCACAAGTTTTACAGTTAAATTTTTGCATGCAAGTGAGAGAATAATACTTTGAGAGAATAATGACTTCCAAAACAATATTACATTAAATGACATAAATCTGACCATGATTCCTGAGATCAGATGATAAAATTACACTTTAAAATTGCAGTTAACCCCCAGACAGTAGTCATTTCTTGCAGTGCTTATTTACTAATCAACATTTGTGGATTAATCAGCATACACATGAGCATTCACCAGAAGCCATGTGCTGTATGTATATGGTACGCACGCACATGGAGTTAGTATGAGGGTGTATTGATGAGTTAGCATCTTAACTGCTGAATTACAGGTTAATAGATTTTTTAGCAGATTATCTCACTTAAACACATTTTTTGGGTTTGATTATATTGTTAAGGTTCAAGGTGTCTTACCAAAAGGGTTTTGGAACAAGCATTTCTCACTATCTGGTTGGACAACCCATCTACCTGTCCTTCCCTCAACCTTTACAGGCTCAGTGCTCACCACATTGGGATGCTCGTTCAGACTGCTGTGTATAATTTTGTAAACCACAGGAAGTTGACAATTCTCAGACCGCTATGCTAATTCCATGCGTTAATTGGATAGTTCAACCAGAGTGAAAATTGAAACTCAAAACTGATCATTTATTCACCCACATGTCATTCCAAACTTGTTACTTTTTTTTTGTGGAACACAGAAGGTATTTTGAAGAATGCCTTTAAATACATGTTTGGAACAACATGCGACAGCGAGTAAAAGAATTTTAATTTCCTGGTTGAACTATCCTTTTGAGTACTTCTCGTGGATACAACCATGTTACCGTTGTCTGTGGTATTGCTTCTATCTGGTTCCGACAGAGGACCCCAGTCTTCTTCCAGGACACTGTGCTCTCCTTGCACTCTCTCTATAGACCCAACAACAGAGGAGAAGCGAACCTGTTTCCTATCTAACCACCCTGACACAGAGTGCACTGAGCAGGGGGAAAGAGGAGGGCTGATGGGAGTTTCAGGACTGAAGGGGCTGACTGAAGCTGAAGACTGACTGCTGCTGCTGTCATCATTGGTAGAAATCTGGAGATGCAGGGAGTCAGTAGAGCTACAGCTAGAGATGCTGTGCTTCAGGATGCCTCTGGGAGCAGGGGTCACGACTTGTTTAACTCCATTGCCACCCATGACAGTGTCCAGGGAAGAGTTGTTGCAGGAGTACAGCAGTAATCTTTTTTTTGGCACAGGTTTGCATTGTGTGACTATGTGGGTGTCAGTGTTGTCTGTGTTTGGAGTAGTGTGATGGAGTGTATAGTTCTCAGCTGGAAGGAAAGTCTCTGAAAAATAACCAAATAGTTGGGTAATGAAGCAGTAAAAGAAGAAGCAAAGACACATACATGCACAAAAACATGAATTCATGTTTTATGATGAATTCATTTTGCATTCCAATTAACAGTTCTGTTCTTGTAACAGCAGTACAGTATCTGTTAATTGAGGGAATTTGAATGGTACAGCAATGAGATGCATGGGATAAAAGCGTGCAAGCAACCTAAGAATATAATGGTACGTCTTCAAGTCAGGGATAATAGATATATTGATACCATATCAAGTATAGGCCAACATAGTTCAGCAGAGTAGTCACAGTCAGTACTCACATTTTTACTTTTACAGTGTATTTGTGGCCTATTCCAAATATTCACAACTTTGAACCCTTTGCACTCATAACAATAATACTAGCTTTACTACACACTAAAAGCCCATCAAAAATGTACCATCTATGTCTGAGGTAGACTGGTCATGCGTGGCAGCTTAACTACTTAGAACAACATATTTCTCAGTATAATCTTCTTAAAGTTTGGCAGCTCCTTAAAGACTTGTTACTCAAGACCACTACAACAGGTTCAACTTTCTGCAGAAATATTTTGGCCACGGCACCTTTTTCACATGTATTGTAATAACACTAAATGCCACACATTACATTTCAATGCCAATTATAAAACTACAGCTTGGCTATTCTCTACTAATCATATAAGCATAGTAGAGTTGTATCCTGGAAATATACAAAACTACTCTATTGTTGTACTTGTGCAAATGATTATTGAGTGTTTACACTCCTGTATGACCTCAAAGAAGAATTCGATACGTTCATAATCAAAAACCAGGGACCAACAAGTTTTGTTGCCAACATATAATACAAATACCACTGCATTATACAGTGATAAGGTTTAACAGATATGCATGCAGATGGCATTCAGTTATTACACTTAGAGCACAGATCATGTCAAGCTAACACCATAGCCCAGAAGAGGTAAACATGCTATATGCAATGGGGATCAGACAAACAAACTTATTGTTCTTGCAAGAAATATGTTCTGACCCTTTGCTCTTCAGAACATAAAACTCCAATAAAACCACAACCAATCTGCTAGTCCATCTATTACTGGACCGAACAGTATCAAAATAATCACACAAATGTTAAATCTGTGGTAATCACATCTTTTAGATCATAGAGATCATCTGTCAAAAGCGGAGAGCTGGTATATAGCTGTAACACTACATTAAAAACTGTAAAACAAACTTGTAATCATTAAATAAAAAAATTTACTTAAAAAAAAAAAAAAAGAATCACTAGATAATTTATACAATTAGCAAAACAGATTTTAGTAGTTCAAAATTACATTATATCAGTAAATGAAATATGAAATTAAAAATATTAACAAAAAATTACAATATACTTCAATAAATGAAACATGTAGTCAAAAATTTTTTTAACAATAAACTGAACAATTTTTTTTATAGAGTGACATACTCTATGGGGTGTATAAAAATCAATTTGAGGATCAATTTAGAAGATAATTCTCACCCTCAGCAGGTATCTGATCAGCCTCTTTCACTCCATTGATAAGTCTGGCATCATCTCTCTGCGATCGCACACTACTGAATGGATTCTGCCTTGGCTACATAATAAATTTAATGGAATCATGAAAATGCATAATAAAATGCAAAATGAATGAGTAACTGGATTTAGTGTAGTATACCTTGATTTGAAGTATCTGCCCTTCCCGCTGGGCTTCCGGCAACTCATCATCCGCCCTGTATGGAGGTGATTTGGTCATATATTAAATGTAAGATGATAAAAACCAACAGGCCACTGAAAGCTTTGTGCATTGTGAACAGTTTCTATATGTCTATATTCAATCATCAATACATCTCTATGGTGCTGGTCCTGAAGCCCCTGGAAAGTCACAAGATTCAGCAAGCACTAAGTTTCCATGCTGCGATGTGACAGTATAATGCAATTACATGGTGTCAGACAGAGGGAAAAACAGCAGCACGTGAAATCTGACCCTTGAAGCAGCTTATTGGCTCCAGATTCCCTCACCAATGTCTGGGAAAACATGGGAAAAGTTTGCCCTACAGATTATGTTAGACCTAGAGTACAGGTTCACTCCTGAATCTCTGCCAAATCCACAAACGTTTCATAAACAAGTATGCATAAACTGGTAGACACATTACCTTTCTTTTCATGTTGTTTTACATGAGCTGTGATATGAGAGCTTTAAAAGCTAGTGTCCACAAAATTAAGGCTGCTGATGACAGCATGATCAGTCCAGCCAGGCTAATGGGTGGATGCAGCGTTAGTGTTTTGAAAAGGCAGAGCCGCCAAAACTTCCTTTAATCAAGTATAACAATGGAATGTGCTTGGTACTGATAACAGAAATGCAATTTTGAGTTTAGGAACTTTTTATTGCTACTTTTTATTACCATTATTAATTTGTGTTCAAGGCATTTCTAATTATTTTACATGGAAAATGTTACATGAATTTGCTGTCTGAAAGAAAAAATAGATAGATGAATAAATAAAACGTACACATACCCACTAAGATGTTCCTTTTTTTTTTTTTTTTTTTTTTTTTTTTTTAGATTTTCCAATAAAATATTCTACATAATAACAGCTGTTAAAACTCAAAACTCCATATCACATATCAAATAAATAAAATAAAAAAAAAAAAAAACAAAAAACAAATATTTTATTTTAAACTGAAATAATAATTCAAAATATTACTGTTTTTCCTGTATTTAAAAAAATTATAATAATGCACCCTGGGTGAGCTTAAGAGACACTTAAAAATCTTACCGACCCCCCAAAAACTCCACACACTAACATGATATGAGTTTATATAAAGACCTAATAGTTGTTATAAAGTGTTTTGTTATGCTTTGGTTGTATCTCGCCTATGGCATGAAAAATAGGTGAATGAACACAAACATCTAATAACGTAACATTTTAAAATTTTTGTACCTGGTATCATAATGAATAGCATACTTAATTACATAAATTACAAACATTCCTATAAACGTGATTACACTGCATTCTACAAGATTTCACATCACAGGTATCACAAAAAAAACAAGAAAACCCAATATATTCCAGCATGTGCTGCACCACGTTTCAATCAGATGAAACACTATACTGGAATGTTCGAATCATAAATGTACTTAACACCAAAAGCTCACCTCTCATTGTGTGATTCTGTGGATGGATCCTCAAT
This sequence comes from Cyprinus carpio, assembly GCF_018340385.1. Taxonomy (NCBI): domain Eukaryota; kingdom Metazoa; phylum Chordata; class Actinopteri; order Cypriniformes; family Cyprinidae; genus Cyprinus; species Cyprinus carpio. The sequence continues at coordinate 14,312,365 of NC_056606.1, read as the reverse complement.
AAGGCCTAGAAGCTCTGGAGGGATGTACACATCTTTCTTCTCACCATAAACACAACTGGGTTTCTCAGACCATCTTTGAGAAAGTTCCACTACAATAAGAGACATTTGTTATGCCCAAACATGCATTAACAGACACAACCCCACATCTAAAACATCTTATGGAACTACATGATATACAGGTCCTTCTCAAAAAATTAGCATATTGTGAAAAAGTTCATTATTTTCCATAATGTAATGATAAAAATTAAACTTTCATATATTTTAGATTCATTGCACACCAACTGAAATATTTCAGGTCTTTTATTGTTTTAATACTGATGATTTTGGCATACAGCTCATGAAAACCCAAAAATTCCTATCTCAAAAAAATTAGCATATCATGAAAAGGTTCTCTAAACGAGCTATTAACCTAATCATCTGAATCAACTAATTAACTCTAAACACCTGCTAAAGATTCCTGAGGCTTTTAAAAACTCCCAGCCTGGTTCATTACTCAAAACCGCAATCATGGGTAAGACTGCCGACCTGACTGCTGTCCAGAAGGCCATCATTGACACCCTCAAGCGAGAGGGTAAGACACAGAAAGAAAATTTCTGAACGAATAGGCTGTTCCCAGAGTGCTGTATCAAGGCACCTCAGTGGGAAGTCTGTGGGAAGGAAAAAAAAGTGTGGGCAAAAAAAACGCTGCACAACGAAAAGAGGTGACCGGACCCTGAGGAAGATTGTGGAGAAGGACCAATTCCAGACCTTGGGGGACCTGCGGAAGCAGTGGACTGAGTCTGGAGTAGAAGAAACATCCAGAGCCACCGTGCACAGGCGTGTGCTTTTGAACCAGAAACAGCGGCAGAAGCGCCTGACCTGGGCTACAGAGAAGCAGCACTGGACTGTTGCTCAGTGGTCCAAAGTACTTTTTTTCGGATGAAAGAAAATTTTGCATGTCATGCGGAAATCAAGGTGCCAGAGTCTGGAGGAAGACTGGGGAGAAGGAAATGGCAAAATGCCTAAAGTCCAGTGTCAAGTACCCACAGTCAGTGATGGTCTGGGGTGCCATGTCAGCTGCTGGTGTTGGGGTCCACTGTGTTTTATCAAGGGCAGGGTCAATGCAGCTAGCTATCAGGAGATTTTGGAGCACTTCATGCTTCCATCTGCTGAAAAGCTTTATGGAGATGAAGATTTTGTTTTTCCAGCACGACCTGGCACCTGCTCACAGTGCCAAAACCACTGGTAAATGGTTTACTGACCATGGTATTACTGTGCTCAATTGGCCTGCCAACTCTCCTGACCTGAACCCCATAGAGAATCTGTGGGATATTGTGAAGAGAAAGTTGAGAGACGCAAGACCCAACACTCTGGGATGAGCTTAAGGCCGCTATCGAAGCATCCTGGGCCTCCATAACACCTCAGCAGTGCCACAGGCTGATTGCCTCCATGCCACGCCGCATTGAAGCAGTCATTTCTGCAAAAGGATTCCCGACCAAGTATTGAGTGCATAACTGAACATAATTATTTGAAGGTTGACTTTTTTTGTATTAAAAAACACTTTTCTTTTATTGGTCATATGAAATATGCTAATTTTTTGAGATAGGAATTTTGGGTTTTCATGAGCTGTATGCCAAAATCATCAGTATTAAAACAATAAAAGAGCTGAAATATTTCAGTTGGTGTGCAATGAATCTAAAATATATGAAAGTTTAATTTTTATCATTACATTATGGAAAATAATGAACTTTTTCACAATATGCAAATTTTTTGAGAAGGACCTGTATATGATTTAATAAATGCTTTGATTTATGGGTGATTTTTCATTAATGGTAAAAATGTGATATATAGCAAAAAAAAGTGATGTAAACAGAGTTCAGATGCTAATCAGGGACGGGGTACATGCAATGGAAATAATGAGAGACATAAACAGAGCCCGTTCTCTATCTGATTCTGTCCGCTGGCAACACTCACATATCGTCACGGGTTTCTTCTGTCTCATGGACGTTCTGATGATGTCGGAGCCATGGATCCTGTCTCTGTGTCTGTGATTCTTTGTCTCATAAAACCACTCCCCAGTCAAGTACTTCAGCCTGCTTCTGTCTCGCTCAGTCTTACGAAGCTGCCTGAAAGGACATCAGATTTATAAATAAATAAATATAACAAACATACATACATATATATACATGTATTAATGGTCACAGAATAAAAACATCCTGATGTCCCAGCATTACAGACTGAGCTTTAGCAGTGACATCCAAACTGACGAATCCCAGACATTGTCTAAACTGTAAACTGTTACTCTGGACTGTTTAACTGTGAGAAGTGAAACTTGTTTTGTTTTGTTTTTTTCAGGACCCAGATATTATGTTGGACATTAAATGCAACTGACACAAACTCAAACCTGTAACCCATATTAAATGTAGCCTGGGACGAATTTTATTTTATACATTTGTTCAAGTTAAGGACGATGGTATGTCATACAACCTGCATATGTTTGCAATTAATGGCAAAATATTAAACAGTTTGATGGAATAAATGGCTTTTGATTTTATATGCTTATGTAGTTTCAAGGGATAGTTCAGAATGAAAATTCTGTTTTCATTTTTTCATCCTTCATCCAGGGTTATCTTGGACATTCTCCAGTGGTAAAAGATGTCCGTCTGTGTTTACATACAAAAACAATGGAAAAGTGGAAATATGGAATGCAAAAATGCATTCTGTGTGAATGGCCCATTAATGGACTATTGCTTTAATAACTAGTTACGCCTAATTATACATGATTAGAGCAAATTAATTTATTTTCTTCATCCACCAAGGAACCTTTCTGCTAAACTCACTTGACCCTCTGTTCTTCCAACTTCTTAAGCTCTGCATCTCTCTTCAGCACTGCCAGGATCATCTCTTGCTCTTCCTCTGTCAGATAACTCAGGTCAATCATGATGAATGGCTTCAGGGTAGGTGATGATAACAGATGAGTCTCAGATCGCCTCTGACTGGTTCACTGAAAGTGTCAAGAGCATCACTGAGTCACTGCATCACATCATGGAGAACATCAGAGGAGCACCTGCACCAGACAGACAGAAGGAGTTTCAACAAATTCAAGAAACACAGTATGAGCTTGGCTCACAAAGAACTATGTCTTCCCTGTGAATTCTTCTAACCATTATGACATCACATGATCCTAATTGTTCCTAATGAATCTGTGAGCCGGGCTTTCAAGACTTCTGCTTCCAGCATCATCTATGCTTCCCTAAACATCTGAAATGACATTGTTTCTCTATATCAGCTCCGGTCCATACAGTATGTGCTCAACACTGGACATGTGACATGGCATTGTCAGATGACTATCAGAGGATATGGGTACTGGCTGCTTCTCAGAGCAAAGAGCACAGTCAAAGGACTCTTTTATTCCTAAATCAAATTACACTTAACTCAAATTAGGTGGCAGCACACAAATGGTATCAATTTGAACAGTCTGCTTTTCTAAAAAACAATTTAGAAACCCATGGAAAAAATAGGAATACATCTAAACCATTTAAAGAACTGGAATTATGATATTTTTTGGATGGAATGACCATTGGCAGAAAAAAAAAAAAAAAAAAAATATTTTCTAAAAGGCAAACTCCTTCTCATTGCACTGTGCCAGTGACTTTTATGAATAAACTGTATTTAATATCTCTTATAAATAGTTTACAAAGAGCTTAAACAAACGTCTTTTACCAAAGAGTTTTTTTTTCTTTTCATAAATAAAAAATGTGATTTTTCTTTTCATTTACTTATTTTCTTTATTAATCCCTTTGCATATTGTAACATCTGATTTTTACGTATCATAAAAAAGAACAGCAATAAGTTCCTACATCTTCCATGGGCATATCTGGGTGTCTAGATAAAGCTATGATACATTCCAGCCAGAGCGGAAGTTTGTTGTTACTTTCCTATTTTGGAAATCTGTTCCCGAGTCATGTTCTTGATTGAGTCATTTCCATGAAAAACGCCTCTACATGGGTTTACACCACACACACACAAAACATATCTGACAAGCATTTTCCTTCTTGCTTCCAAGAAGAACAGTATGATTTTTTAGATTCTTTAGTAATGGTATTTTTAAATATTTACTTCTTTTAAAATCTAATAAATACTGCGAAATGATTTCTCTCAGTACTAATTAGATTTCAAAATGACACAGTAAAGCATTGAAGTGTCCGGTGGTTCTGAGAAAAGCATGTCATGACAACATAGTTGGGATGGTCACCCGAGGCAGGATCTGTAAATCATAACTTTTTAAGGTATACGCCATTATCAAAACAGAGAAGAACTAGTCTCATCCAGACACAGTAAACATGAATAATACATGTTAACCATTTGCCTGTTCCACATCCCTTCGAGGCATGTACCATAACAAAGAGTTGCCACCTGGTTTGGGTTCACTTATTATAGATGTGCAGTTTTACAGTTACAAACCATCTTACAGGGTTTTAAGCATCTGATTTTTTATTTTATTTTATTTTATTTTTGGTTTAAGGCATCTTAAAGCACTCATTTAACTAATCACTGTCTGATCTGGATGTAAATAAATATTCCGCATTCTTTCTCTAAATAGCTTTACAAGAAAGAACAAATTAAGGAAACAGGAAATGAGAAAAAATCGCAGTGGCTCCAGAGATCAAAACACAAAACTCCAGACATGAAAACAACATAATGAAATGAGCGCCTGTTGAAACAGAACCCATCCTTGTCAGAGCATGCAGCACAACTTCCAACTCACTGCAGGGACATTGTTAAGTGAAGTTAAAGCCTTAAAAAGTAAAACTATTAAGGTAAAATAAAACAACTGACCAGCAAAAAAGTTTACCTGAGTCTTGTTCGCGTGGCTGCTACTAGACCGCATTATTTTCCAGCACTGTCACTGTAACATCTGAAACACCAGAGGAGTGTAATAATCCATTTGCCAGGCACTTGCTGATATGAACCAAATTATTTAAATCTCCAGTTTTAAAGTGAGGCGTGTGTTTACCGGTGGGGGTGTGTGGACGTGGGCTCCTCCACTCACGAACTCGTGTGCACACTAGTAAGAGCTAAAAATGCTGTTAATGAACTTGTGGGGAGTTCCGAACGATAGCACAAAATGCTGTCTAGGCAGGAGGCTCACTAAGTTTTGACACAAATCCCTTGTGCGCAGTTTTGCCAAACACCTCCCTCAGAAAATCTCTAGAACCACCCTCAAAAGTCTCCATTTTTCACAAAAAGTCATTAAATATGAAACACACACACACACACACACACACACACACACACACACACACACACACACACACACACACACACACACACACACACACACACACACACACACATATATGTACATATATACACACACACTTTACAAATGATGACAGTATAAAAATATAATAAAAGATTAAGTATAACAAAAAATTCTTAATTGAAATTAGGAAATGCTTGCATTCTGCAAGCACTTCAAACATGATGGAAATGGTGGAATTTGTTGGTAATTTGTTTTATGTGTCACCAAAGTGCATCCCTGTCCTGCTCAAATACAACAGATAAGATATATCATTCTCCAAAAACAAAAACTTAATTCATACAAACTTATTTCAGTCAACACACTCCAGGCGCGCTGGAAGCTGTTTCATGCGGGGGGGGCTGAGGGCTGGGTTGGAAAATATGTGACGTCATTATGTTGTGACTGACGACATGAAATTTCTCTACTAGTCTTCTCCCCTGGCGTGATTGTTACTGTTTTATACACAAAAAATTGTACTTGATGTACTTGTACTTTGATGTTTAATAAAAATAAATAAATAAAAAAATAATAAAAAAGAAATCTCTGTACTGTTTAGGCTATGTGTTGTAGCCATTAAAGAAAACATATTTGGTTTCATATTTGTTTAAATATTATAGGCTAATGTAATTTTTTTATTTATTTAATCAATGTTTATTATGAAAGTGAGCATGCAGCATGAGAAAGATATGATACATCATGCGCAATAGCCTGAGACATGGAGTGGGTAAGACATGATTTTGACCACTTTATTGAGTTTTGTTTTGTAGAAAGACTCTGTTTAAAAGATTTTCGTTTTGTATAAATTGTATCTTAATTTGATCAATATTTTATCAACCCATTGCCTGTATTTAATAAACAAGCAAATATATTAGCAGGACAATGTAATAAGGTGCCGGCACATCACTTGTATTGCACATGAACTGGAGGGCGCACAAAAACTCAGCTTGTGCCTCACAGACAGTTTTGAGAAATATAGGTCTATCTATTATAGAAAGCTTAAAAATGTCTACTTTTAAACGAAAATATTCAAAATGAAAATAAATAGGCTACTCTCTGAATATGTAGGCCTAATCCATATGAAATGTGCATTTCTCTCTTGCGTTCATGTCGAGTCCGCATCGTCTTTGCAGCGACACAGAAAACACCATTTTATTAATAAACAATTAAATGTCTCCTTGCTATTTTTGACAAATTCATAATCATTTCTTCAGCCGGTTCTTTGTGGCAAAATTATGCATGCGGTCGTGCGCTTGAGAGCGGCTAGTAAACGCCCATTATTCTGACGGAAGCCAATTATTCTGACGGTGACGGAAGCATTCCTGAGGAGGCTAGGTTAGTCTTTTATCAACGAAATATTAAAAAATAATTAATCATTAGTTTATATCTTATACACTATATCTTAATCCCACATTAAACACATTGTTTATGTCTGTTTTTTTTATTTTTATTATTTTATTTTTTTCACGTTTTTAAGTACAATATTAGGTTAGTCCACAGCCCCCCACCAGGGGGGGGCTGATGCTATGACGGGGGGGGCTGCAGCCCCCGCAGCACCCCCCTTCCCGCGCCATTGACACACTCTATCACTACAAAGTAAGTGCAAAATACTGCATCCCAGCACACATGACATGATGATGGATATGGTTGACATGACTGTGCATGAATTGTGGTAACACTACAGAAAATCCTGTGCATCCTTTAATACACAACCTATGTATGGAAATTAAACATCATCTATAACGTCACTACCTACAAACTTCTTTCTGTCTCTCCACTCCCTGTGTTTCAGACTATTTAATGAACATGAGTCGTTTTATGTCGTTCTGACCTGCCTGATTTTCAGCTGTTACACCCAACCTAAAGCTATGTACGCACCTAATGATAATAATACATGAGAATATCACATGTACAATTTGTTTGCTATATACATTCAGATGTATTATTATTAATGCCAAATAAACAAAGCAAACTCAGTAGTATAAATTTTTTGCTTTTGACAAATGTGCTTTTATAGATATGACCCAGCTCTGGAGTTTTTGTCTCTGTAGTGGACATTATATTTTAGTGTATTTCTCTGAGACCATACATGTCACAGTTTGAAGTCTGGATGTCCTGTAAAGAGCACATTCGGGGCTTTTTCAGAGATACCAAATGTTTGGCTGTTTCACCATGACCACTCCCTCCCCTTGGTCTTTAAAAATGGCTGACATTAATTTAGTGATAAAATTGTACATCCTTATGGAAATATGACAATATTTTGGAATTATAATTTAACACTGATTAACTGTCATAAATCAACATATCTCAGTAAAATGTTATTGGGTTTCAAATCAAAATATGACTTCATGTAGAGGACTAAAAGCATGTTTATTACACATTTCGGGAGACAAAACAATTGAATAGCAAAATAAATTGTATATCAATATTCTTATGAAATATTAGATATTAGGATGAAAATCTGGCCAAATATTACTCCCATTATTACACTACTTTTTTCACCATGCTGTACAGTGTATAGATAATATTGTGTTTAATGGGAGAACTAGTTTATGGAGATTTTACACACATATTGTATAAAGCAAAATGACATGTCAAATCATTCTGTTTTATATTTTATAACAGTTGAGAATCTTCTTTATACAAAGTTTGTATATAAAAAAAATCTTGAAACCTAAAAACTGATTGATTTTTTTTAAAAAATTCCATTGTTTTCCATTCTTTAATGTCAATTCATGTCATTTTATTTTGATGTCTATAGAGGACATAGCATAAGAAAATATAATTTTTCCTAAATTTATTTTTCCTCTTTTTTTTCTTATGCTCTAAACAATGTAATTACATGAAAAAACACTACATTCACAAAGCTTTTTTCCCCCTGAGGATATGAAAATTTTCATACAGTTCAGATTCAGAATAAATTGTATAAACGCACGCCCCCTGCTGATCGAGTTCACAGCGGCAGTTAGTTTCCTTGACAACGTGTAAACATATCCGGAAAATTAAGTAAATACATAACGTTAGAATAAAAAAGAAAACGCAGCTCACAGGTAGGCTTATATTGTTTGCGTTCTCACCCCCACAAATTGTTATCTTAACACAGTCTCTTTGAAAGTTTAATAAATGCTGTTGTTTTCGTTTGTTTTCATATTAAATATGATCATTTCCTGGCATAAGGGAAAATGAGCAAGACATTAGATACAACATCTCTGTCAGAGGCCTTCATACAGTTCCAGTTAGTACGGTTCTTAATATTATCTATCCTCACTGCTTTGCCTATTCTTGAGAGTCTAATATCTTTATTTCTAATAGAATTCAGGTTAAAAGAGAAGAGATTCAAGATTTTGAGGAAGAAATATGCCAACTAGAAGATAAGAAGCAAAAACTGATAAAGCTGGTCTTAAGTGTCAACAGTATGTTTGTGAAGATGATGACGGAAAGATTAAACTCAAACACGTGTCTGCAGCAGGAGCAGCTGAGAGAAGAGCACAGAGGTCATGTGCGTGAACTGCAGAAGAAGATGAAGGAGCAGGAGAGGAACCTGGAGCAGAGGCAGCGAGAAGATGAAGAGCAGGTGGAGTGCACGGCCCGGGAGAACCTGGAGCTCAAACACAAGCAAGAGAAAGAACTAGAAGGTACTTGAGTGACAATAACAATGTTTTGAGGGAATAATTCGCTTAAAAATGACTCTGTCGTCATTTACTCACCCTCATGTTCTAACCTTCTGTTACGATAAACGGGGACTGAATCTTTCAAGTATGAAAAATGATGACTTAGACGCTATATTCAGCATATTGTAAAGCCACATTTCCGGAGTGGATTCGTGTATTCAGTGATATTAAAGACCAAATTTAGTACACCTTATTAATAAAACACTGTGTAGAAGCAAGAAGATAAATTTTAATATCACAGTCTAACTTAATACTGGCAAGTCTTAGTGAACGGCAGCGCAAATCGTCTCTTGAACGTACAGTCCTGTACAGAAAACCAGGATTTATTTATTTATTTATTTATTTATTTATTTATTTATTATTATTATTATTATTATTATTATTATTAATACATTCAATTTCGCTTTTTTTCTTCCAACAAACCCTATTGTATACACCCAGCAGAAAACGCGGTGAACATTCAGTGATACTTTTGTGTCTTAAAAAACCCCCACTACCATTATATAGGCTATATATTTTTTTTTTATGGTCCGAAAAAGAAAGAAGTGTATATGGCACTAAAACAACACCAAGGTGAGAATATGATCATTTAATCTGAATTTTTGTCAGAACTAACCCTTTAGGCATTTTACGATGTTCCAGTTTTTCAAGCTTCAAAAAAGAGGCAAAATACCATAAAAGAACATTACACAATTAAATATGACGTATGAGCTATATTCCTAATGTCATCTAAAGTCACGTTTGATAGCTTTGTGTTGGTGTGTTCATGAGAATCAGACCAAGAGTCAGATCTTTTCAATAAAACTGATGGTTAAGTTCATAAAACTGTTATCACGAGTCGCAGAATTTCCAACCATACAAAGCTACGGCTACAGAAAAATTTTAATATAGCCCACAACATGTACTAGTTTTATTATTATATGCGATACATAAATCATAAAAGTACATTGCTGTCCCTTAGTGAACACCTTTAAAAATAGTTTGTGTGGTTTATACAGAACTGCGCTGTAAGCTTGCAAGGCTGCAGGTGCAAGTGAAGGAACTGCAGGAGGAACAGCAGGTATGGCTTCAGTATAAGAATGAGGGCAGCATTAAAGACCAGCAAAAGATACAGAAACTGGAAAAAGACATTGCCTTAACACAAAGGACCTTTCAGGAGATATCAGGTGTGTGTTTTCTATCTTCTACTCCATTTAGAACACAAATTCTGATTATGTTTAAATATTAAATACTCTACAGTTGTGGTCATAAGTTTACAGTAATCTTGCAGAACGCTAATAATAATGTAAAAAATGCTTCTTTTTTATTAATCACGACCCTAAATAAGTTTCTTTACATAATGGATGTTTACATACAACCTACAGGACAAATAAATATCAGAATTTATAAAAAAAAAAAAAAAAAAAAAAAAAATTGGATGACTTCATAAAAATGTAATATTAATATTTTGTTTTATGGACTATAGGTAAACATCTGCTATGTGAAACAGCTTATTCAGGACAGTACTACTAAATAAAAATAAATGTTCTTTTTAAAACAAATAACATTTTAATATAAAAAATCCAGAATATTTTCAGAAATCTCTGGTTGTGGCTATCAATGAAACGGAGCAAAAAGTAGCACAGAGTTTAAAGGATGGAATTCAGCTCGCCTTTGAGGTACTGCAAACACCTTATTGTTGTCTGAATTGTGAATATTACATCTGTTCTGGGGTACTGAAACCGTCTTTATGTTTCAGAGAGCGAAAGAAAACCTTGATAACACGAGTAAACTAGAGATTAAAGAAATGCATTGGCTGAAAAAACAGGTGTGGTCTTGTTTAGGTTCTATTTTACATCTTATTGTACATGCAAAGATTACACAATGCCACTAATCGTCCATATCAGGTTCCCCTATATAACGAGAAGGTTGCAGTGTTGGAATCCACCGTCCATAAGTTAGAAGAGGAAATCTTGGATCTTGTTTCCCTCAGCCCAGGCAATGAGTTTCTTGTGCAATCTGCAAGCCTTGGGTCCCATGACACTCACAATATGGACAGGAACATAATGAAAATAAACCCTGAGGAAACATCAGGTAATCCAAACATCCCTAATAATAGCAGTGTTCAGTCTAAGAATAAAAAACTAAACTGAACACACGGTGCTTTAGAATTATTTTGCATTGACATTTTATAACCAATAGATGGCACCATAACAGTAGACATACTGAACGCTAAAATACCAGGAGAAATCCCTCAATGACGGTTGCTAGGCTAGTGCTGGACCCTTAATTCTGCTATTTCTTCGATTTGGATAGGAATCAGTTTGAATTATAAGCAAAATATATGTTCACATTAAGTCTTATTTGTAAGCCTAATATGTTGAAAACTCATATTTATCTCTTCACATTCTGTCAGAATTACATGACTTGCACAAAACTCCCGATTACACAGATTCTCCTGAAAATGACTGGATTTTATCTGCAAAATAAAACGCTAAAAGCCCATAGGATTTTTAATTTTCTTCTAAAAGCCCATAGGAAATACTCTAAACAATACAATGCTAATTTTCAATGAACAAAGCGAGATATTAATAATAATCCCAAGTACAAAACTTCCAGCTAATCATGAAAAAAAAAAAAAAAAACATATATAGCCCAGTAGCAGGTTTTATGGAGGATGGGTGACTCTGAATGCTGTCACTGGCACTGTTCATGGCTCTCAAAGTAGAGGAAGTCTTGTAATTATACCCACAATACATCACAGGGAGGCTTTGTTTTCATTACCACTCAAAATTTCATGTCCTGAGTGGTTTAAACTTAATGGCCTTTGAGCGCAGCAGCTAACAGCTACACTGATGTTGGCCATAAAATACCTGACATTAATCACCCATAATGCATATTCTTTTCTAGAGCTGGTAGACAGAGCCCGGTATCCCCTGCACCCATTAACAGAAGTCAAAGGGGCTCAACAGAAAAGCAATGTGACCGCCTCTGGTAGCACAACAACTTCCAGCCCACCTGACTTTAGTGAAATGTTCAGCAGTCAGGCTGATTTCACGGTAAGGACAATACTAGCTGTGTTCACCATTATGGGTGAAGATGGCATCAATAAACAATCATTAATTTTTGATTAGCAACGAATTCATTACTAATGAGACGCCACCTCAGAAGAGCCCTCTGTGCTTATGTTTGAGATACTATCAGGCAAAATACCCAGAAAGGATCTCTGCCAAAGGCAGCAAATCTTGAAAAGGCTCTCTCAGTGGCACATAAGCAAGATAAGGTCTGTGGAAAAAGAGCGTCTGTGATTTTCCCACTGCCTTTTCCAGGCATCATGGGCTAGAATATAGATGAAACGAGCAGGGATGGGGAACAGTCACTACCCTTGTTAGTGAAGCCAAACTGGAAGCCGTTTTAACGTCCTGTGTTTGTGTTTGTATGAAGGGCCGACGCATCTGGGCTCGCTGGAGCAGAAGTTGCTGTGGGTGATAGGTAAAGCATACCCCCTGCACCCACCACCAAATGATCCTGCGGATATGGGCGAGGAGATGACCTTTGACCTGCTGCAAACTGAAAGGTGGCCGGTTACAACAGATATCATCCATAGAACGTTTAAACAGTCAAGTTCACAGTCTGGAGAAGCTGATGATTCTGTAAACGACACCTGTGAAATTCAGCAGTTGGATAAAAATTTAATTACAAATGGTGAATAATTCCTGTACACTCAAAATAATAATAAATTATACTGTATGTATAATTATATAAACGACAGCTGTGAAATTCAGCAGCTGTTTTATAATAATTAAAACGGGAACGGCAAACAATTTATGCAATCCAAAAATATATAAAGAAATAAATAATTTATATTAAAATAAGTAATACTTTGTATGTATGTGATATAAATGATTATACACAGACAAACAGAACACATAATTAACAAACATACACACTTAGTTCTGTGGAAGCTGCACTTTATTTGAAAATCACCCAAATTCTGCTTCATTTTTTTTGTCATATAAACAAAATATAATCTGCAGGGATGATGCAGTTAATATGCGAAATCAATGGACAGAATCGCCCTCATATTCGGACCACCTTTTGTGTACTTCCCTATTGGACAGGGCCTGTTTTATGTACACGGGGCACTGATCAACAGCGCCCCCTTTCGTCCCGCCACTGGACCTACAGCTAGACACTACCGACCCCATCCCGATACAGACAGCAACCTGCATTTCTCACTCACATTCACACACTCGCACCCACAAACACACACACAGCTGTTCTCCTCCCAGATGGCCCGGAAACGAAGGCGACTCTGCACATTCAGGTTGAAAATGCAGCCATATAACGGTCAAATGTAAAATAATGACATGCCAAGCAGAAAGCAATACAGATCTTCCCCAAATGCAATGTCGCTGAATCACAAATGTAGTGCTTTGCTAAATGCTCCCTCACGAAAACCCACCCACCTCCCCGGGGCACAGAGCTGACTATGTGGCATAATGATTTGTATATTTAATCCTATGTCCGTTACGAATGGAGGGCGGTGAGCATTTGAGCTACAAAGAAATTGCACTAGACATACAACTGCTTCTGAGAATACTTAGTGCTGTATCAGTCAGTTTATAGGTGTCCATTTCCCCCCATTTTTATATTATATATATTTTTTTCATAATTCAGTCACTCAAAATCCGAATTATACAACCAATCATACCCATATGAACGCATAATTCGAAACACCTCCCGTAAGGAAGAGTTCAAAAGAAAAAAAAAGATTATTCATTTCTTTCATGTCCTCAGTGGGTAAATCATAAATAAATACAGACAATACACAAGGAATGTCTACTGCAAACCTCATAACATAAAAAAGTAGAAATCATAGTAGAAACCGATGTTAGAATTTCTAATTGGTGATGGTTAAATCAGGTAATGCTTTGATTGGTGATCGGATAAAGACAGAACTCCACCTAAATCCCTCCCTGATCCCTCTTTTCGCATTCCAAGGAAAAAAGTGAAGCCGTGTTTGCGTGAAACCCCACCACATTCCAGCACCCACGCTCTCTCAACACCCATGTGTTTCATTATAGACAGTACAATAACTTTTACCGCAACAAATTACAAACTGAGTGCTGTGTCCTCCATCTCTGGGCAACAGAGTCTTACCCCTCCCAATCCCACCCATCGTATCCCATAAAGCCCCTCCCACTGATTCCTGTACTGGTTTGTACTGGGGCAGAACTTTCCGTGAAGAGTCGAATAGCCAACTGGAGAGAGATTAAAGGTTTGAGATTTGCTGTGTAATTCATTCTTGGGAAGAATCGACCCTCCTTCTTTCTCCTACATGAACTGCATCTGGAATCAGAGAAATGCACATTTACTGATACAGTCAAGCTTCATATTTTAGAACGTTTTTGTATATTTGACACATTGTGATGAACGTACACATTATGACATCTTATACCAAGTCCAGGACAGCAAGTTTGAATGTTTTTTTGGATGATTGACTGTCCATCGTAATTGTACGTAACGTCACTAAATGAACTGATTATGCAAATGTTTCCAGTAAAGCAGCCAATAAATGATGAGATGAGTTTATGAAGCTGCAACTCAGGATAACCTACTTCAAAAAGGATTAAAACTTAAACTTAAAGGGGTCATGTCACTTTTTCCCCAAAGTTTTAGTTGTCCGAAAACCTTTACTAATTTTTAGAAATAATGTGTGTACTATACAGACTTTTTAAAACCACAGATGCTCACAGGTGGGTCATTGATTCACAGTTGGAAAAGACACGGAGAAGAGAAAACAACAACAAAAACAAACTACTGGAGGCCACAACTACACTAGACGCTTGCGTTATAAGTTTAAGAGATACTCTGGTTTAAAAACACCAAAGACATTTTTTCAAGAAAGATCTGTTGCTACTTCCATTACATGGTGAATTCAAAAGATTTGATTCCACATGATATGACCCCTTTAAATCATAAGGAAAACAGAACAAAATCATGCATGATTGGTTAATGAACTTCAAGAGATAGGCTCTACTGAAGCGGAATTGTTACAAAACTGATGTATATAGAATACATTAGTATTGCAGCACATGGAGAAAAACAAGGGTAAGACTTTTTGCAATAGAAACACACAAACACTGTTATAAAGCAAGAAAGCTCCTGTCAATCAATCACAATTACACACACACACACACACACACAGCAGACATGCTGTACCTAAAGATGCTCTAAAGGAAATCCTTCAGAGACAGCTGTGCAAAAGGG
Source organism: Cyprinus carpio (assembly GCF_018340385.1). NCBI lineage: Eukaryota > Metazoa > Chordata > Actinopteri > Cypriniformes > Cyprinidae > Cyprinus > Cyprinus carpio. The sequence goes on along the minus strand of NC_056606.1, from coordinate 14,297,161 downwards.
TCCTGTCCCGGAGCTCTGAGAGGACTTGAACTGGAAGGACTAGAGGCTGTAGAGAGCTAGTTCAGAAAGATTGAGAGAGATTGAAGGGGTACGAGGACAGCCAGGAAACACTCAGACACACACACACACACACGAGAGGACAATTCAGAGCCAGACAGGCTAAAGAATAACAGAGAGGTTCAAGAAAAAGAGAGCCACTAAAGTCCTTCTCGTTCTGCAAGGCTGCGGGATGGTACCAATTTCCTGCTCTAACACTACTGCAGAAATGAAGCAGGGGTGGTTGGGGGCACGATATGTATTTCGAGCTAAGAATTTAGTGTGGTGTGGAATACATATCCATTCCCAGAGATGTGTGAAGGCCACGATGCTAGCTTTCATATTCAGAATTGCGCTGCGATGGCACATGAAGGTGAACAAACTAGAGCGCATTCTGAATGGAGCCGCTTCTAGAATAGAGCGTGATCAGTCAGGGTTGAGCGGATGGCTCTATTACAAGAAGAGTCATGGGGCGGGATCAATGCAAAAACATTTATCAAAAAGCGGAGACCTATGGATGCTGCTGTGCTCTGAAAAGGACTAATTTGATTGGATTATGGTGTGGTCACATTAGCAAAATTTTGCCAACTAAAAAAAAAAAAACGGAGACTGTTGGTCAATGCAAAATTCTTAAAAATGGCTAGATTTAGTCTGCGAACATTCGCTAAACATGTGACCAGACCTTAAGACTTCTAAATTTGACTGTTTGAGGGTCAATTGATTTGTAACCTCATTGTGTGTGAGATCATACCTGTGCCCCTGAGACTGGACCAAAGGGATTGGCCGGCCGCATCACAGGCTGAGTGTACATCATGGTGGGTTGGGTCATCATGGTCATGGAGCCCATTTGAGGGGGCTAGAAAGGAATAAAACGTTAAAGTAATATAGAAGTAATGTAGTAATATAGTTAAAGTAATATAGAAACCAAGTGAGCAATGCTTAATGCTTGTCGTGGCTGTTTGGGACATAGTGTTTCTATCTGGAACTTTAAATTCCAATGGCTTACTAAGTTCCTCTGTTGACATCATATTTTGTTTGACAGTACTGAAACTCAGCAAAGAGGAATGCGAGTTAGTCTGAACCCACTGTTCTCATCTGATCTGACTGAAGTTACTGTTTAACTCCACCTGAGCTACATGACTCACAGCAGACAGGATAAGTTACACACAGAAACTTCCTCTTTTGTTTTTGGAGCAACTCATATTTTTCAAAAAGTTCTAACTCTTAAAAGAAAAGAACAAAAAAACAAAAAACTGAGGTACATGCAAGGATTGGACTGGAGGATCCAAAATGGATGAGTCATAATAGCAGTTATGTAAGTGCGGATGCTGTTATTGAAAAGTGTCATCTACCGAGTGCCCTCCTCTCTTTAAGCCATTAACCATGGCCTGTGCTGACTTTACCTGTATGGCTTACTCAACCTCTATTACTGGGTTCTATTGAGCATACTGTAAATCTATAAAAGATGGCTAAAGGACCTAAGGAAAGACTCAACACTGATTATAGATAGAATGCTTATGTGCCACTAAATACATATAATATATACATACAGACATACATATAATTATAATTTAAAGTATTACAATATACAATATACATTAATATACAATATAATATTAATGTTTCTAATTATGATTTAGGTCCAACTTTATATTAACTCGCCTTAACAACTATGTACTTACATTTAAATTAATAATTTGGTACAATGCACTTATTGTGTACATACTTGTTTTTACATTGTACTTATATTTTAAAAATACCTGCATGTAATTACATCTGTAATCATTTTTATTTCCAATAATAATAATAATAATAACAACATTAATTAATATAATAATTAAAATACATTTTGTTTGATTAAAATTAAAATGACTACTAATATATAATTAATGGTAATATTATTATAAGGTGCTAAATCAGGATTTTAAAACATGTCTTGCAGGCACTACCTGATGTCCATCTTTTTTTTTTTTCTTAAAGCTAAGGGCTCATGGAGGAGAAATCAATGTAGTCATCCCTGTTAGTGTGATGAATAAAAAGCAGCGAGAAAAAAAAAAAAAAAAAAATCTCTAATGTTGCCCTAAGCTCAATGAAGAGGTGCTTCGGACTCTAGAGAGCCTTTCACAGTGTTCCGCACACCCACAATGCTCCAGAGGGGACTGACAGCATGACTGCAGTCTCTGAATATACAGGAGTTGAAAAGCTAATACTTCTGACACTGATGGAGTGAGTAATGCACAAATCCCCAGTTTGTACTTACCATTGCGTATCCCATCATTCCTGTGGGCGTCGTGGCAGGGAAGGCCATGACAGAAGGAGCCTAGGAGGACACGTTCAGCGTTAGTACAGAAATACCACAGGTAAAACATCATCAGCTTTTTTTTAGCATGAAAGGACGATTCTTCTGAACACCTTAAGTGAGAAAATTCCACTCGAGCAGCCATGAGATCACTACCCCAGACGCGCCATCTCAGTTTCCACGTTTACACACAGTGAACAAAGGCAACTTTGTGGACTAGCAGAACACTTTTTTTAAAATGTATTTGCAAAAGATACTCGAGTCTTTTAGTTTTTTCTCTTCACGGAGAGCCGCTCACATCTGGGAGACATTAGAGATGTCTTTACACACTCCAACCAGAGCATCAAAACAGGAATATAGGCAAGGAGATAAAGGGGAAGAAAGCGAGAAACAGTGTGTGTGTGTGTGTGTGTGTGTCCTCTTTGAAGGCAGAGTGATTAGTTGCAGGTGCAGGGCTCTGGTGGAAGAGAGAAGCTCTTTGTGAAGGAGCTGTGAGATTCTCAGTAAGGCCTTCGGTAGCCACAGACACACTTTTATTTCCACTTGTGCACCATTGAAATGTGTGACAGACTCTGAATGGCCTCCTTAATTCAGCAGAGTGACTGTGACCAAACGACCGATAAATTGTAAAATAAACATTTTTATAGAACAAGAACTGAGGGAATTTACCCATTAACTATGATGAGTTTGATGTCACAACACTCCTTGTCATAGGCTATAACTGTGATTGATAAAAGTACTATGATTTTTAATTGTTTAAATAAATGCTGTTCTTTTGACAATTCATCAAGTAATCATGAAAGAAAAAAAAATAGCAGCATAAGCCTTTTCAATATTAATAACAATAAGAAAAAGTTTCTTAAACAGCAAATCAGCATATTAGAATGATTTCTGAAGGATCATGTGACGGAAGGCTAGTGTAATGATGCTGAAAATTCAGCTTTGAAATCACAGCAGAAAATTACATTTTAAATTGTAATAATATTTAACAGTATTACTGGCTTTACTATATTATGACCAAAATTATACAGCCTTGGTGAGCATAAGTGGCATATTTCAAAAAACATTTTTAAAAATCTTACCAATCCTCAAACTTTTGAACAATAAAAAAAAAAACATACTGTCATAACATTTTATAAATGCTCTGAACAGTTTGTCCTATTTGGAGCCATAATTATCCATTTTATAAAAATATAATTCAATTTACAGCCCAATATAAAACACAACCTTGTGTGTTTTTCTGTGCACATCCCACTAAATCAGAACAGGCTGCAATGAATCTCAAGATGATGAAAAATAAATGTGTTTGCAGACTGAGGAATCTCATTAAGATACAAAAGGTACTTTGTAAACTTCTAGCTAGAGTAAGCAAACAGCTCAGTCGTACGGTAATCTTCAGAGAAACAGCACCTAGCAAAAACAACTCTGCAGGAGTAAATATGACTAAACCATGCTGATGTATTGATCAATCCAGCTCAGCATATCCTGTTTAAGAAAGAAAGAACTCTCCAGTGGAAGTGTTTCCATCAGAATGTTTACCAAGGCCTGACTCAAACTGTTTGATTTCCTACTTTACTGGACATTGCACATTGTTTGGTAAACCCTCCGCTGGGAACACTAGCCCATTGATTCACGCCAAAATGACTACAGTTGTTTGCTGATGGCAATAAACAAATGAAACCGATGAGAGGAAAGGCTAGAGGAGGAACAGAGCTGTCAGCCATGCCGAGATAACATCTGGTTAGATCAGCTCATGGGTTTCAGTGCAAATTTTGGTCACTCAAACACACACAGGTCATAAACTGTGACCAAAGCAAAGGCGGTGGGGTTAATAATCTCATGCGTTTCAGAGAATGGTTCAACTCAACGTTTTGACTTACGTATTGTGGGAAAAGCATGCCATTCTGTTTATCCCGTCGGACGAGAATGGTTACACAATGCAACAAACACAATTAGAGGGCATACAACACAATAACATCTCACACTGTGAGCTCACAAAAACACACTGTAAACAAAGACAAGACAGAATACATTCCCGCTGTTTTTGAGAGTGGATTACAGCTCTGCTCCAAATGCTAGTGTGCTGCCTACCTAGGAAACCAAGTTAGCAAATCAAGTTGCTTAATAAAATACCTCATTTTGGTCAAAATAAAAGCAGGATCGCATATATTCAATCCCAGTGAAATAAAAAGTAAATAAAATGTAAATTATAACAAATATAATTATCTAAAAATATTTCCTAAGTAATTAAATACTTAGAGAATTAAGGGAAATAATTATAGTAATAAATAATTATTCAGTCCTGAAAAATATTTGTTAAAACATTGAATATATACTATATAGCCAGGGTTTTTCCTACATTGAAAATTTTTTGGCGGCCGCCAAAACGATTTTTTGTTCCGCCAAAGCCTTATTTGATGTGTAATTGTGTTTTGTGAGCGAAGCAGGCTACAGACGGAGTGACGGAGAGAACGAGCACAGCGCCCCTCCCCCGCGCGCACACTCTCCGTCTTCAGTTCTGTCTTTACTCTCTCCCTCGCATCAAAATCAACTGATCCTAAAGGTCGGAAGACCGAATCCATGTTTCACGTGCTGCATTCGGAGAATATTTTTCCTGAATTACCGCTGAGTGTGAATTGCAGTCAAAAAAAAAAAGTTGCCTTATCTTCTCTTACAACTTGTGACAAGCATTCCGCACATGCAGCTGACATAACGTTAAATAAACGCAAAAACAAATCTATCCAGTTATGAAGTGTTTTGTGTGTGTGTGTGTGTGTGTGTGTGTGTGTGTGTGTGTGTGTGTGTTGTGTTGACAAATCTTTCACGATGTCCTAACAGCCAGGATTCCCACACAACACGTCCGCTAAAGTCCGATTCACGACCTAATGACTCCTTTGAGTCGATTCATTATAATGAATGGTTAAAGCAGTTGGTCTGCCCGTCAGTGTCTGAATCAGTGTATAACAAATCAATACTTCTTAGAAGAACATACACCTCTGAAATGAGAAAGTAAGTGTGCTTACCCCATTTAGCAAGAGTGTTTAGTAAAATTTAGCCTTAATAATCCACAGTATGTATAGGCCTATGACAATGTGTAGTAAATTACCTATAAAATTATTTAGTTTAAAGTTAGACTGGAGTGAGATGAAACTAGATCAAAGCACAAAGCAAGCTGTTGCTAGCTAGCTGCTAATTGTATTAAATTTTATATGGTAAAAAATTACACTATTACACCTTTTAATGCTACATTTTTAATGCTACTTTTTAATTGATATGATTATACTAAAATAATTATCAGGTCTATCGAAAAAGGATTTTATCTTTCAAAACTATGAAAGCCAGTCGTGGAAAAATCACAGCTTTTTTGCAAAGAGGGCAAGAAAGGATGACAGTGAGAGTGACAGGTAATATCTGTGTCTGATAACTGCATTTGTAAATAATTTGCATTTGTAAATAGATTAATTGTGATGCCTTTGACATTTCAAATATACTTTGGTATCGATGATGTTTACATGTAAAATAAGCTGTAATCGCTTTCTTTTACTATTTAGCCTGACAGTGATCGTTTTTTCATGAATAAATAGGACACAAAAAAAAATCACAATGTATTTATGTATTAATGTATTTATTTTAAATGTAACATTTATTGTCAATATTGGGCTTGCGGATCATGTGGGTACTAGGGTACTCTTTGCTGTGTGTGGATGACCATGTCGGTCAGCCACCACCAAAGACCAATTTTGACCCAGGAAAAACCCTGATAGCATAAGACAATCCCATTATACATTGATAATAATAATTAATAACTTTTAATTTTAACTTAAACATAATAAATTATATAATTATATTTATTAGAAAACATCAAGGTGTTAGCTTAGCCACATGCTAACTCCAAAGTATAATGGAATCAACTTCCAATTTGGAAAAGTGCAACAGAACGCCACTTGAAGTTGTACTTCCAACTCAGAAATTGTCAAACGATGTCTCGATGTCACAAGAGCATACCAGCACCAACAGAGATGATCACGGTTAATGATAAACACAGATAAAGATGTAAATTGAACGCATCAATGACTCAGAGTTCCAACATCACATGATGATAAAGCAGGTTAAACAAATGTTTGCAGAGATAGGAGTGTACACCATGGTAAACTATCCTCTCTACTGATAACTACATATTCAAAACAAATGTTAGCATTTTGCTTGCCATTTGTGTCTGTATACATCGTCAAAGCATCGGGATGCTACACAGGACACATGAAATGGAGTTTTTCTAATGTACAGCCTTTCAATTCAGTCACTTATGATGCAGTCTTAGAAGGTAGCTGCCCATCTAGACAGCAGACAGTGAGGCAGCTCATTAGGGTTTGGAACAGAGCCCATGTTTCAGAATCAGCTATTGTCTCTCTATTGGTTTATGACAGTTGTTTCTAGCTCAAGTCTTGTTTCATTTGAGTCAGAGAAAGCACATGTTGTCCTTACCATGGTGGCAGGGTTCCATGTTGTGGTCGGAGCCATCTTTGGTTGCCAGTTGGTTCCTCCAGTCAACTTCTTCTCACCGGGTTGACTCCAATGAATGTCACTGAGGAGGAACAGAAGAAACAACCATGATCAAGTCACTGAGTTTGAAGAGAACTATGAATCTGGATTGAGATGAGCGGCAAATGTTCATACTTCTTTGTTGTTCCATTTCCAATACCGAGATCTGGAAGAAAGAGAAAACCAGTGAGGCCTATGGCAGCCATTGTGAAATACTAAATTCACTTTTATAGGATCCCAAATCAATAAATAAAACTACATTTCCCGTTCCTGATTATTAGTACCAGAATACAGAGTAGGGCTGCACAATTTGGTAAAATAAAATATTTATTTTTTATTTTAAGTCTGATTGTGATTTAAAAAAAAAGCTCAAGGTTTGTTATGCTCGTTTGCAAGGCTGCACAATCTGGCCACACGTTTTGTGAATATATCAATATGACTATAAAATATTATTTTAAATTATATTGAAGGTAACATTCATTTTTATTTAACAGTGAAATTAAAATAATAATATTACTTTAATATATTTGTATTTAATACGAGCAACAATTATTATTATTATAATAATTTGTAGTAAACACACCAAGCCATTTCCCAACTTTAGTGTTGTTGTTTTTTTTTTTATTAATCGTGTAGCTCTAATAACAAAAGGTTGTTTGTATGATATAACAAGAACAGGACACTTACTTCCCACAAGGTTGGCAAGGGAGGAATCCAAGTCATCGGAAACCAGTTTGCCTGGCTGTTGGACGCTGGGCGTCAGGTCCTGGTTGGGAGAGCCCACTGTGGGTTTCAGGATGCCACCTAAAATATCATCTTAAACAAACAGAGGAGAGGGATTGGGAGAGGGATAAAAGACGCAGACAACACACACAAACAGAAGATGCGCAATTAGGTTGGGTGGAGCGAGAGGCAGCCGCCCTCGAAGCAAACGTTGCAGGACCGAAAGTGATTGTGGGTAAAATCTTGTGAAGTCAACTCACCCAGACATGCAGTGCCATGCAAAGTCAGTGGCCCAAACAGATCAAACCACACAGCGAGAGGAGAGAAAGAGGACAGAATGAGGAACATCTCAAAACACGACTGCACAGCTTATGGTGGTCTTATCTTACATGATACGGGCTCACATTTAAAAATGCTTAGAAATTCACATTTACATGGAAAAACGGATATATTTTAATGACAACAGCAAAAAAGTTTAATGCTGTTGTAGAGGCAGATTTATTTTTTCCAATGTAATAACATGCATAATGAGACCAGCAACTTCTACAAAAACGAAAAGTGGTCGTATAACCATTTTCACATGCTAGTTTCACTGTCAGCTTAAGCATGGTCCAATGAACTATGCCCCAAAACACATTGACCTTCAGCAGTGAGATGGATGTGAAGCATCATGTGTGAAGAATAGCAGTGAGTGAGTTACAGCAACTGGGTTAACTTCTCTCTTACCAGCCGAGTCTGTGTTGTGGGCGGCCGACTTATTGCCGAATACGGAGTCAAAGTCAACATTAAGGCCTGTCGAACTGGGAGGCTGGGCGGCGGAAGGTGCAGAGAACCCTGTGTTAAAGAAATTAAGGTCAGATCTAAAAAAACACCACAGACTGGTTCACCTACACATGTTTGAGGAATGCCAGAGAACAGCAATTTCAAAACAGTGGTTATTGTTTTCTTCCAGTTCATGTGTGATGCATAATTGCCATCATTAATATAAATGGTTCAATTCTGCTGTAGTCGACAGACTTCCACAAATGTTTGACTGGGTAATCCATGGCAACTGACTCATACTTCCCACAACCTGTTTGTAGTTACAAAAGCAGCCGTGTTCAACCAACAACCACATCTGCTGTATCATGCCGACTTATCCTGTCAGATAAAACTTTTGCATTTTATTCCACTCCTTCGATATACCAGTAAAGTAAAGTACCAGTAAAGTTTCATCTAGTATCCTATTATGAGCCATTTGAGGGATTTATATTATTCTTATTTTCATATGTTTAGGATGCAAGTTAAATGCATATGCAAATGTAGTGTACATACGCTGACTGATTAAATTAAATTTGGCATATTACTATATCCTTGAAGGAGTATCATAATTGCTAACTAAAACTATTACAAATTATTTTTGTTAATTGAAATAAAACTTAAACTTAGAAATAAACCCTGGCAACTAACTACAATTTAGTTGAAAAAGTTCTAAAAATCATTCAAACTGAAATAAAAATAAATTAGTTAAATATAAATAAAAATCATTTTAAAAAAAAGGACAAACGCACATACAATTCCTAAAACGGAGTAAAATTAGAATAAATATAAAAATAAATATAAAATATAAATACAAAAAAAAAAAATTTTGAATAAAAAAATATTTTAAATACATTTTGAATTTACATTAGCCTTTCCTAATTAATTGTGCTAAAGTATTAAATTGACAACACTATTTTAAAAGAAAATTAACAATGAAAGCTCAAACTTAAACTGTGAGCCAAATGTCTGAATTGACTTAAGAAACCTGTTCCTACTAGCCCAACAAAAGCACACCTGTGAAAGGAAGGAAAGGGGAAGACAGCTGAAGGACACACTAAGAAAGAGAGACAAGCTGGAGGGACGGCACCTACCTCCGAATAGTCCAGCTACAGCGGAGGGCTCAGAGTGGAAGAGAGGAGTGTTAGGGTAGGCAGCCGAAGAGCAGAACGAGTCTGACAGGCCAAGAAACAAAAGCAGAGGAAACCAGAAATGAGAAAATTAGTGAAGAGACAAAATTAATAAAACTAATCACGGGGGGTGGGAGTGGGGGGGGGGGGGGGGGGGTAAAAAGACTGCATACTATGTTCAAGTAAGTCAAGAGGGTGGAATTAAAACAAAATAAATTTAAAACGAATAAAGGTACTAAGAGTAATTTGGGTTGAAAAGCACTCAGAGGGGAAACCACGGGGGTAACACCATTATGTTTCCTGAGGTCAGAAAACATACATCGCACTGGGACGTCTGTACCTGAGAGGAAGCAGCCCATCCGAGCAGAGGGCTCGACGGGTGATGCAACGGAACTGCTTGAATCAATAAAGGGATTGTAATTATCTGGAGAACCAAGAAATGAAATTGACATTTGGGAAAAACTTTCAAACTTAACACTCTAAGGATGGGAAATCTAAAAAAGGGTAAAAGCAAAATCCAGGAAAGGCAGCAAAGCACAACCAAGCACATTTTTGAGTAAGGTGGTCCAGACACCATCGTAAAGACCTTCAGAAAACCACCAAGAAGCAATTAATTGAGCTTTATTGTGGGTAAAAAGGACCACCAAACTCAAATAGGGTACATGTATTTTTAAGCAGTTAATTTGTACTTGATAAAAGCCATTCTCACTCTTGATCACGCTCATGTATTGATATTAGACCAGCATTACTCCATCATAAAAGCCAACTCACCATAATACAGCTGTACAAACACAAACACTCTTTACAGTAGCAACAAACCATCTGTCCATCACTCTCTCAAATATGTTATTGTTCGCTCTGAGAACATAATAAATAAAGTCCCTAGTGTAGAACAAACTCACAGAAGCTAGACTTCCTTTATTGCTTTTACACAATCATAGAAAGGCACACACATAGTGTTTCAAAACCTAGGCTGTATTCAGAATAACATACTACCATACTTTTTACATTTATATTGCACAGTATGACAACTTCGAGGATCACTGTATCCCACAATGCACTGTGCTCAACCTGACCTTGTGTTTCCAATGTGACAAAAGTATAGGAAGAAACTATTTTTGATTAAAAAACTGCCACAAATAATTTTTTTTCTAGACTCACGATCAGATTTGTTTAATGTTGGTTTAGTTTTTTAAATTACAGACACCTTTTTAATTTTTTTTCCCTCAATAATCAAGAAGCAGTTCAGATTCAAAAATGCATGCAGTTTGTCTTAAAGCATGTAATAAAATCTCTTTAGTTTTTGGACCAGTTCTAACTATTGACTAGTTGTTATTAGCATGCATATTACTAGCATATTGGCTAGTACTTATAAAGTACATATTAATGCCTTAAATTTTGAAGTATGGTATCATTGTAATGCTACTAAGAATTACTAATAATTCTGCATAATATATTTTATGCTATATAACAAACTCTTTCAAATGCTATTTAATTAACACATATATAGGTATTAATCATTTAATTAAATAATTTTTTAACATTGGTGTTATTCAGACTATAACTATGCATTATGCAGTAGGCTAGTATTCTATTTTGAGACAGCATTTTTGGGCATCACCAGTGCATTTGAGCTTCTGAGTTAGACATTGTCAAAAAAAACTGTCTAGGTAGGCAGCTTACTAGGTTTTGAGTACACAGCCGGTATGAACTTGAGACACGCGTATCAGATACTTTAAGGGCTACTCGGGTCTCGCCCGTTCTGCCCAGCGGGTCTTTGTACACTTGATGCGGTGGAGCATTCAGGACAAAAATGAGAGTGGAGGGAAAACAGACCGGCACGCAGCAGGCGAAAGAAAGCAAACAGCACACAACATGAGAGAAAAGAACAGCCGTTTACCACCGAACATTTCATGACTGGGTGTCCTAGAGGAAAAACTAACAGCATCTGAAGACACAACAGGCAGATGGACAGGATCGACAACTTGTTTTGTAAGGAAAGGATTTAAGTTTGGAATGGAGTCGTCAACAGCCTCTGTAGACGTGAAAGGATCTACACGGCCAAAGACAAGACAGAAACAGAAAATAACAGGAAAAGGTTAGAGAGAGAGACAGAGAAAGCATGCAAACAAAGACTAACAGACAAATGAGGTGGAGTCTGTTTGGTCTAGATGCTTTCAGATGTAAATAAACTAGACTGAATGAGACATCCGACATGGAATGTAATGAATATGTAATATATTGTAACAAATCATGCATCGAAGCTAAATGGATACGAATGATTATTTGAATCATGACAAATATTAGAATTCATAAAAATGTATTTGACTGGCTATGCCTACATTTCAGTAGAACTTAATTCTGATATAAAGTTTAAAGTTCTAAAATAAATCTAAAATATATATTTAATCTAATATTTATTTTACAAATATGAAACTCATGCAAGTTTGGAACGACATAAGGATGAATAAATGACTACAGAATGATCATGTTTAGGTAAGTTATTCCTTTAAAAGTGGTAGGACATGACAGCAGAGGTGTTGAACAGTGTAAAGCATACTTAAAACTCCAAAGAGCTTCAAGGTGATACATCTGTGAAGGTTGCTGAGTGTGTTTTACGTAGTATAATTCAATAAACAGAAAGCTGCAGGCTTTTTATGGTTCTGCCTGACTAATATCGGAAACCAATATGATATCAGTTCTGCTACGTTAAATATCATGTTACACACCTTATCAGCACTTTCAAATAAAAATTTGACTCTCATTTATCAGATTTTACATATTAGATGTTATTTAGACAAATAAAATGCATGCAGTAAGACCATGGATAGCATCATGGATAAAACTCAAGAGGGAACTTTCACTGCTTTAGTTTTGATTTCAGAGGAGAAGACAGTGCTTATGTAAGCTCGATTTCAATCAGATGCATATTAATGCAGATCTGTGGGTTCCTGTGGTGTGGACCGCTCACCTCCCCATGTGTTGGCTAAAGGAAGGCCGGTGGAGAGAGGCAGGGAGGGCTGGAACGCGGGCTGCAGGTCCAAAAGATCGTTCGGCACCTTCGGAGTACTGGAGCCAGACACGCACCAAGACAAACACAGGAACTGCATTAATGTCTTCCATAAAACGGCAGTCTAAGGGCCAAGCATTTCACAGTTATATGGCAAAGACAAACTTGGCACGTTGATCTGAAGTGCTTAAAGTAGAGATTTAGGGAGTTGGGGGAAATTCACATGCAATCAATACCTTCTTCACAGCCAGATCCTGTCCAGGCAGGAATTCACACACTTTTAGTGTAAACAAGAGAACCAGAGCATGATTTAGAACTGACTTTTTTTTTTTTTTTTTTTTTAAATACACAAAGCCGCACAGTCTCAGGACAGGACATTAATCTGATTTGAACAAACCCCTAACCACAAGTATAATAGTAATAATAATGCTTGCCTTAGCATCATTAATAACGCATGTCTCAGGTACTTCTTAGGTGACATCATCATTAAAATCACATACGCCTGTAACGTAATCACTGAGTTTAACTTGCCGTCATTGTGTAGTCCTGCATAGAGCCCTAATAAAACACTAAAAGCTGAAGATTGATGCCAAACGATTGCACATGTGCACTCATGGACCAACTGGGAAAATAATCACTACCAGCCGTGTATCATCAGAACAGAGAGACTGTGGGAGCAATCATCAAATATAGAGCAATTAGTTTCGCCCACACAATCTAACCGGCTGAAAAGCATTTGAACTTTGCTGTCATTTAAAATCAACATTAAAATAGTGCTACTAAGATTCTTTGATGAACAGAAAATTTAAAATGGCAGCTTTTAGTTGAAATTGAAATCTTTTGTAACATTATTAATGTCTTTACTGTCACTTTTGATCGATTTAATGTGTCTCTGGTGTATAAAAATAGGAATTTCTTTCAAAAACTGACACCAAACTTTTGAACAATACATATATAAACAACTATTACCTGTTATTGAAGCTGCTGGGTGTGGAGAACAGGTCAATGGCTGGGGCGGAACTAATGGTGCCCGTTGCTGTTGATACGGGAGATGCAGCAGTGGTGGAGGATGTGGAGGGCTTCTTGGACAGTTCCTTTAGACGCTGCTCCTGATGGAAGAATCAAATCACGTAACCTTGATAATTACATTGCTAATTGGGTTTGATCCAATTTAATAAGCGCTAACTAAAAAAAAAAAAAAAACCTTTCCACTCTTTCACACCTTAAGTGCTTTTAATCGAGCCTGCTCCTCCTCCAGAGCTGCCTGCTTTTCCCTCTCATCGACTTTGGTGAAAGAGATACCCGTGTTGGCCAAAGAGGACACCGCACTGGACAGCGTACTGGCTCTGTGTAGAAAGACAGGCAGAAGACCTGATATAGTAAACACGCCACTGTTGAAATCGTTAGGTTTGCATTAGTAGACATCAATGCTACTAGCATGAGCACAGAGAAGAGCACATTTTTACTGCTTCCTCTACAGGAACGCAGTTTGACCCTGGACTTCCGCAAAGAGTGTCAGTGTTAGCAAAGCTTGCATTTTTTTTTAGCCTACATCCAAACTGCAAGTCATCAAATACCTGTACATTCCTCTTACACTTTGTTTAAACACATTACACTGATTGCTTTAGAAATATTTGTTACATTAAATAAAATAAACAAATTTAATGGCATCACTCACAATACTTAAAACCACCTGTCCTTAAAATAATTCAATACTTCAAGCAGAATAAAATATAAACGTGAATTATGTAACTTCAAACTTTGTACAATTTCTTTGTATATAAACTGCAGTAATGTAGCCTTTAAAGAATGATTGAGATATGAAATGTTGATTTATAGATGGCAGCAAAAATCTTGTTTTCAGCATTAAAAAAAAAAGTTAAAAATTCCTCTGACTTGGAAAAGCTGCACCAAACAAACCTCTCCCCCACACATGCTCTGCACATCCAAAAGTCGCACACACTCGCTGAATGCAGAGCACGAGGAAAGCAACCCCCTCACATACTAGAAAGTTCAAAATTAACTGCTTGAAAATCAATGTACCTGCTGGCTGCCGTGGAGTCTTTGACCTTTTTCCCCTCTAATGAAGCCAAATGCTGCTCAAGGGCATCCAGAAGGCTACTGGGGGCCTGGAGGTATGGAAACATTAGCTTACAGGCCAGTACACACACACACACAGAGACCACAAATATACACACACAACATATAGTGGTGATTTATTTAATTAGGGGCACTTTTGACTACTTAAAATCTTGAAAAAATGTAGCTTATCTTAAATGTTTTATGACATGTGATTATTTTTTAACATGGATGAGACTCAATGACTTTACTATGCACAACCCTTCACTGGATTTTTAAATAATATTTTTGATGTTGTACATGATGCAGTGACATTACTATTTGATATTTTTCAAAATGTAGAGAAAACTTTTAATAAGCCTTGGACTTGATATAAATAAACTAATTTAAATGTAAAAAGTTAAATACAGAAATAAAAAAAATACAATAAAAAAGATAAATTAATAAAAGTGAAAAAAAAGAATGTTAAAAAGGACAAATAGATTAAAAACAAATAAAAATAAATGTATTTATTAATTCAGTAATTTTATTTATTTATTTACGCATTTATGTATGTATGTATAGTATAACAGATGCATTACAATAACTGACTAGTTTGGTACTGACACAAGGATTTTAAAAATAATCTAAAAATGTCTTGCATGATGATAATACAGAATCACTGTCCATATTATATGAATTATCAAAAAATATAAAAATGTTCATATACATTTTTAATGAACTGAAAATCTAATTTTTTAAAGATCACTTTAATAAAACACTATATACGCAATATTAAAAACATACTACAGACAAAAATGTCCCCTTAAGTGAAGATTCACTGCTGTACAAAAACACATAGCATGCAAAGGTACAAACCAAAAGCTCTTGACACATAGAGAGAAGAGAGTGAGATGCAGGTACTTACACAAACTGTAAACTGAAAACGGAAAGATAAGGAAAGATACAGAATATAAAGGTGGTAGTTTAACAGAGGTTTTTTCAGGAGCATTTAAGAAACTGCAGAAATGTTAAGCAGAATAAAAAAAAAAACCAAAATCTTGTAAACTTAATATATGGAGAAAAACTGCTTTATGTGGAAAAAAAAGACTTCTTTAATATAGCCTATATAAAGACTTCTATATACATATAAAAGGTGGAGATCACACATAAATGTTTAAGAATCCAATGAAATCCCCATATTAACCGGGCATGACTTTGAGGGGAATCTGTACCCTCTAATTTTATGATTCTGGTATTCTTTTCAAAAAATAATAATTTCCTTGTTAACATTGTCTCCTTAACACACAAGTAAAAAGCTAATAAAAAAAAAAAAAAAAAAAAAAAAAAAAAAAAAAAAAAAAAAAGAAATCGGACCTAAACCTAGACCTGATTTTTGTTTTAAGCCCGTAAGCTGCCCACAGCCTCACACCTTTATGTGCTGTATGAATCAAGAATTAAGGACAGTTAGAACAGCTTCCCCCACCAGTGTCATGCAGAGATGTCCGCATGCGTCGAGCACTGCAGGCCTGCGGTTTGCAGCCTCACTGCACAAGCAAATTAGCTGCAGTTCTAGAACTCTCTGATGACTTCCCTATAATTCACGTTACGTATTGAGATTTCTAGTTAACTGCAGGTTAGAGAGTTCTACAACTTGCACTTGTTTGGATCTAATGCAGCCGTGCCACCTTTAGCTAAGGGCAGAGTCACAGATAAGTAGCTTATGGGCAGAAGTGAAAGCAGTCACTGTAAGTTTTTCCTCAAAAAAATAAAAAAAAATAAAAAGGTCAATTTTTTTTTTCCTCACCTGTGATAGGTCTGGTATGTCCCCTCGGTCGATTCCCACTTGCTGTCATGAACAGGAAAGAGCTGGTTAATGTGTGTCATTACATAAGCAGGGAGCCCCATAGCAGTTTATGCCGTCTTACCTCTGCCACTTTGAGAAATTCTGAGATTCTCGTCATTCGAGTGAGGAATTTCTTATAGATGTCCAGGCCTTCTTTACACTGGGCTTTCTTCATGTCAAAGTACTTCTCTACACATGGGAAAAGATATGAAGTCAGATTTTGAGAGGGCTTTGCACTTCCATCCCCATTTTAAGGGGCTTGCTTTTCGCTCTGAGACTTCACCAGGCTGAGTTATGCTTGGCATCTGTCGTCACAACATGACCCGAAACCACTCTCACTAGTATGTCACAGAAACTCTCATCCAACATGTAACCTCTGAACGAAGCCAACGGATGCAGCTCAGCCCCTGAACGGAGCCGTCCAACACAAACACTCTAAGTAGGGCTGTTCGATTTAGTAAAAATAACATATTGCAATCGCTTTAACAAATACTGCGGTGGTGATTTAAATTGTGATATGATAATCTGATATTGTTGCTGCTTAGATATCAAAAATAAGAATAATAAGGAATAAAATCACATGAAAAACTGCTCTACACTAACTAGAAGGCAATGCCTTTTGGCTCTGTCTTAAAAGGGATAGTTCACCCAAAAATGAAAGTTGTCATTTACTCATGTTGTTGCAAACCTGTGTAAGTTTCTTTTTTTTGTTAAACATAAAAGAAGATATTTTGAAGAATGTTGGTAATCAAACAGTTGACGGTCCCCAATTTTTGGGTGAGCTATTCCTTTAAGTCTGAATGGAACCAAACTCAAGCATCTCTGCAGATGCAAATGTGAACGGGGCGAAAAAGGACCCAAATCTCTTTGCATTTGCATTGTAGCTGAACTTAAAGTGGACTCAGATCTCTTTTTCTTCTTGCTCAACTTCAGTTATTTCAGTCCACTTTTGTTCCACATTTACTGTTTAGAAACTAGTCTACTGAAAAAAAATAAATACAAATTATATACACACACACACACACATACATATACAGTGTCAGTGTTTTGCCTTCCTTTTATTTTTTTTGTCTATTTGTCACACTTAAAAGATTCAGATCAAACAAATTTTATTAAACAAAGCTAATGCAAGTAAATACAAAATGCCGTTTTAAAATGGTGATTTACTAAGGGAAAAAAGCTGTCCAAACCTGCCTGGCCCTACATAAAAAATTAATTGTTAAATCATGAAAGAACTGCGATTAACCACATTATTTTAGAAAGCCAAGTTAAATTTCACTAGCCACACCCAGGCCTGCTTACTGCCAGACCTGCTGAATCAAGAAATCACTTAAATAGAACCTGTCTGACAAAGTGAAGCATGCTTAATGAGCAACACATCTAAAGAAATTCAAGAACAGATGAGAAACAAAATAGTTGACACGTATCAGTCTGGAAAGGGTTATAAAGCCATTTCTAAGGCTTTGGGACTCTAGCGAACCACGGTTAGAGCCATTATCCACAAATGGAGAAAACTTGGAACAGTGGTGAACCTTCCCAGGAGTGGCCGGCCTACCAAAATTGTTCCAAGAGCGCAACGACGACTCATCCAGGAGGTCATAAAAGAACCCAGAACAACATCTAAAGAACTGCAGGCCTCATTTGCCTCAATTAAGGTCAGTGTTCATGATTCAACAATAAGAAAGAGACTGGGCAAAAACTGCATCTATGGGAGAGATCCAAGCCAAAAGCCATTGCTGACCAAAAAGAACACAAAGGCTCATCTCACATTTTGCCAGAAAATATCTTGATTATCCCCAAGACTTTTGGGCAAATATTCTGTGGACCCATTACATCTGACATAAAACCAGCATTCATAAAAAGAACATCATACCAACAGTCAAACATGGTGGTGGTAGTGTGGCAGCTTCAGGACCTGGATGACTTGCCATAATTGATTGAACCATGAATTCTGCTCTCTATCAGAAAATCCTGAAGGAGAATGACCGGCAGTCAGTTTGTGACATCAAGCTCAGGAGCACTTGGGTTATATGCAGCTGGATAATGATCCCAAACACACCAGCAAGTCCACCTCTGAATGGCTCAAGAAAAACAAAATTAAGGTTTTGGAGTGGCAAAGTCAAAGTCTGGACTTAAATCTGACTGAGATGCTGTAGCATGTCCTTAAACAGTCCATCCATGCTCGAAAACCCTCCAATGTGGCTAAATTAAAACAATTCTGCAAAGAAGAGTGGGCCAAAATTCCTCCACAGCGATGTGAAAGAATCATTGCCAGTTATCGCAAACGCTTGATTGCAGTTGTTCCTGCAAAGTGTGGCACCACCAGTTATTAGATTTAGGGGGCAATTACTTTTTCCTCATAGAGTCAGGCAGGTTTGGACAGCTTTTTTTCCCTTAATAAATGAAATAATAATTGTAAAACTGTATTTTGTATTTACTCAGGTTATCTTTGCATAATATAAAAATTTGTTTGATGATCTGAATCTTTTAAATGTGACATGCAAAAAATAAAAAAAAAAAACCTTTTCACGGCACTGTATATATATATATATATACACACACACATACACTCTGTGTGTGTGTATATATAATTTATTAATAAAATATAATTATTACTATTCTTAATTAATTGTTTCAAGTAAAAAATTCCAAGTTTTCAACAACAACAACTGATCAATATCAGTTGTCTTAAATTGATAAGACAACATCACATGGTCTGGATAACCAAGTTTAATCACACTCTCTAGCTTATCATCACTTCATCTTAAAATTTGTTGAGCGCATTGCTAGTTTTACTGCCCTGAACAGTAACAATGTCCTTACTTGGCCCAAAAATACATTCTGAGACTATTGATATGTACAGGAAGGGTTTGTTTTATGAGTTACAGCTCTCAGGTAGTAAATAAACTGTCATAAAACTGACTGACGAGTCAGGGTCAAAGTCCTGTGCAACTGTCGATGAGTGGGCTGATACTTTAAGTTCAAAAGTCTCTAACAGGAACCAACAGTAGAGATAAATGGTAAAAGCCAATATGTAGGACAGCCCACTTTAAGTTTTAAAAGCTCAAGCAGGATAACAGCTCACCAAGCAAGTTGATGATCCCTTCATTGTAGGCCGCGAACAGACGGATGGCGTCTTTAAACAGAAGCATGAATGCAGCGTTAATGACCCCGTTTGTGAGCTCATTAGCATTTACCTGCTGACACAAAATAAGCCAAACACAATTTGGATTGAGACGATTATGCTGCAAGAACTGAAAACCAATGCAATTATGAAAAAACAAGTGGAAAAAAAAAGACCACTGAAGAAAGATCAAGCCATTAGTGCATATGGAACTTAAGTCTAAATAAGTCTAGCTGTTGTCATCATAAACTCACGTTGAAGTCGAGGAGTGCATCCATCTGGTTTTGGATGATAGGGATGGTCTTTAGGAGCTTCTCTGTGTTCATAGTTCTCATTACGCCATCCGCCCTTTGACAACAACAGACAATCAATTCAATGAAGAGCTCTCATTTTTGGTTGAACTATCCCTTTAAAAAACAGACTTACCCTCTTTTTACTTTCGTGAAGTCGAAAGCCACTTGTCTGTATGAGACTGCCTTTTCATTCAGGTAGCGGCTGTACCTCCGAATGAAGGTGGACATGTCATACCCTGCACGCAAAAGAGAACATGCTGTCTACTGAGTTCACAGTGACCCATGGTTTGTTGAACTTAGTCATACAGCAGACTGTATTCTTATTTTCTGATTCCAGACATTTAAAAACATGAGTCTTTGATGCACTAGTTGAATTCTGAGCACAATGATTGTGATTCATTTTAAATGCTCAGAGGGAAAAACATTCCGGTTTCCACAGGGTTAGTACAATGCAGCAATAATTTGTACTGTATGTTAATTATTGTTTAATATGAATATAGTAAAATAAAATCAATTCAAAAACTTTGTCAATTCAGAGATTTTCAATATATTGATACATACAGTATATTTTATTGCCCAGCTATTTTTTACATGGGATGTAATAAAGAAAAGTACATAAAAGTACCCACCAATAACGAAAAGTACTAAAAAAGTAGGATAAAGGTGAAGTACTGCAAGGTGCCTCAGGAAGAAAATCTGAGCCAGGAAGTTCTAGTCATTTTCAGAAAACGGGCCCAGAGCTCTTCTTGAAAGACTCTCCAAACTAGAGAGTCTCGCTGTGCTGATTCCCCTGCTGCCTTCTTTGAGTGCTGGCTGCCAGGCAGCTTGTTAACATGGGAAAAGCCTTAAGTAAATAAACCCACCAGTGCTTTATTTAAGCTGAAAGTCGGCCATGTTGCTAAACAGGTCCCAAAAGGGAGTTCAGGGAGAGAAGCGGAGACAGACAGACAGACAGACAGACAGACAGACAGACAGACAGACAGGACCTCATGCTTCAACTGCCTAAACCTCCAACACCGCATCTGACCATGACTAACATTTAAATGATAAACCTGTGAAAACACAGCGCATGTTCTGTCAGCTCCTCAAATATTCATCATGTCTGCATTTGTCTTGGGTTTAGACGCTCATGAAAATGGATGACACAGCTGGGATGTGTTTGGAAAAACAGAATGACTAATGAAGTGTCGGGCTGAAAGCACCTACCTTGTAACCCGCTTTTGTCCAAAAAATTACTGAGGTTGAATAATGTGTTCCTGGAGGCCAGATATTGTACAAATCTCTGTCAACATGAGGAACAAAGAGTTCGGATTTCAATTTATTTTGAAGTTAATCACCAGGCAAATAAACAGTACTGTCAAAGCCACAAGGGTAAAATTGATTGACTCTGGCACATGTGCCAGTTTAGCTGCTCTAGCTTAACCAAAACCATGATTAAACACTGCTGAAAATACCAAGGGTTAAAGGATTAGTTCACCAAAAAATGTAAATTTGGTTATTTACTCATGCTCATCTTCCATGAACATAAAAGATGAATCTTGGCCAATGTTTTCAGTAAAATTAAAGTGAATGGTGAATAAGGTTGTACAGCTTTAAAAAAAAAAAATGAAATAAAATTATTGTCATTTTAAAAATGATAACCCCCAGGATTGATTGATTTTGTAAAATAAAACATAAATACACAAATAAGTTTTTATAAAGTGGTCAGCACATTCTTCAATTAAAATAAAATGTTTAAATACGGTCAGGATATTTTCAAAAAAAGAAAAGGATAAGATGTAAAAACAATTACAATAAATAAAACATTTTATTATATATATATATATATATATATATATATATATATATATGCATAGTTAGTTTAGAATGACAAGACTTTTTTATTTTTTGAGAACTATTCCTGAGTTCAGCGTGTAGGCATTTAATCAGGCTATAGAGCTCAGGCTAAAGGTTATAAAAGTGTACAAGAGCATGTGTAGGTAAGCTGACCTCATTGCCGTAGACCATTATGTGGTGTGTGGTGATGAGGGATTTGAACACAACCACCCAGCTGGTGTTGGTGGTGCGCTCGAACAGCGTGTCTGCCAGCTGAGGGATGTTCACATTCATCTCATTGGTGCACTGGATCAGACCTGAAAGAGAGAGTTGAAGGAGCTCAGCGCGTTTATAATTTTAACTGTCAGCACGTCACAGCCTTTGTATTTGGGCCCTAAATAACTTAAACAGTTTTGGCATGTCAACTTTTTGAATCCTCCAGGTTCAGACTTCCTGAAAAGGCTGCCCTAACTAGTAGTCAACTGATGATTATACTGATATAAATCAAAATGACATGCTACAAAAGATGCTCTTTTGAACCATTCATCAAAGAATCCTGAAATTTGTACATCACCGTTTTCAGAAAAATATTAGGCAGCTCAACTGTTTTCAACAATGATAATAATAGGAAATGTTTTTTGAGCACCAAATCATCAAATTAGAATGATTTCTCAAGAATCATGTGACACTGAAGACTGGAGTAATGCCTATTGAAAATTTAGCTTTGCTAGCACAGGAATAAATTTTAAAATGTATTAAACAGTAAACAGTCATTTTAAATTGCAAAAATATTGCATTACTTTATTACATTTTTTACTTATTACTGTATATTTGATCAAATAAATGCAACTTTAGTGAGCATGAGACTTTTCAAAGACGTAAAAAAAAAAAAAACCTTCAACAGCAGTGTACATAATACAATTTTAAATGACAGCAAACAGATGTACTCTATTATGTAGATGATATTAGTTTTATTATTTATTTGATTTATTAGTTACTACTCAATTCACTGAAAAAAAAAATAGATATCCACAAGTTATAATTTGACAAGGGCTTCAAAATGGCCAAATATTGGCTAAAACTGGTTCGAAACAGACAGACTGTGGTAAAAGTTCATTGGTCCAAAATCACATTCCACATTTCAATTTTAAAGTGTTCTGATTGGCAGTGTTTATCTCATACACAAAATTAAGGTTCAAAAAGTGGAACAAAATGACAATAAGATTAATTAAAACATCAGAAATAAGACATTTTTTCAAGTTTATAATTTTGCAACCACAGTATCATCAACTACAATTATTTTAGTTTACAAAAATTATTTAATTGTTATTAGGCCGTTAAAAAGTATCAATACAACACAAATTACTGACTAAACGGACAAGACATTTACGAAAATGTATGTAAAATAGAAAAATTACTTGATGCAGTTTGAAAGTTCTGTAACCTCCTGCCACAGTTTCCAATGTGTGACATTATAAAAGTCGGCTAACCTATTAACTGAAAAAAGATATTGTTTCCAAAGAACGGTCTAACGCTGTTGACGGTGTGTGATTCTAAGGTGCCTCCGCTCAGCGTGTTAGCATTCAGACAGCGCTGACATGGTGTGAGTGAGAGACATGCATTGATATCCTGTGCTTTATTAGATCTTTGGCTGGACTCCACAGCCATCTGCGCTCCGAGAGCGGGATCCCTCAAGGCTTTCTCTACACCACCGACACTGTGAGACTCATTCAGGGCTGCAGCTTATCATGCCATTCATGAAGCCTCCCACAGACAGCGAGGGAGAACGCCGCTGCCTCTCTCCGCTGGGAATCAGATGTGAAGTTTTCTGGACTCAAATGACAGAGAAACCACTTCTAGACCTCCTTAAATGAAATGAAAAAGCCACTCATCGTTACAACCCATTTCAAAGAAGCAAGAGTAATTACACACTCCCCAACAAATTGCCGCCAAATATTAGTGCATACATGACCTTTTGAAGTGGGGATGTGAAAATATGCTGCACAGCGAGCATGGGTGGGCTACAAAATGCCCTCTCTTTTACAGATAACATCCACCATTTAAACCTGCACAAAGGCTTGGCCACGTGACAACAAAAGACTTTTCAGAGCCAACACAAAACGCCTGCGCCAAGCATGACGGTGCTGTGAAAGCACATGTCCATGGGGCTCGAGTGAAAGATCAAAGCCAGAAGACGACGTTTAATGCTGTTACCGTCCTACGCCAGGGTAACCGGACACTGACGGATTTACCTTACATGCCCCGATGTAGCCAACAAGCACATCAGAAAGAAGGAATGAGACATCTGTAGAACACTTTCCTAATCAAGACCCACCCAATGTGTATCTCTTTCTCCCTGGAGTGGAGATAGATGTGATTGATGGTTCTCATGTGATGATAAAATGAATTGTCACCCGCTCTGCCTAAACATCAAACTCTCTGACATTTACCTACTTGAAGAAAAAGCCTTACCAAACTTCAAGTAATAAAATATCCATATTCTTTTGACATTGAGGCTTATGATTTGAAATGCCTGTTGGGTAAATGATGTAATATTAAAAGTCGTCACATGCCAAAGTGTGCACTGGAAGTGTTCTAATATTACACTGACTTTATTTGCTTCTATAAAATATGTTGAAGGAATAGGCTGACAGATAGTTCACTCAAAAATGAAATCTGTCTTCATTTACTCACCCTCATGTTATTCTAAACCTGTATACCTCACTTGAACTCTTTTGGATATGGAATATAGAGCAAAAATTTTGTACTTTTAAGTTGTTTTCATCTTTTTCTTTTAAATCTTGAAAGCTCCAGCCTCCCTTAGCTGTAGATTAATGTGGATAAAAAGCTCTACAAATGTTTCGTTTTGAAGAAACAAAGTCATACGGGTTTAAAACAACATATGGGTGAGTAGCCTAAATCATGATCATCTTCATTTTCTAGTCCTTTAAAACATGACTTGTGCTTGTAAACATACAAATAAGAGACTGTTATGGTATAAGCTATTAATAGAGAAAGATGTGTTTACTTTAGACTAAAATATTCACCCAACCAATGATTATGCTGGAAATATGCAAACCTACACCACTAAATATCCATTTCCTCATGGTTATATATTTGGATCAATGACATGACTCATTTTGTCCTAATGTAATTTGGTAACACTTCAGATTAGGGAACACATATTCACTATTACCTAAGAGCTTTCCCTTAATAAACTCCTAATTACTGCTTTTTGATAGTAAGGCAGTCATTGTAAAAGTTGTGTTTATGTATGGGGTAGGGTTAAGGAATCTAAAACATGTCAGGAAATATTTTTGTTGTCAGGTGATATAAAAAAAAAAAAAAAAAAAAAAAAAAAAAACTGTAAATAACAGAATAAAGCCCTGTAAACCCTCATGGTACTCTTGTCAATGAGCATTGAAGACTGACATGTAAGAGAAGAAATTGATGAAAAGTCATTATTTTTGTTTTCTTTGCTATCAAAAAGTATTCTCGTAGTTTCATAAAAATTGAACGACACGTGGACTGTTTAAATGATGTTCTTACTACCTTTCTGGGCCTTGAACGTGGTAGTTATGTTACTGTCTATGCAGGGTCAGAAAGCTTTCGGATTTCATCAAATATCTTAATTTGTGTACCAAAGATGAACAAAGGTCTTATGGGTTTGGAACGATGTGAGGGTGAGTAATTAATCACAGAATTTTCATTTTTGGGTGAACAAGCCAATCCTTTAAAGATCTTAGACATTCTTATTGTCAATGACCCATTTGCAATGTATAGGAATTGTCATTTCCATGTTAATAATGAACCAGGAAAATTGTTGATTTTCAAGGGACATTGATCTTAAAGCTAGTGATGGGCAGGGCTGCATACTATCATATTTTAAATGCACTGTATGCCAGAAAAACATGAAAAAAAAAATTCTTCTGTTGACAAAGCTAAACAGATGGATGGCATTCACGGAGCAACAATAGACTATAAGACCTAATGTCATCTCTATGGTGTAATGTGTTCTGAGCCTTCAAATACCATTTTCTTTTGCTAAATGACAGGAGAACAGAGTGGACTCAGCAACAGGATGCTGCAAACCTCCTACAGTTCATGACAGGAAACTGATTCGACATGAATCCTTTAAAATGCTCAGTCATAAGACAAGCTGATGATAGAGATATCTAGACACTCTGACCCCTAAAGTACAGAAATGGCAGGAGGCAACAAGACACACTAGCCAAACACAGAAGAGTGAGGCCGACAGAATTTTTTTTTTCTTTTCTTTTTTTCTCATCACAGCTCTGGTCCGCATCAGGCAGACCCATTTGTGAGGGCAGAGGACAGGAAACCATTAAGTGAATGATTGCTCCCCTGATTCGAAAGGCTTTAACTCACAGACAGATAGAAGACAGCATCCTGCTCTGCATCACATAAACGCGATGCACAAAGGGCTCACTACCGGCAGACTAACTTGGACAGGCAATGAATAACCAGTAATACAGGTCAAAAATGCCACAATTTTATCAACAGAAACTATTGAGACAGGTCTCTAATAATATATATAACATGTACAGTACTGCGTATTGTAGCAATATCTAGCGTATAAAATAATTACAGTGACATGGCTCCAGACTCATTCTTCCCACTGGTCGCTCTTTTATGACTAACTTTCTCAGTTCTGATATAATAATTCAGATGCATAAATGTTACACACAATAAAGTGCAAATCACTTATTAAAACATATTATATCCAGACAATATTACTTCCCATGAAGGCCATGTGGTTAACATAAGACCAGCACGCAAATATCATGGCAAAAAAAATGCCACATGTACAGAGTGCATTCACAGAACTCACTTGCCAGAGAAAGGAGAACATACATATCTTAGCTGGAATGCAGGCTTGACTTCACAGCATTGTAGAATCCAGAGCTTGTTGAGGAAGTGAATGCAGAGAGAGAAAGAGAGAGGGGAAGAGAGAGGGAGAGGGAGAAAGGAGGAGAATGAAGGAGACAGCTGCACAGAAATCAGGGAACCATGCCACAAAAACTCAGATATGCCAGAAAAAATAAATGTATATATAAAATGCTATAAACTTGATAAACTGGGAACTAGAACTAATAATAAAAAAATGCATTTAAAAATAAAACAAAATAAAATTCAGGAAGTCAATAATTCATTATTTTTCATCAAAAAATGAGCAGCTGCTAAATTAAAAAAAATAATAAAATAAAATACATGTTGGCAGAGCATGTAAGAATATCTTCACAAACAAAAAGAACAGCTGCTCAAGGATAAATGAGAAAATATTCTAAACATCACTCAGTAAAACTTCATGTCTGGACTCATTTTAATAACTGTTACTGGAGGCATTTTATCAATGGTTTTCTCAAAGGTACTCATTAACAAAATAATAGTGAGAGTTACTACCTCAGACTGGCACGGGCATTCAAACAAGTATCCTCAAGGTAACTTCTCTCTTTCTCAAATAACATCTTGAAAAAAATGCTTTATGGCTGAAAGGACTACAAAGACACGTATTATGTAAAAGCAGATCTCCTGAGGTCATTAGCTAATCCTACATAAAAGAGAAGATTAAAAAGATGAATTATTAAAGAAGGGGGAAAACATGCAAGCAGTTTATATCAAGTTTTTGTTGTTTTGTTTTTTGTAAACCAAAAAGACAGAAAATCTGAATCACTTGGACTGCTTCCCCACTGGACTTTTCCATATTTAGACATAGTGACGTTCAGAATGAAGTAGCATGTTTGTTGTGAGAACAAACTCTTTTAGTTTTTACTCATGAATTTCCCCTGATGCAGACCGATCTTAATGGAAGAGTCACTGCGTGCTGCTATCTGCAGACATCTCCCGTTTAATCAGTTCCCGACATTTTTTCAGATTTATGGAACAACTTCCTGTTGGCTGTTTAGATTTCGAATAGTTGGCGACCTACAAGAATGCAGGAAGTATCTTGAAATGGTTCACTGGGTTCATCCAAGACAAGACACTTTACAGTCTCGACTGGGAGTTTGGGAGGGTCTGGAAGCAGGATTGCTGATCAACTCTGTTCTAACTCACAGTGCAATACATATCCAAAAACTAATCACCAGGTTGCCACTGGGATCAACTGACGCTAAACTGACAAATTTTTTGCTTGAGTATTGAACTGGACTATTTTGACAAAGCATCCTGAAACTGCAACACTTGTTGTGGCATGTTTAAAACTAGTTAACACAGGCGATTCATTTTTTCAGTTTAATGCGTTAAAAATATTTAATGCAATTAATGCAAGGGCAGAGCTAGGGTTGGCCACCCCACTCACAACTGCGGTTTCTGTCACTTTTTCTATTGACAAGAAGTGCATTTATTTAGATGGAGAACATCTTTATGACCACATCAAACGGGAGACGTTTCAGAGTCACACGAGCGTTGAAACGGTACTGTGCTCAGAGCGTGTACTCTTCAATTGTAGCACAAAGCCGCCAGCACACGCTGTAGCCTGTGTATCATTTCATATCAAAGCACAAAATAAACTACATGCATGTAATGTCGTGGTCAGTTAAGTCATGAAGAATCATGAAGTACCAAAAAGGCAATTAAAGCTGCCTTAAAACTGTGCATGCATGTAAAATATTTATATAGAGTCACATTTAAGAACATGTCTCTGAAATGGTTTTCAAAACTGTTCTGGAGCATGCCAGCACTGTCTCCCTCACCTAACACACCCGATTCAACTCGTCAGTTCATTAGTAGAGAATTTAAGACTTGAAGAGAGTCAGAAAAGTTAAAGAGAGTTGAGAGAAAATATGATGTGTGTCAGATCCGTGTCACATTCAGCAGCAGCAGCTCTTAAAGACATAGGAGCCAAAACAACCTAATAACCAGCTGCTGTGATGAGTGTTAATCAAAGAAAAATAGAAAATCTATACCTTTTATTGCTTTAAGGATTCATCTATTTCATTTTGTTTGATAACTTTAAATGTAATTTCTGTAGGCTATATTTCTGATAAAAGGGCACTGGTAAATATAAAATTTTATAGGAGACATCACTATTGGTATCAGTGATACTGGCCTTCAGTCATAAAAACAGATGCCATTAAACAAATATTAAAAATATACTGCCTTTATGTTGTTTGTACACTAATTTGAAGATTGAATGTGAAATTATTGCAATATAAAATTATATCTAAAAACTTTAATGTTAGGTGGGATCAATTGTGATTAATTTCAGAAAAAAAAAAGTGTGATTAGTTTTAATTTTTTTAATCGATTGACAGCACTATTTAAAACACAACGGTGCTTTAAAGTCTGCATGAAATAAAAATTGACACCATCTATTTTCTAAATGCATGATATGAAGTTATTTTAGTATCACTGATTTAATATTATAGTATAGTGTTCGTTAATATTAAAATAGTTTCTGCTTTCTCTTTCATTTTAAAGTTTTAGTAATTGACTACACTTACATGCACTATATAGTTAAAATAAATTTTATTTATTTGTTTTAGTTGATTTATGTTATAATTTTATTTAGTTAACTATTGTAACTCCAGCAATTTCCAGATCTTATTGTGAATGATCCATCCATGCATTTTTGTTTTTACCTTGTAATGTTTAATTGACGTCATAACCCAACAGATTTCTCTCTATTTTCCGAGAGGGTTTTAAGCCCGAGACGCACTGCGCGATTTTCGGCTGTCCCAGACAAAAGATTGGCATCGTGAAACAATCGTGGCCATTTCAGTGATTGTGGCTCCTAATCAGTGTTCTTATGTCATACAGTGAGAGAGGTTCAAAGATGGGCGTTGTCACAGTCTTGTGACCAAAGATAGCCTACGATAATTTTCTGGCAGTGTCAGAAATTCAGCATGTTCATTGCACAGTGTATTTGCAGTCACGACCCACGTTTACTGACCAACCAGTAAAAATGCGACATGAAATCAACGCACCATGGCGCTAAAACATAAAACCGCTTACCTCAAGCTCTTATTTCTTCCACTTTCGCCACTCCCACTTTTTTTCAGCACAGATAAAAAACTACAACTGTCAAAATGTGATTCATTATGCTCTTTTTGTTTACCACTAGCGCATGCTAATGGCGTTTTATTCTTCTATAGAAATGTGCATCGTAGCCTACGAGTCAATAGGTGTCATCATCGTACAGTCTACATGCATGTTGTACCCAGGTTTATTAGATCCATGTTGCACAGTGTGACAAGCAATGATCTTATAGGATTGCTAAAATCGTGCAGTGTGTAGAAGGCTTTACAGTGCAAACTGTCTAGCAGCCACACAAGTCACAGCACTGTCATAAAAAGTTGCCCTAACTCATTAGTGCTACTTTCAACTAAACTTATCCTGTAACCGCTTTCAAATACTTGGTGAGTGCAGCCCCTGCTGAACGGTTTGTTTATGACCTAAATTTCTGTCATCATCACTCAAAAAGCAGTAAGGAGGGCATCGCAACCTTTTTCTCTCTGCTGTATTTGGGTTGGTGTGACTAGTTACATAATACTTGATCACTTAAAACCGCTGAGGTAAACAGGCACTTTGCTAATGGCATACTGGGTCAATAATTTAGGAAATGGAAAATGAAGAAAGTCAACTACAAATGCTCTAAAGCCAGGCTTGACTAGGAGGTTCAAATAGTGACTCTAAAAGCCATACTGGACTCCCTTCACACACAGCAGGGCAGTGAGTCAGCACTCTTTCTGACCGACCATCATTTGATGCCTCTCAGGTCACATGCTACAATTCTACACAGGTACACACACACACACACACACACACACACACATTGGTATGACTGACTTACAGCAGATCCCTGCCACAGTGATCTGACACCATAAAACAGCACAGAGGGGTCACTTTGTTGGAGCAGATGACGTTTTATGGGTGTTGTAGCGACGCCTTATGAAAGGGCAGTCAGTCAACACGCTGTAAGCTTAAGAGTGCTTTCAAGCTACTATTATCTTGGACGCAACCTCAAAATTGGGCTTTGAATTGTATATTTAGAAATACGGATACTAAACAATAGGAACACCAATCAAGATGAGAGCACTTTAATCTATGATTACAACAAATGACTGATCCGATTTCCGCCGGCTGTCCAACGGTTCATCAGACAGGATGCATTTCACATCCCGAACACCTTCAGTTGTAAAGCAGGCACACTAACTACCTCATCATTTTTATTTTATTTTATTTTTTATTTTTTTGACTACACACTGAACCACCAATCAAGCACACTGCAGAATGAACACTATATCATTTAGAACATTCTTGTACATGCTGCCTGGAAGAGCTCTGCAGCTACAGGAAATCAAGCTATCCGATGGAAAACGCATAATTACAAAACAAAATCCAATCTCTAAATGAGCGGCTGTGTATCTCAAAACCATAAAGATAAGTGAGTGAGTGAGTGTGAGTGTGTGTGTGTGTGTGTGTGTGTATGTATGGTGGACACGGTCTCGGACAGATTCTAGGAAGCGTCTATCATATTGCAGAACTGACTCACATGAATGAGCGCCCAGAATAAGCCATGATCCCGTTGAACATGCTTACACAGCACTGAGGCACGGAAGGCCAGCCCATATGACTTTAACAAGCCAACAAGATGTTGGTGGTGTGTATGTGTGAGAGAGATCACAATTCATTAAGTTCAACAACTACCCATCCAACCTCTCTCTGAATCCACCAGTTTGCAAAATAAAAACCATATATGTGGTGGAAGCTCCACCGTACTTGCTTGCCACATATCCATGGCCCATTATTTAGGAGAGTCAGTAAAATTAGCATCGATTAAGTTGGCAAAATAAAAACCATATATGTGGTGGAAGCTCCACCGTACTTGCTTGCCACATGAGAATCGATTAAGTTTTTTGCTGCATGTTTGTCCAGGAGAAATCTCATAAAAAATACCTAAAAATAAGGTATTTTGAGAATCAACAGAAATCATACAGGTTTGGAACAATGTGAGGGTGAAAGTGTGCAAATATTATGATGGGCAGGACCAAATGTTCGCCCAACCAATAGCAGATGGACAGTATTTGTATTTTTAAATTGGATTACATTTTGTTTTGCGATTTGAGCAGAGAATAAATGACACTCCACCTTTAACATGGACCATTTCCTTGTTATATGCTACCGAACATACTCAATCTCTACTGACTAATAACTGCGGACATTATGGAACAAAAGCTGACATTTATTTATGGACATAAAAGAATGTATAAGGCACCTGCTGATCCATAGCAAATTTTTGCAATAGCTAAGACAAGACGGTCTAAAATTGGTAAGCTCGGTGTAACACCTACTGACCTACGAAGTCTTGCGATCATTAAAAGTTTTTTTATTCATGAAACTTTATCAAAAGTTGGTAAATTCACAAAATTTATTTTCTCTTTGTTTTCCTGTTTATCAGATTAGAGTGAAAGTACAAAGAATTTTTGTGACTAAATAAAGCGGCATTATTTATTACCATGTTCATGTTTTTAACTAAAATGTTTTCCTAATCTAAAACATGAAGCAGAATGGAAACAATTGGAGGACATTTTTTTCAGGCAGCTGGTCATTTCGGGGATAAGGGTAGTTCAAGAGGAATGTTCTCCCTACCTCGGAAACCCGGCCCAAATCAAAGAGGCTGGGGGCCGGAACCTGAGCCGTATCTAATGTTCAAATCAAACAGAAGGAGAGTGAGACACGCTGCTATTTCTGTCCCAAAGGAAACTCCAGGCACAGAACACACTGCTGCCCTGAAATACCTACAAGACTTCATCACACACACTCTCCACGCTACGGGAACCAACCTGAGGGCACTGGACTACTGTGAAACAACATTCTGGACACGATAATCAAGAACAACTTAACATAAGCACATACTTTTAAAGGAAGAAGGCAATTACGCCTCACCTCCACCTAAGTTCAGAACTGCTCTCTTCTCTTTAAAAACCATCTGTCAGCACACATGCCATTCTGTATTGTCAAGACCAAGCTAAAAATAGTTTCACCAAAGGAAATTAGCACTGTAGGATAGGAACGAATGCAAAAAGCTATATGTACACAAGCAGTATGAGGTGAAAGACTTGATATGGTGGTGCCACCAGCCTTAATTTGAATCAAATGATGGCGCCACATCTATTGACGTTTATGCAAAAATACCGACACAGATCCACAAAGATCACAAATCAAGAACTTTGCAAACACAAACTTGCAACTCCAAAACTGAACAAATTAAGAACAAACTGCAATGGATTCAGTAAGAAAGGACACAAACATTCACACTATTCTTATAGGTCTGATAAGGCCATAATAGGCCCTGAATGATGCCAGTGTGCTTCCTGAGAATCATTAGAAACCCCAGGCATCCGGCTCTATGAGAGCTGTCAGCACCACCACCTGTGAGAGCCTGAGAACATCTTACTCAGAGAAGACAACCTGATTCCACCACACTTGTAACAAGCAATAAATGTGACATCTTCATAAAGTTAAAAGTTAACTTGACAGAACAGTCTCACGAGTTCAGCCGCTGCCAGGATTGAGCCAATTACAACAATGTCCTCTATAAACACCTGCCACAGTACATCTTAAATTGAATGTTACATAACCTTTAACAGTCAGCATGTTTTTCACTTTAATTGTAAAATCAACTAAAACCAAAGAACCGAATAACTCTAGGGTTTGCCTAATCTGTAAATTAAAGATATAAATATCACTATTTTGTCAGGACTGCATATATGAAAATTATCATTTATTTAATTTAATGCCTAATTTAGGACACACTTCTGTAAAATATGAATTGATCATATATAAATTATATATATTTTATTATCAAAATGCCTAAACACCTCTTTTCCACATAATGACTACAGCTGTCAAGCTCCAAAAAGGTATTATAAAATATAAAAATAAATAAATAAAAAAATAATTCACACGCCCCACACACAATACTTTCCAAGTTTTGAAGTCATTCGCTATCTGTGTAAAAAATAAAGTAAGATTTAAGTTGTTAATCACTGAAAAAAATATGCTTGACAGTAGTGATCCCCTTTCACTTTCATTGCATGGAAAAGAGCAGCTCAGACTTTCGGCAATTAATATCTCCTTTTGTTTGCCATATGAAAATGGATTTCATAAACATGCTGTTGAACAAACAATGATAGAATTATCATTTTGTTAACTACTCTTTTAAGAAATAAACATTAGTCGTACATTAACGTGACCCTCATAAATCGTGCTGCTTTTTGTTTTGCAACCTCAAAAAAGACAGAAACAGGGATTTTCTTTCGCACAAAAAGCACGTTTGTTTGCAATCATCAGATTTCTCAATGAACTCATTCGACTCAACCTGCAAGCGTCCTCATTAGACAGCATTTTTAAATGTGGTTAATTATTAGTTAGAAAGTTAAATCATTAAATGCACTGTACTCATGCGATCTCAAACCTCCCTGTACAAATGATATGTTTCAACATCAGCAAAGATCGCTGGTTAAAAAGCACGAGCAGCACTGAACGAACGTGAATCTTTAGCAGGCCTCGAGCCCAGAAGCTCTCGTTCCCAGGGCGACGAGTGACTGACGTAACTTTCAAACGCGGGTCCGAAAGCAACATAGTACAAAATCCCATAACACTTACAGTCCAAATGCTTCTTCTTTGGCCCCATGACTTCGTGCGTGGTCGCCTTGCACACCGTTTTGGACACCGCGGAACCGGTAACACTGTGTTGCGCTGCCGTTATCCGATCCGTTATGCTCTGTCCAGACATCCTCGCAGTTTTAAACAAACAGAAAAAGGGGGAAAACAAAAAAAGAAGGGGAAAAATTTGCTCGGACTGTTAAATCCAAAGGCAATGCGTGGGGTGTGCACTGTTCCGCCACCTGACTGGGAAAGAAAGAGAGAAAAGAAATGAGATTGCAAGTAAAACGCATCCACCGCTTCAGAGTACAAATGAAGTTTGCTCTCTATGTATGCCGTCAGCTGATCGCGACATTTACGTACCAAACGTTTCCTCTTCTATTAACGGCAGCGTCCTCTCTTTCTCTGTCTCTCTCAACCCCTCTGTCACGCACTCTCCTCTCCCTCTCTACCTCTCTCTTAACTCCCCCTTTTCCTCCTCAGTGGCTCTCCTCTCTGATTTCACCTCCCCCTGCTGGGTTTAAAAGGCTCCTAGGAAAATGGCGGGTCTGTTTCCTCTTTTCAGAGGATCCTCCCAAGGTTTATATGGATGCTGAATGGTCGGTGTGAAACGACGCCATGTTGGCTCCAAATATTGGACTGGTGCCTCGCAGAACGTAGAATGTGAGTACTGCTGTTTGGCTCGTGAGCCAAAATGGCAGCTCTAGATTGGATAGTTTCTGTGTATTATTTACTAGTTCCGCTATTCAGACGGGGGACGGTGCATGTGACGGAATTTGTCCAACCAAATTCATGGTTTCACATGTGGTACTTTTTACAACATAATCTATTTAGATAAGTGTCACTGATTAAATGTGCATTTATGTCGTCGTTTACAAAATAATTAAGTATATAATTGTTATATACAATTATGTGGGTGTGTTTTATGTTAAAATAAGTAGAAAATGTGTGAGTGTTCCGTAAGGCAGACATTTCACAATAACACAAAATATAATTTTTAATTGGAAGGGGGACGGGCATTTTTTTTTTCTTCTTCTGTTTTTGTTTATCTTTATTACTTAAAAAACATTATTTCATCATTTAAATTATAATTATTATTATTATAGTGATAATTATCATTTGTTTAGAAATGAAAGGCTTATTATTATCTTCCAGTTGATCAGCTGATGAATTTGTGGGAAAGAAAATCAAAATAAAACATTTTACTTAGTGCAAGAATTATTTAATCTTTCATTACAAAATGCCTGGAAAGGGAGACATCTAGTGATAAAAATATGCAATTACAGCAAAGCATCAAAAAGCAGGTTGTGTCTCGCGTTTTGAGGCAATCCATAAATTGAGCTGCGTCTTTTGATGTAAATTGCAGTAGCTGATTACACTCGTGTTGACTGTATGCTGGTTGTGATGAGTGTAAGTGAAGCACACTTGATTTGTATATGCCAGCAGGAACTAGGATTCTGCAGTTATCTGCAGGTATATATAGATAGATAGATAGATAGATAGATAGATAGATAGATAGATAGATAGATAGATAGATAGATAGATAGATAGATAGATAGATAGATAGATAGATAGATAGATAACTATACTCAGCTCACTGGTGCAGTTAGATCTAACTCACGCTGAGGAGCGGAGAGGGTATCAGAGACTGAATGTCCAGGAAATCAGCCACTAATGCACAATGCCAGAGCACTGATCAGTTTCGGCACGAGGCTCATTTGTGTGAAATGGGCCGAGCAGATTGACTTAGGCCTGTATCAACAGTCGGCATCGCACAGGTGGCATCAGTGCGCTGGTTGCAGTCTCACCGGTAGGGGGCGATACACACATGCAGGTCTCTCTGTCCTTGTGCACAAACTTTCAAGAGCATCTTGACAACATCCATTTGAGAGACCGCAGGTGCATGTCAGCTTTTCCTATTTACAACAAATATTCTACCAGGATACTGAACAATATTTCAACAGGTTGC
This sequence comes from Cyprinus carpio, assembly GCF_018340385.1. Classification (NCBI taxonomy): domain Eukaryota; kingdom Metazoa; phylum Chordata; class Actinopteri; order Cypriniformes; family Cyprinidae; genus Cyprinus; species Cyprinus carpio. Next base: position 14,260,891 of record NC_056606.1, on the reverse strand, counting down.
ATTTATATTTTACATAACTGGTGTAATCTATAACTTTCAGGCTCCTTTAACACATAATCTTCACATACACAAAAACGTTTATTATTAAAAATACTTAATACAAATATAGTCATTATTATTATTAGAGTTTTTAATATTTTCTGCATTACAGTAATGACACGATTTTATTTCATAATTATTATTATTATGTTTTATATATATATATAAGTATAAAATTTGTATTTATATAAAATTTGTATTTACAAGTTTGTATTTTTACATAACTATTATAATTTCATGATTTATTATCATGATTTCATTCTTTTTTTATTTATAAATGAAATATACTAAATAATAATAATCATCATCATAAAAATGATGCTGACCATTGTTATTATTATTACAAAAATGTATTTTTGCATATTATTTCCTGCATTACAATCCAGACACACTGATGTTTTGTATGCAGTGGATCTCTGTCAAGGTTTGTGTCTGTGAGGAGAAAGCTGGTTATAGATATGGCTCATAATGAAAAGGTGTGTCCCTCAGGTCTGAATACCACATGGCTTGTGTTTCACACATAAACAATAAGGGATCCTGTGATTTCTGCCACCTGGGACCACAAACACAGCTTTTCTCTCTGCTTAGTCCTGCAGAGCTCTCTCATATCCACAATAGTTTCCTCAAACGCTGTCCAGCAGTGTTTCATCTCTAAAAACTCTTTCCTGGTTCAGAGTCTTTTTTTTTTTTTTTTTTACACAATAGTGCCACATTATAAACCCATATATATACACCATAGAAAACACTTGTTATAAAATTACAAATTAATCAGTCATTGATATAATAAACTAAACCAATTCACACTAACAGATTAAAACGTTTATTAATATTGCTTATTTATTCTGACTTTTAAAAAATGTATTCAAGCATTTTTAAGTTTCAAGAATCCTCTACCAATTATTAAAATCAATTTCACATATGTTATTCAAATATCTTATGTAAATATTTTATTGAAAACGTCTGAATTTCTAACGTGAGTATTTTAAGTAATAGATTTACTCAAAAACAACTAAAAAGGGTCACATAATGGGTCATTAAAAGGGTGTGAGGAGAAAAGTGATATAGATGTCAAATGCTCAACATGGATATGTTTTTTCTGTAAAGCATGTGCTACAGTATATGACCCCATTCACCAGTAGATATAACTGTTTTTGTGTTGGATGAGGGCTAACTTAGATGACAAGTGATGTTCCCTTTGCTGAAAGGAAAACAGGAGGTAACTAAGTTGGCTGCTGTGACAGACAATACAATCTACCGAGAAGAAAAAAGGCATTTTCATCTGCGCTGTACCCGACACAGGGCCAAACACCTGTCACTGACAGACTTTCCTACTCTATCCCTCTCTCTTTTCCACACTCCATCTCTCACAGCCACACAGCTGACTTGTTTCCATATTGGAAGTATAATAAAATATGGTGAAACTATTTCAGCTGTGTTATCTGTCCTTATGTTGCTATTGCAGACCCATCTGTATGATTTTTTTATTTTTTATCTGCTCATAATGTTTTGTAGAACTTGACTTTGAGACAGTCCCAACAAAGACTTTCTAATCTCCACTGAATTGCAACGTTAATATCCAATTAGTGGCCTAAAATCATTCCAGTTAGATTTCAAATCAAATCTACATCATAAGTAGTAAAAATCGACTGTGCCTCCAGTTAAAAACCCTTATGAATAAACATGACACAATTAAACAACAAAGCAAGCAGATTCTTTGAGAGAGACAGAAGCAATTAGCAAAACTTGTGGCTTTTACATGCCTTATGGCGCTTAAAAAAAAAGCCACCGAAAGTGTGTTCCCTAGTTTGAAATTCCACTTTGCTTTTCTCTCAGCAGGCTAGACGTATCCCGTCCGCCAGATAGCCATGATGACCAAACAGAGACAGATTGCTCATCGTTCCTAATTCCGTACAGGCCGCAGTGATTGATGCACTGGGCCTGACACCTGCTTGCCCGCCAGCTGATGGCATTTCACACGGCTAGAAGAAAAACAGTAATTACTTGTACCCTGTTAAAAAAAATAGACACGTTTTACCTGAAACTATAGACTGATTTGTGATAGAAGATATGCAGATATTATTTTGCTAAGAGAAGATGGTCAAATATTATTGATGGTTAAATTAAAGACCTTAAGAAAGGTTAGATATGCCATTGTCATCACTATTATTGTCGGTTTTATATTGCATTACTGAGCTTCTCACCATAACCTCCTAATGACCCACATTATTCATTGCGCTTTGAATAAAGTCATCAGATAAATAAAGAAACAAGAAAATGAAGCACGATCAAATGCCAGGCAAATAACAACAGATACAGCCTTTGTGTTGTGATAAGCTCTTCAAGTGTTCTTAGACACAAATCCTTCTGGTGACTTTGATTTTAGAAGTACAGATGTGAACAGAGACAGTTTTGTCATTCTATCTGGTGTTTAAATTGAGCACAAAACACATTTGTAACATTAAAACCTTCCTGTGATTGTTCTAAACCCATTATATGGAGTGAATAGCTAACTCTATTCACATTTATAAGCATTTATACAAAGTTTTAAAATGCCTAAATGGTCAAAGCACACAGGTTTCTAAATATAAAATCAAATACAATAAAACAAAATAAAGGCTTTTATTTTTGCATGTCTGAAAACTTCAAAAATGCTGCCTAAACCCATTATTTGGGTTTTTAATAGCTAACTAAAGAACATTTAAACAAAGTTTTAAAAGGCTTCAACTGTCCAAGGACACAGGTAAAATAAAATAAATAACAATTTTTTTTGCATGGCTCAAAACGTTTAAAAAAGTAAGTTAAAAAAAATTAATTGAATCCACAAATGTCAAAACAATGGCAAATTATTTTTCCATTTTCTCAAATGCTATTCTAGAGTGTACATGCAATAACACATGAGGAAATCCATCCAGTAATAGTTCTGCTTGCGCTGATATCTTGCCAAGGAGAATAAGATTGTGTCACACTGATAAACAGCACTATAGCCTGCCATATAGAGACATTCAAGTGTGAAAAAGGAAAGAATGACATTTGCTGGAAGCGCATAAATAGAGATGCTTATCGCAAGTACTGAACTGCCCCACTATAGACCAACAGCTCCATTTTACCCACAATCCCTTCCATCTGAAGAAAGTCCAAGATGCAAGACAAACTTCGTCAGACCAGCAGAGTTCTGGCTGAAGGGGCTCAGAGCCAAACCCAGCTGGATTTAGGATTTCAGCAGTTTGGGGTAGTATTGCATAGTTTTGAAAATCCTCATCCTTTGGATTTCTTGTATTTTGCACAGATTGACAAGTGACTTTTGGGTCATGTATTGCCGTTGGAGCTGGCCTGCAGCCCGGACGCTTTGAGCTTTGATTAATCAGGTAAGAACGGACAATGAAATGATTCAAATTTCCCCTTTCACCACACGGATGGACCGTCGAGACATTTCTAAGGAAATTAATCATGCAGATTAAAGGCATTTGAAAAATAATGATGTAAAAATTGCAGCTAATTTGATGAAATATTAGTCTGCTATGAATTCGGAGAGTTTGAAACAAGTATGTAGATAATGGAGATAATATGACATTAGAAATGGCGTTAATTCACAGCAGACTTATATAGATTCTCGTATACATTTGGTGATAATCACGAGGACAAGAGTGGCAGTCGGAAAGGGGGGTCACGGCCAGACAGTGGGGATACCATCATGGGAGTGGTGACTGAGCCAGGCCAAACAAAGTATCTAAAGCGTCCAGACAATCCTTGTCCTGATCCAGACCGTCCTGGCACACAGAAAGGCCAGCTCAGTCAGCGACGAGCCCAGTCCAGGAGCCGATGAAAAGATAATTCCCCCCTCGCAGACCACATGCAGCGTGGGGCCGCTTGTGAGCGCTGACAGAGCAAGATCAAGCAGAAAGGATATGAGTGGGAAACTTCAAAACCTGCTCATGTTTCTGGGCCCGTGAAAGGATTTGTATAACACATTCACTTTTGATGGACTTTCCCATGTTCCCCCAGACAGCTCTTTTGCTGTTGACGTGTACAAATAATGAATCTCTTATGCTTAATTTTTTTCCTTGAAGCAAGGCCGTGTTTCTAGTGGTTTTGCCGGGATGCTGGGTAATCCAGTCAGTCTCGCGTCGCAGCTGAGAACAGATGGAGTACCGCTGATTCTACAGCTGCCAGGGAAACGGGTGAGTCTTCCGAAACGGAGCGAGGGATGCTAGAGCAGACGGAGGGCAAAAGAGGACAAGGTCAGGGTGAAAGACGCAGAACTCTGTGTAAAAGCATCATACTTACAAATACCTACAGGAAGCGAACAGTTTGAGTTGATTTGTAGCTTTTTAAATACATAAATTGAGGTTGATTTGTTCACAGATTTGGCACTTCAGATCAATTCATGCTCATTATTGGTTTCAAATTTAACAGAAGCGCCAACAAAAGTATCGTGTTTCTCATTTTCTGTCTTTTCCTTCCAATTTAATAGCATAATTACAGAACAATACAGTGGAATTATCTTTTGAAGCGAGTCTAATCATGCATTTCTTCTCTCATTTCAGAACAAGAAGCATTTTCTGATGAATCCAAAGAAATTGCTCATACATTGTCTTCCTCAGGCGCTGAAATGGAACGTTTGTGTGTGATTCTTTTGCTTGTAAGTAAAACTTTCATAGTGGATGCGCAATTCAATGGGTTCAACTGTGATGCCAGCTTCCACAGCCGCTTCCCCGGTGAGTGAACGCTTGCTTTTTTGTGCAAGCATTTGATCAATGAACTGGAATTAATGATATTTGAATCTCTCTCAACAGCTGAGCGGGACATCAGTGTGTATTGTGGAGTGCAAACCATAACGCTGAAGATTAATTTTTGCCCGGTGCTTTTCTCTGGCTATACCGACACTGACCTGGCACTGAACGGGCGTCACGGCGATGCCCACTGCCGAGGGTTCATCAACAACAACACGTTCCCAACAGTCGTGCTGTTCAGCATCAGTCTCAGCACGCTGGAGGCCTGTGGAAACTCACTTGTGGTAAGACACCAGTTTTCACCATTTTTAAAGGCCTACATGGAGGGCACTGACCCATGACAGAATGTTTTATTCACATTAGCCCCTAAATGGCCCAGAACTTTAATTTCAGGTTCAGTCATTAGTAAGAAAAACACATTTGTTACAGTAAATGCTAAACTACAGCTTGTGTTTGGAGAGACAGTATCCTCTCTATGTCAATTTGTCTGTTATAAATGAAGAACATCTGTGGTAAGGTGGATTTAGCTTTGGTTGGGTGACAGCAGAGATCCGGCAGTGATAAAAGTGCTGAGGATTATGGAGGTGACGGTACATTAGTTTTAGGAAGAGCAATCACACCTAAGTGCCTTTTTGTCTGTAGGTCACCACAGCTCAGGGGCCCAACGCCTATGGGAACCTCTCCTTGGTCCAGATTGGGAATATAGCAGGATACATTGACACTCCGGATCCCCCGACGGTCATCAGCTACTTACCAGGACTGCTTTACAAGTTCAGCTGTAGTTACCCTCTGGAATACCTGGTCAACAACACACAGCTTGCTTCGTAAGTCGACTTTATCACTGTTACATAGCAAACTAATCCTGAATTATTCACAATATTTTGATGGAAGATAAAACAGTCCCAAATTGCATGTTGTAAAATGTTTAGCACTTATTGTTAAGCTTTAACGAGCTAAATTGTGAGGCATAATTAAATTAGTATGCACAACGAATATGCTGTAAAACCTAATGCACGGTTGATTACAAGGACATCAGATGGTAAATCAGGAAAAACTATTACACAAGTTTTCCTTTCAGACTTTAATTGGCCTGCAAAATATATTTATCATGTTTTAATAGCTTCTTTTGTTCGAAGGTCGGCTGCAGCGATATCAGTGAAGGACAGCAATGGCACTTTTGTGAGCACACTGAATTTACTTCTATACAACGTGAGTACATGTGGAATATCAGCATAGTTTCTAATTATGTATTTGTTTAGGTCTATATAAATAGATAACTTTGATTTTTATATATATATATATAATATATATATATATATATATATTGCATGTTTCCAGTAGAGGCTTTCAAAGTTTTGTATAATTTTTAAATAAATTATAAGAAGGAAAAAAAATTATTAATTTCTAAAAAGATTTATAATTATCTAGATTTATTTTCATTTGTTGTATAGAACTGCATAAATAGATATATAGAACTGTATATGTTTGCAGATTTTTTTTTTATATTTAATAATACAATGCAATATAAGAATATATTTAATTTAATATATATATATATATATATATATATATATATATATATATATATATATATATATATATATATATATATATATATATATAAAATAAATGATCACATTTTACTACAATTTATATTTTAGTAAAATATAGACTATATGCTAGTAGATTTTTGAGCAAGTGTGTGTGGAATCCTAACCTTTGGTGTTTAATGTTTAAGACTCGACATACGTCCATCATCTTGCCATCCCAGTGTCTGGACTTACTCTGAAGACGCGAGTGTTTGCCGCTGTAAAAGCCACTAACCTAGACAGGAGGTAAACTGCAATTACACAAGCATATCTTGGGAAAATATCTTGCACGGAGGCCCAAATGCAAAACATACTGCAGATATGACACTGAAACGGTCTAATTGGTGAGTTAAGCATGAAATCTGATGGAGGTCAAATGTCTATGGTCTTTGGACTGTGTCACTGCTATGTTAAAGGACTTCTCTAAATGACCTCCTCTCTTATATCTGATAAATCCAGAACTGGTTTAGCCCATTAAAGGAAGAATGCTGAGTGACTCAATGCTGGCCTTGTTTAGGGCCAGCGATAGGCGCCACTTAAGTGGATGGGAATGATTATTATGGGTCCTGAGTAGAGATAAGACACATGACTTCTATATGAAACAACAGTGGTTTACTCATATAGGGCCATTTCATATCCAGTCTTCCTTGTTTTAGTGACTGATTCACGCATGTCACTCCCCACAGGTGGAATGTTCTGATGGACTACTGTTACACGACTCCCTCTGGGAATCCTAATGATGAGCTCCGATACGACCTTTTCTTTGGGTAATTCCATGTTTTCTGGATGTGCTTGCACATATGTGTGTGTCTAACTAGAACTGAGGCTGAATGCTAGGTGTGTCTTGTCTCTGGTCCAGCAGATGTGATAAGGACCCGCAGACAACAGTGTTTGAGAATGGGAAGAGCCAGATGGGCCGCTTTTCCTTCGAGGTGTTCCGCTTTGTCAAGCACAAGAACCAGAAAATGTCCACTGTCTTTCTGCACTGTGTGACCAAGCTGTGTCGCTCCGACGACTGCCCCCTGCTATCCAAAAATCGTATTTTTTGATAACACTTTAATAAAATACAAAATTAATAATAAATTATAAATGCATTATATACTTTCAAATACAATCTTAACATAAATAAAAATAACCAAACTTAAAATTATTGTATCTTTTCATAAATAATTGTAACCTAAGTTAAAATGCCTAAGCTGTTTGTTTGTTTTATGTTTTAATGCATTATATTTTCTAAAGTTGTAACAATTATATAGGTAAGTATTATAATGTATTTTAACTGTGGTTACAATTCATCATGAGATTATACAAGGCATTATTAGGTGCATTACAAGGCACAATTAATGGAGTAATACTACTAATTTGTATAGTGCATTATATATAAAGGCTTTAAGTAGTGTTACCTATTTTTACATTGCGACAATATATATTGTTTTAATTATTCAGTTATTATTATTGCACTATATTATTATTATTATTATTACTACAACTGCTACTTCTGCTGCTGCTACTACTACTAGGAAAGATTATTTCTTTAAAAAAAATAAAATAAAATGTGCATAAATTTGGGGTCAGCAATTTTATATATTTATTTTTTTAAAGAAGCATCTTCTGCTTACCATTTATTTGATCAAAAATGCAGTAAAACAGTAATATTGTAAAGTATTAATACAATTTAAAGTAACTATTTTCTATTTAAAAAATATTTTAAAAAGCTAATTTGTTCATGTGATAGCAAAGTAGAATTTTCTTCAGTGTCACATGATCCTTCAGGAATTATTCTAATATGATGATTTGGTGCTCAAAAAATATTTATTATTATTATCAATGTTGAAAACAGTTGTACTGCTCAGTATTTTTGAAGAAATCGTGATACACATTTTTATTTCTAAAATCTTTGAAACTATCTATGGTATATTTGAGTTTCATTTAGAAAAAAAAGAAACAAAACTTAACAGCAATAAAAAAAAAAATTTAAAAAAAATCCAGTAATGCAAAACAATTATGTGAAAAAATATTAAACTGTAAATGTGTCATGGTAGTATTGGTTTTACTGCCTTTAGTTTATGCTGAGGATATAATAAGAGTCACTATCCCATCAATAATAGGAATTAAAAACAGTCTAGTGAAAGTAATAAGAATTTACAAGGAAAACATATTTAGTTCTGAAACTTTTAGTTCTAGTTGTAATAATATGCTTCGTTTTCTGTTATTAAAAGCAAATAAACTTTATTACTGGAACTGTGTTTATGACAGATCTGTGGTAAGAGGAAGAAAAGGAACGTGTCAGAAAGAACTGCCATGGCCTCTGACAATGCGGTCATGACTGCCGGGCCCATCATCACCCGAAGTGGTACGATATGAACTGTAATGTAGTGTTTATGCAGCTCGTCTTGGTAGCGCATGATTTCACTAACGCTAATTTTCATATTGAGCCTGTTATGTGACATGATTTAGCACTTTAAGGCAATAAGTGTGCTCATCTTACTAAAACAATTTTCATCTGTCCACAGATGAAACTCCCACCAATAATTCCCAGATAGGTAAGCCTTGCTTTGTTTTCCATTTTAGACCTTTTAAAAGGAAGCTAAATCTTTCTTTCTCAGAACTGTAGCGTTTCTGATGGAGGAAAAAAGCATGCTTTACTTCCTCCCAGAAAATATAGGCTTAAAACCATGACCAAAATAATGATGATTCGGAGGGTTTCTGACAGAGAGAAGTTAATAGATAGTAAAAGCAGGTGGTGTTATCAAGAAATAAACAAGAGGACTGAAAGAAAAAGCATGTGATAGAGTTTGAATGGTGGGTTATATATTATAAGAAGTCTTCATAACACTCTGTGTATGTATGTGTGTGTGTGTGTGTTTTTCAGCACAGTTAAACAGCCCTCCATTCAAAATGAATTCAGTGACAAGCGCCTTGATTTCTGCCATCGCGATCCTCGCCGTTATGAGCATGTGTTTCTTCTTCCTGTCTCTGTCACTGCTGAGAGGAAAATATACACCACCAACACCTCTGTCAGGAACCCACAACCCAGCATTCAGCTAAACGCACACACACGGCTGTTCGGTCAGCTAAACAATACAGCAATACCTGTGTGTGGAGCTCTTCGGTTACACACAGTCATACAGTACAGGGAAATAATATCATAATATCACTCTACACAGCCTTTAGCTATACACCGATGCCTATTTTTGGTCACAAAGCATGAATACTTCATTCTTATCCCTGTAAATTTACATAACACACAATCCTAAACCATAAGAGGCTGAACTCTGATTAGAAATTATTCTCACACACATAATATAATCAGGAATAACAACATTAAACGATGCTCTTAGTAATTTTTCCTCATTAAAATGTTTTACAGATGAAAATTTTTAATTTTGACTAAATCATGTACACTCACGTGAGATTCTTAGTCATACTGGTAGACCAAACAAATTTGGGGGCTGCCATGTTGAGATCACATGACCAGCAGAATAATACTGACTTAATGGACAATTTCACTAATGAAATTAGTTAGTCATGGCTGATAATGCATTTCTAAAACTGAAAACATCTGAATTTGCATAATTCTGCATTCACACCAATAGGTGTCAGTATAAGTCCAAGAAGACTCACCCAACATAAACAAAAATTTACAAATGCACTTCTAGGACCGAAAAAATGGTCTATGCATGTACATGAAGGCAGATGCTTCTGGCTACGATAGACTGTTCAACGCAAATGCGTTTTCTCATCATTGCCTCAAGTGGCGCTATATCTAAATCTACTGTTATGGCGGAGCAACAGTTTAACCAAAATCTTGATATAAGTCACTCTTGATAACAACTTAGCTTAACACATCGGTTTAAAGGCAAAATGTCTGCATTCATGTACTTGCATAAAGCATATTTCTGGCTGTAAAGGGATAGTTTTCATTTTCACATCGTTCCTTACTTATTTTAATTGATTTAAAACAGAGATATTTTTTAAAAATGTTTCTAGTGTTTTTAATTAGGGGTGTAAAGGAACACAGATGTCACCGTTCAGTACATACCTTGGTTCAGGGGTCACGGTTCGATACGATTTTGTTACAACAAGAAAAAAACTAAAAATCTACTATGCTAGTTTTCTTTTCATTTATTTTGAACACACAGTAGTACAAATGAAACAATTTTTCCACCTAGATGTGAAAATACTAAATATTATATTAAATTATAATGTTATATATATAAAATCTGCAGTCCATATATACATACAAGGAATAAATACTTGAAATATATATATTTTTAGTTAACAGATAAACAAGGGGAAAAAAACAGTGTGACACGTAACGTAGCCTTTACGCTGAGTTTCAGTTCATTTTTGTGACATGCTTAATTTGTTCACAGAAAGGAAACTCAAATGGCAGAAAGCGACATCTTTCGATCCTATTTGTTTTCTTTATTTTACAAAAGCACAATGATTTTCATTGTGAGTGTACACAAATAAAAGTAGACCTTTTACACTGATGCATTAATAATAAGACAATAAATGACGGAGTGTTTTAAGTTGATTCTGCTGGTATAAGGAACAGTTAAAGTAATTGCGCCGGCACAAACAGACACAAAAAATATCAGTTCCAGCATTGCTAACTTGACAGCGCATTTGGTACTTTATCAAAATAAAATACAGCGAACCAAACATCAGCGCGCCCACCTCTGTGTCACAGTTAGAATGCGACTGAAGTACAAAGCCTATAATTTACATAATAAATAATAGTTTTGCATTCAGATACATCGTTAATATGGAAATATTATGGAATATTTGGATGTGTGCCGAATGAGAGCGGCACGATACACGAGCACAAAGCTCCATTTTGCAAACAGTTGAGTGCACAAGCCTTTAAAGTACACTCCTTTGTCAGTGAGAGACGCGTTCAGAATCAGCACCCCTATTTTTTATCCATAAAGTAATTTGCTGTTGTTTTGGACCCCACTGTATGGGCAAACAACAGTTGAAATATATTTCAAATTATCTTCTTGTATTTTCAGCTAAGTAAAGAAAGTCATACAGGATTGAAATCTACAGAAGCTTAATTTTTAGAACTATCCCACCATTTATTTCATACTTTTAGACATGACTGTTACACCACTACACGACAGCACCACAATTTGTTTCTGTCAAACCCGAAACACTAAAATGATACATTGAAAGTGATCGTAGTTACACAGTTTAACACAAACATGAATAAATATTTTGTTTTTACAAACCTTATTTAATTGCACTTGTAAATGAACTGATCAACAGAGCAGCGAACTGTTTTTTTACTTGTATTTAATTTGAAATGTCAGTTGATCCAGATCTGTTGGTGCAGTGTAACTTAAAGTTAATACCTCAACCCCTTGCTTCATTATTGCAGGGTTTAAGATCAGTTACATGAAGAACATAAGCAAAGGTATCTAATAGACCTGTCTAACACATATTTCTAGTTCAGTGAGAATATTAGAGGCTATAGGACGGAAAGTGAGCAGTCTATTCATCACAACAGCACAAAGGATCATGGGACACCAGTGATTCCGAGTACATTACTTTCTCCAATAATTAGTTTGAGTTACAAGAGATGAGAAAGAGACCATGGGGAATGAATTTAATTAAGTCGAACAGCAACCTAGATCACTATGCTATGTGATTGAGGTGGATGAGAAGACTATTTAAGATATTTTTAGTTTTAATTAATTGTATTTGTTTTTACTCATTAGTATTCATATGCCTCAGTGATACCCACTGAACAGTAGTAAGTCTTAGCTCTTAGTTTATGTTAGCACAAACTCTAATATTTAGTATTAGCTTTTCTCTTTTATTTTTATTAAAGATATTTCAATGGAGTTTATTTCCGAGATAATTTAATTAAATTTAACAGCCCATGTTATTATCCCCCAAACACGCATTTGTATTACTTTGTAGATTTTTCTTTCCTCTTTTTACACAATAAAGTAAATTCAGATGTGTGTCTGAATATTTTGTTTGCAGATTTTCCTGTAGTAATTACAAAACACACGGGGGTCACAATCCATTACTCAGTTCTATTATATTCAATGCTGTCTTGTTGAAAAAAGCAGGCTTTTAAAGCTTTTCACAATGATAGTAATCACCATGACGCCAGCTAAACAAAGAGCATGTATTCATATCAGACCTTTGAAGATGTCCAGGCTTATTATCTGTGACATCAGTGACAAATATTAATGGGATTGTGACAGAATAAATGAGTGGCTCAATTTAATCTGAAGAATTCTGGGTACAGAAGGGCAGGTCTTCTCTAGATATGAAAAACAAACAATCCATCAGACGATAATTCCTCGCCTGAGCTGAGTTCTAAAGGCAAAGACATCAGAACACTCAGAAAAAAAAAAGTAATTATATATATATTAAAGCATAATGATATTTCCTTCTGAAGACATTACTGGTCCATTTTACCGTCAATGTGCTTTATGTAAGAGTGTTATAGTATTGGTTTCAAAGCTGCATGGTTTCCATAGTGTCATATAAGTACGCTTCTTATATAAAAATCCACCTTTGTTCCTGACATGAATTTCCTGATCTGACAATCTCCTCATCTGCCATAAAGAAGGGTTGAATGTCAGGATGGAATATAAGGATTAGCTCTTTTGATTTGGAAGTGACCTAAGAGCACAAACCCTGAATCATACAAGATCAGCCTTTAAAACAGAAAGTGCCATTCTAAATCTTAATGACAGATGGTGTTGAAAGGAGTTTTATAAATTACATATATACATATATATTACACACACACACACACACACACACACACACACATATATACACATATAATATATATATATATATATATATATATATATATATATATATATATATATATATATATATATATATATATATATATATATATATACACACAAATCTGTTTGGGAGGAAGAAATCACACAGTTGGCATGTGACATGGGCAGGGGTCACGTTTAAGCTTTATTAAACCCATCTGTGATTCTCCACTGATTCACCTGAGATTTATCTGGATCTGTGGCACATCCCACTAAGAACGAAAAGAAAAAACGCTGAAACAAAGTGATTAGTTTGGAGCTTAAAGCAGAGCCCTATCATTACAGAGTAATCCACTGACCTTTTCACACCACTTAACAGTGTTTACACACTCAATGGCTGGCCTTCAATCAAACGGGCCCTGTTTTTGGACCTCTAGATATATATGATACTAGCATTAGTTTACTCTGACAACTGTTTAAAGAAAATGCACAGCATATGTGATCAGAGATCTCTGACTTGGAAATTAGAAACCAGATTAAAGCAGGTATAAGAATGGTTGGTGTATAAGTGTTAAGTGACCAAATAAGCACTACTTGGGAACATCTGGTATTATTTGTATCAGCTTTCAGGTGTCAAGCTATCAACCAAACTAAACACAGTAAGTGACTCAAGACTCGATTAAGATATTACTGTGAAGGGATGAGTCAAAACAAAGCCCAGGAGTGCACTGTGATGTGTATAATAAATGTTTTACTCACCCCTGTAATCATGTTGTCTGATTTTTGATCTATTTAATTAGTTATCTAATAATGCCCAGTGGGCTTAATTTATGAAATGCTGGCAGAACGAGTTTTCTGTGTAAACAGTGTGCCAAATCATTCTTATGTAATTTGTTGCAACAGTATGACAAATTAACATACAAAAAGCACAACTACACATATTTTATTTTAGATAGATAGATTGTTGTTTTTCATTATAGAACTTAATACATTATGGAAACAATTATTACATTATATTTAATATACCTGTGATTATGACAAACCCTGAAAACCCTTCTACAGTGCCAGGTTTTGTTAATATAATAATCAGTATATTTCAACTGATATGTCAAGAGTAGTTTCCTTTATCATTTCGAAGAAATCAGACAACAATGGCTAAAACAGTCGTGTGGTTATCGGTGAACACCTTGTCTAAAGAAAACAATGTTACCATGGAAACTGACAATCCATGAAAAACAGAAATAAACAATAACAAAAAATTACTCAGCTGCCTACCCCTGTCAGGTTTTCCATCAACATTTTTAAGACTCTCTTCGGTCAATTATGAGTGTTTGGTTTATCATCCTTAAACATAAAGATCCCTGACATTTCATACAGTGTTAAACTAAGGTGAAAAGAGCTATTGCTGTATTGTCTCTACTCCTCGGGGGCACGACACTTACTCCGTGAGGTCTTGTATTAAGATGCCAAGTATATCCATGTTTAAGTAAGTAGACAAAGAAACCAGGCCATTGTCACCTGCATATTTTTGAAGGCCCATGTTGTGTAGAGTTTTAGCAAGTGCCTTCAGGCGGTCAGCTATGGGACTTTATTCACAAAAGGGCTGGTCCCAAACAGTGAACACACCAAACCTCTCTGACCTTATTTCATTCCCACCCCCACAAAGGAAAGTGCTTTATAAAAGGACTCCACAGTTCTCACAGGCAGAGGATACCCAAACCAACCGCAAACATGATCCAAGGTGCGTACGTGTCCTAGGACGTGTAACTGTGGGATATACGCTAAGCTCCTGGATATACCGATGGTGACTAGCTGATTTTGATTATGGTGTATTTTCTTCCATGAACAGGTTCGCGTTCAGCAAACAACAGGAAAGATATTCTCCTCAACATTTTCCTCTTCCTCCTAGCTACAAAATTCGATAAAAGCTTTCAGTTACCACTGAGCGACTGCGGCTCAGAGTACAGACGTCCAGGTATAGTTTTCATTTCTGATTGAATCACACAGAAATGAATTGCTTGTTTACATCATAAAAATACCAGAATTATTTGAATGAGTTTATTTTGATGTATGTCTTAAGGCTTGTGATTCTGTCTAATTTGATGAACTTGGAAAACTTTCATTCGCTTCAAATGTTTTTTGCCTCAAGTAAGAGTTCGTACAGTTTTTTGTGCAACTAATCTGGTCGTTCTTGTCACGACAGAGTACAGAGACATCTCTGTAGACTGTGGAACGGAGTACATCAATCTGGCTATCAAATTCTGTCCTGTCGTGTACACCGGCTACAACGAATCAGAGTTAATTCTCAACAACATCATGAATAACCCAGAGTGCCATGCAACCCTCGATACTACCGTTTTACCTCCCGTAGCCCGATTTAGCTTCCCGATTAACTCAACCAATGCCTGTGGCAGCAACTTTGTTGTGAGTAATAGCTTTAAATCAGAGTAAATCATATAACTTAACTTATTATTCATAGTCAAAACTAAATGGTCAGTCGGTTTTTATGGCATTGAATACAATTAATTCCTAACGTTTCTCCACAGACAACAAGGAGCGTAGGGACAGGCGTATTCTCAGACTTCTCCAACATCGAGACGGTCAACATCAGTGGAATTATACGATCGAAAGACATCACAACAGGCACTGTGACGTATAACGCTGAGCTGAAGTACTACTACTCGTGCGCCTATCCTTTGGAGTACCTGATCAACAACACTCGGATGGATGTGTAAGCGCTTATTTTCTATCATGGTATAGCATACCAGGTCTAAGATCCATTTACTGAGGATAAAAGAACAAAACTCGCTGGGGAGTAAGCGTCTTGGTGTAGTATCACTTTCTAAGAACAGGTTAAATCCAATTGGTCCATCCCTGTTGTTGTCCTCAAGGGACAGGAAAACGATATCATATTCACAACAGAGAGTCACAATGACACAGATACACATGTCTAGTCTTAGAGCTGTCCAGTGGTTTTTGCTTAGCTTTAACCTAGCTATGCCTTCTCACAGGTCGGGTTCCTCGATTGCAGTAAAAGACAACAATGGCAGTTTAATCAGCACTCTGAATCTTAGACTCTTCAGTGTAAGTCTTTCCCTAAACTGGACCTACAGCTAGAGACATACACAAATATAAAATATTCATTTATCTGAATTTCTTTTCATTTCTCAGGACATAAACTACACCCAGCCTCTTGTTATGCCTCCCCTCGGTCTTGAGCTGAGGACTAATGTGTTTGTGCAAGTGGAGGCCACCAACTTGACCTCCCAGTAAGACCTGTTTTGTTGGGTATCATTATGGCAGTAAATGAATCAATTTTGCATTAAAGTCGACGATTGTTATGTGTTTCACAGGTACTTTTTGCTGCTGGACAGATGCTTTGCCTCCATTTCCACCATCCCCACCACCAGGAGCAACTTCAACCTCTTTATGCCGTAAGTTAAATCATAAATATTATTCGATTTTTGTTGTATTTAACCCCAAAAGTACTGTGCCTTTACTATGATACTTTGATCTATACTATGGTCTTACATACATGGCCATACCATGTATGTAAGCTTGTTTATAAAACTCTAAACTGTCCGATAGTATTTGGTGGGCCTGAGAGAAAATAATTTGCTATTTGATGATTTGTTTGATCAGTTGCAGCGGTGATCGGCTCACTAAAATGCTGGTGAATGGGGAGATGCAAACTGCTCGGTTCTCGTTTCCGGCCTTCCGCTTCACAGAGCAGCAGAACCAGACAGTATCAACATACTATCTGCACTGTATTACAAGACTCTGTGAAATATCAACCTGCAGTGCATTTAGGGTAAAAACGTATACTTCGCTTTCAAATTATTTGTTCTTGAATTAGCTAATTACTATTTATATAAGCTAAGCCTAGGCAAATTAGAAACACCTTTTGGCTTGGGATGTGTCTGTTGTTTTGTTTTTCTGTCATTGTCCATATACAGTGGTTTTGCCAAGCTTTGCTATTTTGGGGGGATTTTTGAACAAACAAACAAAAAAAGCAACATATACAGTACATTCAGTTTACCTACCCAGAGACAAACACTGGCCAAGACACTTTTTAGACTCACCATGCTCTATGGCTCTTTCCACAGCAATGTGGCAAACGAAAAAGGAGAGACGTTGTGCCTTTGACCACCACTCCTTCTCCAAATGGAGTCACAGAAACCAGAACCATCACATCACCAGCCATCATCATACGTGCAGATAATGGTACGTTCCTTCTTCTTTGTAAAAAACAAAATGAATTATTGATCTTCCAGATGTGAGAAACTGACTTTATTCTGTTTATTTCATTTCAGTGGTTGCAACAAAAGAGGAAGGTGAGCTTCAACTGTTTCACACATAAAGCATGTAATATTTGTCCAGATTCACTTCATATTTCCCAGTGTTGGGGAATCATTTCCTGAATGTATACTATAACATTATTCCAGTGTTAACTAAATACTAATTTAATGAAACAAACATAGGCAACAATCAAGCGCTCTCTTGTAGAATGTTCATTTTAGTGAATCAGTTTGTTTTAAATTAAATTTTTTTTACATTATTACAATTATTATAATATTTAAATAATTATTATAATTTTTTTATTATTTAAACTAATTTGCTATATAAATATGATTTTTCTCTAGCCATTAATCCAGTCTTCAGTGTCACAAATATCAGAAATCATTTTTGATTTGCTGATTTGGTGCTCAAGACACATTTTTCATTAATATCAATGTTGAAAACAATTGTGCTGCTTAATATTTTTAATGAAATAATGATACATTTTACTTCAGGATTCTTTGATGAATAGAAAGTTCAAAAGAATAGTATTTTTTGAAATAGAAATCTAGAAAAATAAATTTAAAACGCTATTTTTGTTTGTAGCTTACAGTCAATTCTAACCTCATATGTCCTTGTTTTGCAGAAGTCACAATCAGCATGAAACCACCTTCAGACTCCTCTGTGGGTATTGGCGTGGCTGTGGGCATCCTGGCATTTGCCTGCATCTTGATTGTAGGAATGGGAGCAGTTTTCTACAAGAAATACTGGCACAACGCACCTTCAGAAATGCCCCGGTGAGCTGAGACACCCTGCTCCAAGAGAGGACTGCCGCTGGAGGGCTGAGCAGGGCTCAGCGTAGAACTGTTTTGTACATCTCGATCTTTTATATATTGGTGAATAATCATAGCTTAAACTTGTGTTTGACCTGGGAATACATGTTTAAAGCACAACCAAAACAGAGATTTAATCCTTAGTTTATATATAATGCAATATGAATTCTCTGTGATTTGTATTTTGGAATTGAGGTGCATTAAAAATACTGACCCATCAAATGAATCCAATCCCAATGAGCTTACACTGTGGTACCTGTAAAACCCAAAAAGAAAATAAACTCACATGTGTGTGGAGGGTTCTGGAGCTCTTCAAGACAGTCCCAAATACCTTCTAAAATGTTATATGTTATTTATTAAAGACTACTCTTTCTGCTTAACCCTCATGCAATTTTGACATCCTCATGTCTAAAGACTACTCATGCACAGCCTAAAACATCCCTGCATTTACAATGAAACTTATAACTTTTAAATCAATAAAGAAATAGCAGAGTATTATAGATTCCTTCTGCATGTTCTACTTCATAAATAAAGAAATGCAAATGAAAGCAATTTCGAATGAGAGTGAGCCGAAGGAGAGTGCAGCAAAGCGTTGATCTTTAGATCTGAAGTTATGTTCTTGGCCCTGCAATTTGTATCTTTTTAATTCCTATGGCAGACTGAGCTCTTAAAAGTAGATGTACATTTGTGATTCATCCATTAATGCATGCTTCATATGAATAAAGGCTGCTGGTAAAAGAACAAATCACTGTCCTCTTGATTGGATTCTTACTTAGTAGCAGTAAAATAGAATTAAGATAAATAGCATTTGGGTCTTTTAGAACTATTATGCACACTTAAAATGTGACAGAGGTGAGTGTAAAAGGTTGTAGAAAATACCTATTTAAAAGTTGTCTATATGCTGCAAATAGGCACCTACTGTAGCTAAAGTGGGTCATGCAAATTCATTCAGAAAAAGGGGATTTTTGGGTGCCCGCACTGCAATATTAGTACGGAAATCTGATCACAGTCTAATATCATTTTACTGTGACCTGTCAAATGAACTAATAATGCCTGACCTGTATATTATCAGGTGTCTTTACAGCTATGATGAACCTAATTTCATTGTTCTCATTGTTTAGGGAGTCTTAAGGGTCACGTTTTCATGTCTGACACCTGAAACTGCTCTCACAGCCAAGCTGGAGAAAATGTGATCTTATGCTGCACTCCCTATAAATACCTAATTATCGCCATATTACACAAATACATAATTATCGCCATATTACACAAAATGATCAATCAATCAACCATTCACTCCATTCAGTTTGTTTTGTTTAGAGGTCATGACTGGGACAGAAACCCTGTTAAGTCCAGAGGGGAAAGGACAGATTCGCAGACAGATCCAGCACAGAAGTAGGGCACATGATGATTCATACCGTCAGATGCTGAACTAGGCCATCATTTTGTGGCACTCTTTAAGCCTCTTTGTTTCTTTTTCACTTTGTTTTGCAAGCATCGCTTCAAATAATTTAGCGGCCCACATTCTGACTCACCCGCAAAGGGTACAGTGGTTTTCCAAAGAAATGTAGCATAAAAATATAATAGATATTTTATTTTTAGGATTTATGAATCCAGTTTTTATCTGCAGTGTCCTACATAGCACAAAGCAGCTGCAGGAAATTTACTGTAAGAAATAGTAACACAATTCATATCTGCATATTTTGGTAACTGATAATTTAATTTAATTTAATTTAATTTAATTTAATTTAATTTAATTTAATTTAATTTAATTTAATTTAATTTAATTTAATTTAATTTAATTTAATTTAATTTAAATTTATGCAATAAAGTATGTAAAATGACAATGCCACTAAATAGATTAAAGTTCTTTTTCTTTTATTTTATAAAGCTTTTCCAATCTTGTTAATGTCAGATTTTCTTGTATCTCTGCTTACAAACTAAGCCGAAACCAGTTCGGATTTACCCACAGAATCATTGTCCTTTCATCTCCACCTTTGTTTCAAGCGCTCAAGACAATATGGAATTTCCTATTGAGGAAAGCTTATTTATAATTCAAAGGCCCTGCATCACAGGAGTCATACCCAGTTATTAATGATAGAATGAGAGGGTGAGAGGAGGACTGAAGAAGCAGGGTAATGAAGGAGGCAGAGGAGAGAGAGGGCTGTGCTTTGAACCTCACTGCAGGAGCGCTGTAAAAGCTTCAAAGCTCTGTGGCTTGAAGGAGACCTGCAGACCAAACACACATAAGGGCTATAGAGAGCTCTGAGCCCAAACCTGCTCAGTAATCCTGTATGCCTCTCTAAAACCTCTTACAACAACCGTATATTCCTTCTGTCTGAAGACCACCAGCAGAGAAATATGCTCAGGTCACACCCGTAGACTCACAAATAAGAGGACTTCACTGAAAATAAAGGGCTTCCATTAGAAAGCGTTTCACAATGAAACACTTTGTTCTTGAGGAATGTAACTTTTGGTCCTGACTGTGATGGAGAGGCAGCCTTTATCTCCTATGAAGTTTTGATTGAGTGTCTCTGACTTATGCTCTAGTTTAGTATCCTTCAAAAACACAAGATATCAAAAGCAAATCATTTCAGAAAGTGTTTTTACAAATCGCACCGAACTACAAACATCAACCTTTTGATTATTTTAAACCTTGGAAATAGACCAAACTAGAAAGTTCAAACTAAATTTATTTTATTCTGCTTTTTAAAGAAAATTCCTGAAAAATGCATTAAACATATATATATATATATATATATATATATATATATATATATATATATATATATATATATATATATATATATATATATATAGGTAGCTTACTATAATTATCATCATCATAATTTTTTATTTTATTCAAATATTTCTAAACATATTTAAATATTTAAAATAATGTATAAAATACATTATTATTATATATGTATAATGTAATTATTATTATTTTTAAAATAGTAAAATAAATACATTATTATAATATTATACATTGTTATTATAATATTAATAGTATCATTTTATCGAAATGAGTGTATTTACATTTTTTATTAAAACAAATTAATATTTATTATAATATAAATAACATTTTATTTATACTAATAAAATCATTTAAAAGATAAAATAATATTTAAAAATACATTATTATAATATAAATATTTTATTTCTATTTTATTTCAATAAAATACAAACATGAAAAATTGAAATACTTTGGTAAATAAAGTATATTTTGCTTTGGCATTAAAAAGCAATTTCAATTATTCTTGACTGTAGCACTATAGTGCATGAAGAGCACTTTCTACCTATAAACTGAGCTGCTTTTCAGTCAGTGTGTTTCCATTGCACATTATGCGTCTGGTCGATATATTGTAATAAATATTATACTTAAATATTACACCGAGCCCAATAATTGAACTATAATCATTACCTTGGGACACTGATCTATGATCTCCATCAATGCTGCAGGCACGGTGGGATAGTTCTTGGTTCAGCTCACGGGGGATCTCTCCTATCAGACCTCATCAGTGTGGTCAGCCTCTCGTGAAAGAAGAGACCTCATTCTAGTGCATGATTGAAGAGAGAAAGAAAAAGAGAATTCAAGACAAGCCAGACTGAAGCTCTGTGAGCAGAAAAGCTCCATGTGATTACTTCTGTTCTGCTCCAGACAGCAGCCATCATCTCAACACACACACTTTCAGATGGACACTGTGTGCTCCACTGAGAAAGCATCTGTGACAGATGGCAAAAAAGGTGTAGACATTTTTAAAAGAATCATATTTCACCTGTTGTGCTCATAAACGCTGCAGCTTTACTTCCACTGACTGAAACATTCCCAGGTTCACAGCACAAATAAAGTAGTCTTATCACTCCCTCCTTGTTCAGGTCTGTCTGTATTTGTTCATGCCTGTATTTCGTGCTAGTCAATCAAAGTTGAAAGGTGTAGCTCACGAACGGTATAGGTCAGGAAATTGGATTGAATCTAAACCTGATTCCTCAACCTGGGGCTGGGCAACAGTATTAGATCCTGTTGCTTTTTCTTTCCAACCCTAGCATTCAGTTTTGAGCACTGTTCAGGAATGAATCGTTTGTTCAACTCTTTCTCCAAAAACGCCCTTGATGAACCAAAGGTGATGCGTGAAATATCAATGTGGCTGTAAACATGATATCTGAACAGTAGAGGGCAGACGTGCAGCAGCTCATAATGTTCGGCCTTGCCAGGACACTGAAAGAGATGAGAAGACTGAGAGAGAGAGAGAGAGAGAGAGAGAGAGATACGAGCTGATGAGGCAGAGAGAGAGAGAGGGAGCTCATAATGTTCGGCCTTGCCAGGACACTGAATCATAAACAATATTAGCAACATACTAGTTCTATTGTTCCCCTGATAAGATTTAATAACCAAACTCTGTGTCTGATGAGGCAGAGAATCGTGTTTTTTTTTTTTTCTTTTGGAAAAAAATACATGTTGCTATTACACTGTTTACAGAATTATCAGTTAGAGGACAAACTCACAAATAAAACAATTCTGTCATTGTTTACTCACCCTCATGCCGTTGCCGTTCCAAAACCAAATGTATTTTCTTCAGTGGAGAAATAGATGGGAAAATGCGCTGCGAAACCGATTGTAGGCTAAATCTTCTTTTTTTTCTTCTCTCCCCCCACCCAAAAAAAGCTTACGGTTATTTATGAACACAAATACAAACCCAGCACAAGTTGTGAAAGATAGAAATGAAAGAATCAAACATGAAGCTGGAAGAAATCTATACTTTGTTTTTGTGTATTTTTCATGCACCTTGTTGGTTTCTTCAAATTCCATCAGAAAAGCCCCTCAAGAATAGCCTACTGGAGGACTAAATAGTAAATGGAGTAAATGATGATGAACTGTTCTTTTAAATACAACAAAAAGTTCTGAAGATGTGCAGATCTAAAATGCTACATGGTGTTACACTGCTGTAGAACTGCAGATTATACAGTAGATGAGCCGGCATGAGCAGATGTGAACATACGTTTATATCTGCACAGACACATTTATGTGGTTGAGTATAAATGTAATGTGCACACAGCAGTCTGATCAAGACACTAATGTAAAGTAAAGTTTAATTGCATTCTGTGTCTGTGGAGTCTAAGTGGTTATGTCCATCATTACCATGTTGACCAAATCAACTTTACTTTTACATGAAGATAACAATAGATATTTATTAAATATACAGTAGCCTAATATATCCCTAAAATCATTGTAGAGGGGATTTAGGTAAGAACAGAGTGAAGACAGCCTTTTCAGCAAAGGTAATATGTCATTTTACACACACAGCCTATAAAATTTACAGTATTCACATATTTATATAGAGGGTTTAGGGCAGTTTTCAGTTGGTTAGTCTGAGAAAACATAAAAATATAACAAATTTAATTTCTTCTTTTCTTTTATAAAAAGTCTTATGATTATATTCTGAAATTCCTTATCTTCGTAACATAAGTCTGTGTTTGCTGACATTGCAGGCCGTTCCAAACGAGTGATATTATTGAGTGATGTAAACTTCTACAGAAACTGTGAATGGGGACAGTTACTGTAGTGTTATTTGTGTCTGTATGTACACACGAGTGCTTTTATGTGTGTTTGGTGGTGGGGCTCTCAGCGAACAGTCCCCTATTGTTCTGAGTGAAAGGGTAATTGACTGTGAATGACTCTGACTTTAATAAACACCTGCTTGCTCTGTTACCTGTGTTGCATCAGTGCGCCTCTTCTAGGCTCTCCAAGCTGCCATTTACAGAAAAACTCCACTGAAGAGCCTCAGGCTTTCTGCCTAGATCATTAATCAGCGTCCACCATGGACATAAAGTCATTTACTTTTGACAAGCCCCCAGTGTGTGCTATGTGATAGCAGGCCTGGCATAACAGCATTAATTGGTAATTTACTGGAATATCCATACGAGGAAGTGCAGAGGACAGAGGCCACGGCTAAGACCCAACGTCTAAGGTGCTATTAGGTTTGAAAGAAGTCCATGGTGCCATTTAAACAGCAAATGTCACATTTGAAGGCTACAAACGCACACACAACCTTGAATATGTATACGTGCAGCTCTTACAGACAATTACCATGGTAACTGCCAAAACACCATAGGAACTGCAATTTCTGGCGTAAACTCACATTAGTGGTTGCTGCGTTAGGCTCTAAAAACATATTTTATAGAACTGTTTTTGCCCAAACAATAAAAGTTAATGCGGTCCAAACAGCCACACTGAACCCCACAGACTTTTATTTCGTGGACCATCTATCCATAAATAAATAACTAATCAATCTTAATTAATAATTTTTTTTTTATATGTTCTTTTATGTTCCACAGAAGATGGTCGCATAGGTTTGGAATGTCAAATGATGACAGAATTTAATAGTAACTAAAATTACATTTTCATACATTTTAAAGGGTTACTCCACCCCAAAATGAAAATCTGCCATCAGTGATTCAACCGTAATGTTATGAAGCGATGAGAATACTTTTTGTACACGAAGAAAACAAAAATAACAACTTTATTCAACAATTCCTCTCCTCTGTGTCTCTCCAAATCAGCGTAGCGCAATTTTGACAAATCTGAGCAGTACGCAGGCAGCACACCATCTTCTGTATCAGCCGCACCATAAGGATACGTTTTTTACGTGTATTTACACTTTGGTTTGAAAGAAAACAGAGCAGCGTGGCTGACACAGAAGAGTGTAAGCCGCTTGCGTACTGCTCAGAATTGCCAAAATGGCGCTATGCTGATTTGGAGAGACATAGAGGAGAGAAATTGTTGAATAAAGTCATTATTTTTGTTTTCTTTGTGTATAAAAAGTATTCTTGTCGCTTCATAAAGTTACGGTTGAATCACTGATGCCAGATGGACTATTCTGATGATGCTTTTCATACTTTCCTGGACCTTGACACTGTTATTTACTTGGCAGTCTATGGGACAGCCTCAAGCCTCCCTGTTTTCATCCAAAATATCTTAAATTGTGTTCCGAAGACGAACGAAGCTTTTACGGGTTTGGAACGACATGGGGGTAAGTGATTAATGACAAAAAATTCATTTTGGGGTGGAGTATCCCTTTAAATGCATTTAACTTGTTAACCTATTTTGACATTTCTGTTGTGATTTCTATTTAGGTTGAAATAGTTGAAACCACACCACACATTAAATATTAATTTAAGGTTTACAATTGATTTAATAATTTAAAGCAATTTTTTAAATGATTTAACTGTTTTAATTATTTAGGTATGCATAATTTTATTTTTTTTAAAACATTCCTAGCAACCATCTACAGGTTCAAATTTTAATTTAATTTAATTTAATTTAATTTCATTTAATTTCATTTCATTTCATTTCATTTCATTTCATTTCATTTAATTATTTTCTTATTTTGACAGAGGTGGTGCCAAGTTAACATGTCCTTACTCAAGTTAAAATAACTGTAGTAACTATATATACTATTACATTTGAAGTGGATCAAAAAAGTTGATCAAAGTTGTCCTAAGACAAGAACACATTTTGGTATTAGGTTTTAGGACAACTTTCTTGGTTTTGGTCCATTTCAAATTTTAACTAGACTATTTTGCTAAAAATGAAGGGTATAGTACATAGTACAAGTGGGAAATTCACATGAGTCTTTATCAACATATTAAAACATAATCTTTAATTTTTTTAAAAGTGCCACAATTGTATGTGACATTTTGATGGATGCAAGTGTTTCCTTGCTTTAATGGATTCACCTTGCTATATAAAGATAGAGAGAGCGAATTTTCCCATCAACACATTTGTCTACCAGATCACTGTCTCACGGCTGGAATTAAGAGAGAAAAAAAGACAGGTAGACAGAAGGAGAGAAGAACAGCAGAGAGACAGAAAAAGAGAGTATGTTAACTTCACAGCCAAACTAAACACACCGCCACAGCCAAACACAAAACACACAGAGAGACAGAGAGAGAATGGAAATATATACATAGAGAGAGAGAGAGAGAGAGAGAGAGAGAGAGACAAATGGCAATGATGGAGAGACACCGTAAGATGTAGTGCTTATCAACACAAAAGAAAACAAAACTGAAAAAGCCCGCAATAGCTGTGTCACACTTAGAATAACAATACAGTGTTTGGCAATTTCCCTCTGTGCTTTCATTGCTCGCAGTCAAGATTACATTTGAAAAATATTTCAAGCCAGATTTCTCAATTTTGCTTGTACCGGTACAACATGAATACATTCAGCACCCTCAGGTTTCATTCTTGCATTGTGGAAATGCAGAATATATTTCTGCACATGAATGCAAAGGGTATTTTCTCCTGCAAAGATGAGCAATCACAAATTTATTCGTTGCGCTATTCACAAGAAGATATAATAAACCCTTTCTCTCTTTCTGGCTGTGTCTCGCTTTGTTTACTTACATTATGCTGTATACTAAATGTGTTTACTTACTTTCAAGTAAATACTGTAGTAACAAAAAAAGTTTAAAAGATTAGTTTTGAGACCTACTATAATGTAATATTTTCTTGTCACCAGAAGACTTTTGGGTAATATTAGCTTGAAAAGCATGCATGGAAATGTAATTCTCAAATCCAACGGGAATAGTATGCCATCTGGGTGCTTTTGGCATACTATTTTCAACCTACTATTATTTGGGATGTGCTAATCTTGCATACTATAATGGGTAGTATGCAAATTTTGACACAGATCTCCTTTGAGTAAGTGAATGAACACAATTCTCACTCAGCAAATGCTCTCATCCTCTGATTGTGACTCATCTGTCTGGTGACATTGACACTGAGTGCTGATATCACGTAACCTTGATCACGAGTGGGATAGAGAGAAAAGGGCCGTCACCTCATTCTGGCTTATTTGAAATTCTGAGTAAGTAAATTATGAACGTTGAGCAAATTAAGAAGCCTGCACCTTGTCTGGCTGCCAGAGCATCGGACAATATGCTTGACAAACGAGAGAGCTTCACATCCATGCCCCCTCTCTTGTCATCTCACTCTGGCTCCCCTGAGAGATGTTGTTTAAAGAGCCGGGAATAAATCAGGCCGATGAAATTTAAGATGTGGCTCTCAAGTGGATTGCTGGGGATAAATCAACTTGTTTTTTAGGGTTTTACATTCATTAATTAGATTAAACAAAATCAGGGACCATCATGAGCAGGGCTCAACAATAAAAAAAATTTCATGCCAGTAACAAAGCAACACCAATGTTCAATACATGGCAGAAAACCAGTTGTTTAAGTTTGCATAAATATAACACATGTAGGCTACATAAGCAGGGATGCACAAATAAAATAAAATAATTAAAAAAAGAAAAAAATAAGATAATATAAGATAATAAAGTTGTATAATATTTGATTTAAAAAATATAAAAATATTAATTATATTATTAATTATAATTATATAACAATTAATTATATTAAAATATAATAAAGTACAATATACAAAATAAACAAAAATATTAAATAATTTTAATATTTTTAAAACATTACAAATATTAAAATAAAATCATTTAAAAAACTTCAAGTGAATTTAGACAACACAACTTTATATGATGAAAACTGGATATTAGTTTTTTTTAACAAATTAGTTAAAGATTAGCTACAACCTTAGTTAACTATATTAGTTAACCTGAACGAAGTATGAACATCTTTAGCATTTAACCTTAATTCACTGAATTTCAACATTTACAAATACATTTTCAAAATCAAAAGTTGTATTTGTTAACAACACTGCACTGTCGACCAACATGAACAACTACCAGTTAGTTAATTATTTTTCTTAATTAACATTAACAATGATTTATAAATGTGAAAAATATACCTTTAATGAGAACACCTTATTGTAAAGTGTTACCAATTACATTTAACAGAATTATTTTAATTTTAACTGAGCGACAAATGATGACAAAGGTGATATAAGGGCCTGTTTATACCTGGTCTTTTCATGCATTTTCTCTGATCTGATAACTGTCTGATCGTAAAAAAAAAAAAAAAATGGTGTAAATACACTCCAAAACGCTTTCAAGATGGATTTAAATCTGAAAGCTCAAACCACCATAAGGAGGTGATCTGGGATGCATTCCAGATGAAACTGGAGTGTAAATGCATCTGGTCGTTGAAACCACATATGTACATTTTTGTACACATACTGACCAAATTTAAAGAAAGCCTGGTATGATGTGTTGGCTGATCGCAAACCATCCTTGCATGCAAGAATCACTCACACACCTCTTGTCTTTATCAGCCTCTCTCTAATTGCTGTAGTTCTTCACTTCTCTTAAATCATCCTGATGTCTTCCTTTCTCGGTCCCGGCACAGCCTGCAGGGGATAACTGCTTGAATGGGCACTGAGTGGTCAAAACTGAATAAATCCCATTTTTGTGCATAATGGCATTTCTGTCTGGACTCACCCCTAGTCAATCCACTCTCCAGAGACTTCTGCACAAGGTGGAAAATGCAGAATTAGAAAGCAGATAGCCACCTCCATTAAATGTAGATTCATTTAATTTGTTTAATTACAGTTTAACGATGGAAAAACAGGAAATTCCTACTGTAAGTATTCCGAAATCTGGAAAACACTGGAGTTTTATACACTTTTTTAATCCTATAAATTTCCTGAGCGTGAAATGTATAAATAAATGGTATGAATCGACTATAATACATAACATTTTATGCAAACATGATTATAAACAAAACTTTTTTTAAGGTAATGATGCTTTCAGATATATAGGCTTTTGTTTAATGCAGCCTCAAGAGCTTCCCAGCAGCTTCATCAGGTTTTCCAGTTACCTCATGACCTGTCAAGTTACATTCACCAACTCAGAGATCCAATTTAAGGAGGTGACCTAAACTTGGCAAGGTGCAGGTGATGTTGTCTTGTGGCTGACTTTTCCCTCCATGCTAATTGTTGTAATAAAGTTTAAAGACTTTTAAAGGTCGTGGAGATCTCCGATAATTTAACTGTGTTCACAGATTATTATTTTCTTATATATCTAGCACACAATGTACTATCTAGCTAAATGTACTTCAGGAGTACTCAGAAATGAATGAATAGCTCTGAATTTTGCAAAGGGGGACTATAATTGCTATTCCCCAGAAATACAAGTACAGTGGGGAAAATATTTATTTGATGATTTTGTAAGTTTGCCCACTTACAAAGAAAAGAAGGGTCTGTAATTTTAATGGTAGGTTTATTTTAACAGATAGACACAGACCAAAAAATCCAGAAAAACCACATTATATAAAGGTTAGAAATTGGTTTGCATTTCAGTGAGTGAAATAAGTATTTGATCCCCTACAAACCAGCTAGAACTCTGGCTCCCACAGATTGGTTATGTGCCCATGTGGAACACAGATTAGTCCTGCCACTTTAAGAAGTTACTCCTAATGTCAGCTCGTTAGGTGTATAAGACACCTGTCCACACAATAACCCCTCCCACCACCATGGGCAAAACCAAAGAGCTGTCATAGGATGTCAGAGACAAGATTGTAGATCTGCACAAGGCTGGAATGGGCTACAAATCCATCAGGGAGAAGCTTGGTGAGAAGGAGACAACTGCTGGTGTGATTATTTGGAAATGGAAGAAATGCAAAATAACCAGCAATTAAAGTTTGCCAATGAACATCTAAATGATTCAGAGAAGGCTTGGGAGAAAGTGCTGTGGTCAGATGAGACCAAAACTGAGCTCTTTGGCATTAACTCGACTCACCGTGTTTGGAGGGAGAGAAATGCTGACTTTGAACCCAAGTACACCACCTCTACAGTCAAGCACGGAGGAGGAAACATTATGCTTTGGGGCTGTTTTTCTGCTAAGGGTACAGGACCGCTTCACCGCATTGAGGGACAAATGGACGGGGTCATGTACTGTAAAATCCTGGACGAGAACATCCTTCCCTCAGCCAGAACACTGAAGATGGGTCATGGATGGGTCTTCCAGCATGACAACGACCCGAAACATACCGCCAAGGCAACAAAGGAGTGGCTCAAGAAGAAGCACATTAAAGTCATGGAGCGCCCTAGCCTGTCTCCAGACCTCAGTCCTATAGAAATCTGTGGAGGGAGCTGAAACTTTGAGTTGCCTAATGACAGCCAAGAAACCTTAAGGATTTAGAGAGGATCTGTAAAGAGGAGTGGACCAAAATCCCTTCTGAGATGTGTGCAAGCCTGGTGACCAACTACAAGACACATCTTATCTCTGTGGTTGCCAACAAGGGTTTCTGCACCAAGTATTATGTCATTTTTGCTTGGGGATCAAATACTTATTTCACTCACTGAAATGCAAATCAATTTTTAACCTTTATATAATGTGTTTTTCTGGATTTTTTTGGTTGGTATTCTGTCTCTTTATGTTAAAATAAACCTACCATAAAAATTACAGACCCTTCATTTCTTTGTAAGTGGGCAAATTTATAAAACCAGAAGGGGATCAAATAAATATTTTCTCCACTGTACATAATTTATTTGCTATTTTGAGAATTTGAAGTGATTTAGAAAAAAGAAAGAAAAAATATGAAAGAAATATATATTCATTTTACATATAAATATAAATACCCAAAACCAAAAAGAAACACAAAACAAAAAGCTGCTTTATATATTACAGAATCACTATATATTGCACATGACCAGGTCCACTGCTACCCGCGCGCACACACACACACACACACACACACACACACACACACACACACACACACACACACACACACACACACAAACACACACACACACACACACACACACACAATCACCATCTTACGTTACAGATGTCCCACTAGAGTAAATGGGGTTAAGTGCTCTGCTCAAATGCACAATATGTTTCACAGATTGTCCTTTATGGTGTGTGAACCTACAACCTTTAAGAGCCCAGACCTTTAACTACTAGGCTACACAGAAGATATATAAATCGATATGATATGGCATGTTTGTGTGGCTTATTGCTTTTATAAGATTTTGTCAATTTGCTAAAAGTTACCAATGTTGAATAAATAGTAAGATACCATATATGAATATTTATAATCAGAACAAACATTTCTTCAGCATTGCAAAGTAAATACATGCTGTTCCCAAAACTTTCATCAATTGTTTTTTTGGACCCATTGACTTTCATTATAAAACAATTAAGGACAAAAGGCAAAGCTATTAATTTAATAAACTGGATATTATAACACTTTTCAAAGCTCAGCGTAAAAAGAAAATATTTGAGAATACTAGAAATCAGTCTGAATGTTGTCATTTTCAGTATTTGGTGGCTATAACTAAAAACTGACAATTGTAGTCAATTAAATTGCTACTTATGTCAGGATACTGTAATAAAAATCAGCAATAGGAGAAGGACCTTGAACAGATTAAAGAAGCGTTATTTTGGGTGTAAATAGCCTAAAGCTGTGATTCTCAGTGGAGAACTAGCAGAGATGAAAAAAGTTTAGAAACTTAAATCTGAGGAAAAAGGAAGAAGCCACGGATGAAAGAGAAGAAAGGATCGGAGAGAGTCGCTATGGGTTTACGGGGGCCATGGCCTCGAAACTGAAGAAGCTGCCAAAAGAAAAGAGAAGAGCTTAAAGAGATTTATTAGCACATTCTTGAGAAGAACTAACCTGGAGCTACAGACAACTGAGTTCATTCAATTTATTTTCTAATTATAATTACATTATAATTTAGAATCTGCCATGTAATGAGAGATGGACATTGGACCAAATTCTCTGAAACCACAAAAAGAAGCAATAAACATTTGAGTGATAATCTTGCAGATACTTATGCACTATCACACACACATAACAGTGCTCAGTAAACACAGCATTATCGGTGCAAATGAAACTCGCATTCAGACAGCCTGTTATTTTGAAGGCTTTTCAGCAGCCACTGCAATCACACAACAATGTGGCACTCTTAATAAAAGAGCAAGTGTTTATAAACGGACCCTTTTATGGAGAAATATTGGCTTTTCTAAAAATAAAAAATAAAACAGTGGGAAATGTCTTTATGGATAAACAAGACAAACGAGAACCTGACATTGGTTACTGGGTTTGGATTTGATTTATAAAATCAAATAATCACAGTATAGAAAACCATACATGTGTTACAGTCACGTCTTACAAGCTGGCACTGCTAAATAAATAATTTACTCTGTAGAGTTTGTTGTTCTGAAATGCGTACTTGCTTGATACAGTACAATTTACTGGTTATGTAAGACCTTGGCTTCACTGAAACCAGATCGCTATGCCAGAACCGACCAGCATAGTTTCTATGGTGAGATCTGTTAAGCAAAATAACACAAAGACAGACAACAAGAGGAAATCATGCAAATGAGGTAATTAAAATACCAAAAAATAACAAATTGGGAAAGAGGAAAAGGTTGCTGTCCTCAACACAGTGCTGCAACAAGACATGGATACAAAATATTATTGTTTTTTACATTTGCTCCTGGATACTTTAAGACAGTTATAGATTTTTTATAGATCTGAAAACACTGAATGACAGATATGATTTCTGAAAAGGGCTACACAGAATGAATCAATCAAATCATAGAGTATGAAGCCAAAAGAGAAAGAAAAAGGAGCTAAAGGAGAGTTGAGATGTGGAAAAGAGAAGGACTGCTAACCAAATATCATGAATTGAAACCATGAAATGTTTTGACACATATTTTGTTTTCACATGAAAACACATTTAAAATGAATACGTTTCAACCTTAAAACAACTGATAAAACTACTAAGCATCAGTGCACACTGCACACCAACTAACCATGAACTTCTATAATTGCAAGTCAGAGGCAGGTGGCATTTAAACCCGCAATACATTTGCAGCTAATAAAATGGATAAATGGATACGGACAATCTGCCTGTTATTTTTATATGTGGTTACACTGTTTATTTTCTCAACTTTTAGGAGTGCACTAGCATACAGATCAGTCTCAATGCTAATATTTGCACTAAAAGCCACAAACCTTCAATTTTGACTCCATGGGGTCTTTAAAAAAGAGAAGAATATAAAACATAAATCATCAATCCAGCAAAACATCTTTCTGTGCAAAATCTTTTTGATTGCTGTGCAAACGGTGCAAAATGAAACATTAAAAAGCCGATTTGCCAAGGGTCGAAGGTTTGTATTTCATTTCCATTTTTATAGCCAAACACACTCCACATCAGAATGGAAAGAGAAAAGGGTGGTTTTTGAGTGAGAGGGCAACTGATGTTATGACAGAAAACTTATGTTTTCTCAAGCCAATTATGTTTAAAATACTGTAAATGTAAAAACAACAAATAGTATTGTCATTCATTAAAGAACCAGAGATAAGAATTCTAGACAGACTGGCAGGAGCAGGCAAACTTGAAGTGTGAAAGATCCCAGCATGCATTCGAGAGCATTTGCCTGCAGTTATAGAATATGCATGTGCCATGTGAGAAGCTCATATGAATATGACTCATGAGCGAATATAAGGCAAATGCTGCACTTTTCAAACGTGACCTTGACAAGCTCTTTATAGCAGGACAAATGGCTCACAAAGGCTTGAGTGAGCAGGTCTCAATATTCTTTATACAAACACACACTGAAATGAATTCCTGGCATAGCTGTTCATTCTGAGATCGTCCATGGGGAATAAAAGCCTTTAAAGTTATAGTTCATTCTAAGTATGAAATTTCTGTCATCATTTATTCACCCTCAAAATCTGCATGATTTTCATTTTATCCGTGCAACAGATGGTTAATTAACCATCTAATCCAGTTCACAAAATCAATTGAAAGGATACACTTGAAGAGTTCAGATCCAAAAGGCTCTAAGTGCCATCTGAAATTTTCTGAAAAATGAGCATTTTTAGCAGGCTCCTATGTTTAGATTCAGTATTTTTTCTCTAATGGCAATGTATATGTCCTTTTCTATGCAATCAAAATGAAATAACTGAATATAAATATTGGAGCCTGATAAAAATGCTAATTTAAGACGAAAATTTCAGACAACATTTTAGAGGCTTTTGCATTTAAACTCTTCACTTACAAAATCTCAAGTTCAATTCAGTGACTCAATAATATGGTCGCTTTTCTCGAGCTTATAATATGACAAAACTAATTAAATTTGTATTGTGACAATTTGAATGATTGACAAGTGTCTGAATATTATGTGGCATTTAACACATTTCTTAATTTGAAGTTTTGAACTTGAATATTAAACATTTGAAATTTAACACAACTAAATATTTTTATGGCAGAGTTTTAAAGACTTGTATTTTCAAACAGCTAATTTTTTGTTCTGAATTCTTAGGCTGCAGATATCTAGTTTTTAAAAATACAGCTTCAAGTTTTCAAGATGAAATTCTGAACATCAAATTCAATATTGTAAACTTCAATACTCAGAAATTCAGATCGTATAGAAAGTAGGTCAGAAGTAATCCACAGGGAAGAGCAGATGATCTCCGAAAAGTCAAACGAAGCATTTTGGCCAAATAGTAGTTTTCTGGCATGAGTGTGCGGTTCAAGATCTACCTGATCATGAATCGCCCAGAGATATTCAAAATGGGATAAATTAAGTCATACAAGTTTGAAACAACATGAGGGTAAGTAAATGATGGCAGAATTGTCATTTTCATGTGAACTCTCATTGACTAACTGGGGTTCATATGGGAGCCAGTGTGTTAAATAAAAGACAGCTGAGCAGAGAGAGTTTTCAATATACTGGACAAGAAATGCTCTGAGCTGGCTAATCAGTTAATCAGCCCAGTCAGTAAGCATATGAGTCACACACACGCAGTATGGGCGTCCATTCACCGAGCTCATTGTGTTACTACTGTTTCTCTCTTTTCCAGTGAAAAGCACTTTGCCAGCCATTCTACACGAACAAGGCCCGATTACAGGGCCATCTGAAAAGACCCACAGGAGGCTCATTTATGGCCTCTTCAGTGAGCCCAGGCAATTTCTCATAGACACAAGCTACTGCTTCCTCAATCATAGTCACATAGACACACTTATCATGAAAATACAGAAAGATGGAAAGCAGAATGCTGAAAAAGAGGGAAAACGCGAGAGCGCGAACCAGAGCGTGGATGAAAAATGATCTAGCACGACTTTTACAGCAAAGCATTTATCTCATGAATCACAAGAAAGGCAAGGCCTCTCTCATCAAGAGTTGCAACTAAGGGTGTAGAAACCATGAGCACTGAGGGGAACGTACACCTTCTGCTTTGACACATTTCAAACTTTGTACTCCTACAATTTGGGCAATGATCATATTTTTAGGAATTTATTTTACCCAGAAAGTAAAATAATGGGCTTTAAAGGAATGGTTCACCCAAAAATGCTAATTCTGTCATCATTTACTCACCCTCCTGTCATTTCAAACCTTTATGACTTTCTTTTTCCTGTGGAACACAGAAGAACATATGGTATTTAACTTTTTAGTCCAATTGGGCTTTCATTGTATGGACAAAGACACTCAAAATTTCTTCCTTTGTGTTCCACAGAAGAAAAGAAAGTCATACATGAGTGTAAACATGTGTCTTTCCCTTTAAGACTGTAACAGAAGCCTCTGCCAACGTGTTGCATCAGCATCCAATCGGTTGAATGAAGGCGCAATCTGTAAGCGATCATCCTAATTTGGCTGTCTTCTCAACAAATCAATTACAACCACAAGGCAAATGTTTCATCGCCTAATTAATATTCATGAGTCATGCTGACACGC
This sequence comes from Cyprinus carpio, assembly GCF_018340385.1. Lineage (NCBI taxonomy): Eukaryota > Metazoa > Chordata > Actinopteri > Cypriniformes > Cyprinidae > Cyprinus > Cyprinus carpio. The sequence goes on along the minus strand of NC_056606.1, from coordinate 14,224,998 downwards.
CTCTGGTTCTTGAATCCCTTACTGCACATAACTTTACTTTTTATGAATACAATTACTTCCTTTGTATATAGGACTTGATGTTTCAGTTATGGTTAGATTAAAGCCTATATTTGATGTTAATGTAACACTAAACATTGTTTTGATCTAATTAATCAAGCTCCTTTTCTGGTCTACTCTGTTTGTTTATGAAGGACTTGAAATTTAACGCCGGCAGCAACCTTTTATCACTTAGCTGTTGTTAAGACATGCTGTTTTAAAAAAAGAAATCTTCATAAGAATACAAACATGTAAATAAAAGTTTTTTTAATTCAAATAGATATTTTTAACTTGAAAAAATGACGTATTCTAATAAGGTTCTTCATGAATAGTTCCAAGAACCAACTAATCAATAATGGAATTAGTTGTTCATTATTATTATTATTATTATTATTATTCACCAATGAGGTATTGCAGTCCTGCTCTCATTCCTCTCTTCCCCAATCAGTCATTCTCTCTCAACTTCTTTGTGCAGAAAGAGCCGCATAGCTGCTGGTTCTCGGAGTCAGACAGCAGGTGGTTAAGCAGAGGGATCTGATCTGAGAGGGAGGTTCGGAAATGGCCGCTGCCACCTTAATGCCTGAATACTTCCTTCCCCCTGTGCAATCTTGACCCAGCTCAACTGGGCATATAGATCAATCCATTCAGCAGCACTGCTGTTGGTCACAGCACTGTGAAGGCAGAGACGGGCCACCAGCCGAAATGCTCTGTGGGATCTAATCAAGCCCCGATCTGACATCACACGAGTATCACACTGCATTCAGTCAGATGGGCATAGAGGTACAGTAGCAAGATGTAAAAAAAGGAGCAAAACTGAGTTCTTTAAGAAATGAAACAGAGCAGTATACTTTTACAGTGATAGGAATAACAGTTTTGAAACAAATTATGAAAACTCACAAATATATAGCAAAGATTAAGAAAAAGAATTGGAGAAATGGACAAAGAAAGACTTAAAAAATTGAAATCAAAATCTGAAATATGATTTTAGATGGAAACTGCTTTTAAGATAGATTTTAAGATAGAAAATTATACATTTATTTCATCAAATATAAAAACAATTAAACAAACTTAAATTTCTTGGATGGATGGATAGAGAGATAGAGAAAATGTTACATAAAATATATCTATCTATCTATCTATCTATCTATCTATCTATCTATCTATCTATCTATCTATCTATCTATCTATCTATCTATCTATCTATCTATCTATCTATCATACACTTATTTTATCTAATATACAGTAAATTATTTTACATTAAATTTATTTTATTATACTTTGTTTTGTCAGTAGTGGGTGGGTGGGTGGATGGATGCATAGATAGATAGATAGATAGATAGATAGATAGATAGATAGATAGATAGATAGATAGATAGATAGATAGATAGATAGATAGATAGATAGATAGATAGATAGATAGATAGATAGATAGATTTTTACATAAAATATATTCCATCCATCATAAATTTAAAGTAATTTACTGCATATCTGAGCAAATAAATGCACTCTTGCTGAGTATAAGATATTTAAAAAAAACATTTCATAATCCTGATTATTCCAAACCTTCAGCCTGTAGTGTACCTATATCTTATAATTAATAATATTTAAATAAAAATGTAATAAAATGAAATGCTGTGCTAGACCTAGAGAAAAGAACATAACAGGTGTTATTAACAGATGACTTATGGGGGACAGTATGAAAGCAGATGTGCAGAAATCAGTTGAGGGATGTGACATTTAAAAGAGCAGGACAAAAGCGAGAGTTTGGAGGATCCGATCGTCCCTTCGGGAGAAGATAAGAAGCGGCCTGAAGGGTGTCTGTTACTGATAAATGTTCAGCGATATCCACACGGACACACAGGGACCATTAGCAAAGCCGTGGCCACATTTGTGGCTCCTGCTCCCTTTCTAAACGGCCAAGCTGGCAGAGTATTATATAGCACTTAACTGAAACCCGGTGTTCCTTTCAGCTCCCACAAAATGCCTCGTAACCTCTGTGTATCTGAGGGTCGTAGGGGAACATTCAGGAGCATGGATTTTCCGTTATGCTCTCCGTCAGTCAGGCTCTGCAGAGTGTTATTGATTTTCAAAATGAAAGGATGTGCCATCATGTTTGCCGTCATATCTTAAACCGAGTCATTTGTAGCTGTCAATTATGCCTGGCAGCGCAGGCCAGCGATATCAGGGTTCTGGTGACTGTAATACAAGAAGGATGACGGACAAACACAGAGCTCAATGGCTCCATGCTGTTCTGAACACCGGTTTGCAGGCTTTTTTAATCAAAATAAAAAAGTAAGTGTCACCGCTATGACATCTGATTCTCGAGGAAACTTAATTAAAGTGTCAGATGAAATTTATTCTGCTCTCTGGCCTCCTTTGGCTTTGTGAAGCTGTACTCATTACCGGTGTGATTTAATTAACCGGCCAGTTAATTGAGGAAAAACGGCATCGTTCACTCGTAATCTCCTTTCTGCTCCACAGCTGCAGACAGATATCGGGTCAGTCTTGGGTTATGTTGCTTAGTTTTGTAGAAAACAACATTGTTATCTACCAACCATATACTTAAAAAGTCTGCTATCTTGAAAGCACAGTAACAAAACTGTCTCCATGACCTGAAATGGTCTCCTGAGCATGTGATAAAAAGCTGTTTAAATGAAACCGAACTGTTTAGCAAGACATTCGCAGCAACAAGAAATCCAAAATGCATTTGCGTCAGTGATAAGTCTGTCACTAGAGCTGCTAAAATTGCACAAGTTTCACTGTTTCAGGATCTTAAAAGATTTGTCTCTAAGCCATGCACATATCATAAATAAAGCAGGCTATAGCCTACTGTAGGCCTACACTGGAGGCCTAAACCTCTACAATTTTACAAAGAACTTTAAATTGCATATATACTACCATTTAAAAGTTTGGGGTCATTGTGATCATACGTTTATTCAGTAAGGACACATTTAGTTGGGCCTTATCAAAAGTGACATTTTTAATATTCATTGTTACAAAAAGAAAAATAAACTTATTTCAAATAAAAGATGTTCTTTTAAGCTTTCTATTCATCAAAAAATCTTGAAATAATGTATAAGCAACACAACTGTTGGATGGGTCAACAGTGTAATTATAAATAGTAGTATGTAGTTACAGAAATTAATCACAGATGTAATTTCATATACTGTAGGTATTTTTAAAAATATAAGTACAATGTAAAAACATGTAGGTACACAATAAGTGCATTGTGCCAAATTATTAATTAGTAGTTAAGGCCACCTAAAATAAAGTGGGACCAAAATTCAGCTTTGCCATAACAGAAATAAATGATATTTTAACATATCTTCAAAAAAGAAAACAGTTATTTTAAATTTAAATTTAATTCTCTCTAATACTGATAAAACAATGCATAAAATAAAATATTTTATTAAGCATAAAGTAAAATATTTTATTAAAGAATAAAATAATAAAATGAAATAAAGTGAATACACATACATGTACATTGTCAGTAGAGTTGCTTCAGTATGCAATAAAATTCTGCACTACATTTTTACATTTTGCAAAGAAAATAAGTAGCACTTGTGCATGCAAAATGCATTGCCAGGGTGTTGCTATGTGGTTGCTAACCAACATGCTAATAACATTTTAAAAAATGTGCATGTAGAAAAAATGTCTGTAGCATTAATGTGTGGGACAAGGCACTAAGTTCAATAGGATTATGTTAAAATACCTAGCGCTAAATATGAAAACCAGTAGCATTAGTGAGCAACACTAATGGAACATTTTCAACTGTTATTGCAAATTGTTCAGGCTAAACCTGTTCTCTTGAAATGCATTACACTGACAGTTAAACTAACAGCTTTACTATAAATACAACAGGGGAACAGATAGTACCTTGCATCACATTTTACTGCGGATCACAGATTCACTCATAACATTTCAAACTGCTCACCTGAAGGTTTGTCATTAAGATCTTCTGGACTGTTAACTGCCTCCTAACCGTTGCCGTGAACCCCTCCATCCCTGTCACAAGAGGTGGACATCTTGAAGTCTAGCCTTGTCTCTTTCCCCTGTCATTACTCACGGCTGTCATGGGCGCTCTAGAATTGGCATTGAGTAATGACAGGTTTAAAGCGAATGACCTGCCACAATATAATTGCTTTTGACGATTATGCATAGCCCTTTTACCTGCAATCGCAGCAAAAAAAGTTTTACATAAAAAAAGTGAAAGGAGAACAAGAAAAGAGAGCTGCGATGAAAAAAAGTCCTTTCTATTGTAAATAAAGTGCTCTATGATTACCGCCTGGCCCTGTTTTTAAAGCCAGCATTCTTCTACAGTAAAAATGTAATAAATAACAGAATTTGCTCGACTGCTTGCTGTCAATTTCCCTGTCTGATGGCCTGCTTCACACTTGGCCTCTAGGGGGCAATACATCTTTCTTCGCATGGATCTTTCTCATATACACAGCATGAGACAAAGAAGACATGCAGAATGAGATTATTATGTGCATTTTTAAACACTGAAACTCCATGGTGTGAAGATCTAACAATATTTTCAGTAGGGGTCCCAGCATGGGGGCTGTGAAGTGTTGGTGGAAACAGCGCTGAGGTTTTTTTCCACCCATGGAGTTGGGCTGCAGATAAACCCTGTAGCTGGAAAAATCATGCTTTGTACCGCAGTGCTCTTTCAATGTTAAACGGAGGTTGGTGCTCTAAGGCATCACGCTGAGCTGAGCTGTACTCGACGGGTCTACGATGCCATCACGACCTTGCGACCGTTCTCAAGTGTCATCGTTCCATTGCACGCTCTCCCTTCTTTATGCCTCTGAAGGTCTTTAAGCAATTCAGCGGTTCTGGTGAGCCGATAATTGGTGTAGGTCTCCATCTGTCCTACCTGTGCTGTGAGAGAAGTGCCCACGCAATGACACACACTCACAAACACACAAACGCTATTTTTTTCTTCTCGTTCTCTGTCACATCCACACACACTCTTCTCTCGATGCCACATCTATCCTTTCCAAAAAACACACACGCGTGCACTTGCTTTAGGTGTTTTGGCTCATTAACTCAGAGCTGCTGTGGCTGAGAGGGCCACACGTGCTCACAGCAGGTTCCATCCACCAGAGAAAAAAAGACAGAAAAGTGTTGGCATGCAATTGCCGATGCAATTCACACTTCTCATTCCATCTGCTTAGGTCAGAACCACACAAAGGATAAAAAACACAGCCAGATACATCATCGCTGCACAAGAAAATTTAATATGAGCCTCTGAAATAGCTTGGGATGCAGTTCTGGTCTCAAAGCCAAACCTAAGGTGGTTAGCTGGTCTCCCAGCCTGGCGATTCTGGTCTATTTTGCTGTTTCATAGGGGTTTAGGACACCTGTCTGGCTGAGCGACCAGCTAGACTAGCTCACAGGTTCCCCAAACCACCATTTAACTACTGTATCAAAACATATTATCCTAACCATATTAGCTAGGCTGGGAAATTCATAATAATGTTAGACTGAGGTAACTTATTTAAAGGGATAATTCACCCCAAAATGGAAATTTGCTGTTAATTTACTCATCCTCAGGCCATCCAAGATGTAGGTGACTTTTTTTTCTTCAGTAGAATAGTAAAGAAAATTTTTAGCTGAAAGCGTGACCCTTTGTGATTTATAAAATTCAAGTCAGCAGCTACCGGTATTTGAGAATTTAAAAAGCATATGAAGGAAAACAATATTAATACCTGTGGCTCCTGACGATATATTGAGGTTTTATGAAGCGAGACCATTGCAAATTTTCATTTTTGGGTGGACTATCCCTTTAAGCTCTATCCTAGGTCTCCTCATTTTGACCAGATACATGAAATGAAATAAATATTGTTATGAGAATATTGAACTACTGAAAAAAAAGAAAAAAAAAAAAAAAAAAAAAAAAAAAAAAAAAAAAATATATATATATATATATATATATATATATCATACAAAGTTTTCTGTAGCATATCAATTAGTAAAATAAAATTAAATATTGTTATGAACATATCAAATTACTAAAATAAAATAGTATAAAAATATTGTTATAATCACTGATTTAATAAAATAAAATAAATGTTGTTAAAAAATTTTTTAAAAGCTGAGCATATCAGAATAGTCAAATAAAATAAAAATGTTGTTATGAGCATCTAAAATAAATATTGTCATGAGAATATCAAATTACTAAGAATACAATAAATATTGTTCTGTATCAAAATAGAAAAGTTAACAATTTAACAATTTAAAATAAAATATTGTTATAAACATATCAAATTATTAAAATAAAAAATATGTTTTAAGCATTGAATTAAGAAAATAATAAAACAAAACAATATAGATAGTTACAAGAATATCAAATTACTAAAATAAAATAAAAATGTTGTTCTGAGCATATAAAATAAATAATTGTTATAAGAATATCAAATTAGTAAAATAAAATACAATAAAAATTGTTCTGTAGAGTATCAAATTAGAAAAATAAACTGAAATATTGTTATGAACATATCAAATTACTAAAATAAAGAAAATATTACTTTAAGCATCGAATGTTGCTTAAAAATAAAATTAAATAAAATATACAATTAAATAAAATAGCTAGTTATAAGAATATCAAATGACTAAAATAAAATAAAGTGTTCTGGGCATATAAAAATGAGTAAAACAAAACCACTTAAAATAAACTCCCAAGTGCCCCAAACCCCCATAAAACCATCAACACAGACCAACCTAACTTGAGTTAACTGGGAATCTGTTTTTTTAGCAGGGAGGTGATTTGTCAAGCCCAAAATATCTGTCTGTCACTCTGTCTGTTGGATGGCGTTAAGCTGTACTGATTTTTCTGTCCTGCTGTGAGACTGTCCTGTTGCCCTGCTGTCCCTTTTTTAGTGTTGTCCTTTAAGCCAGTGTCTCAAAGATTTGCCCCCTTCTATTATGGTCACTGTGTGTCAGGCAAATCTTATGTCCAGGACCTGCCAGGCTTCTGCTGGAGTAAGCATGAAGGTAACAACCAGAGAGGACGGATCATTCCCACCACTGTTCTGAAAACATCTCACATCCCGACACCCCCAGCCTTTATTATCTTCGGCCGTCTCCGAGCAGATCTGAGATCAGCTGAAAGGTTGGCGGCCATGATCTTTGGAGATCTCTCTCCAGCTCAGTGGACATGCCAGAGCTCCAGCAGGGCATAATGAGGGGTTGCTCACTTCTGCAGAGGGTTGGACGAGACGTAAGCCTCACGCCCACTCCTTCACTCTTCACACATGCTTCTGTATAATACTGTGTGTGTGCAGCCCTCATGAGCTTCCAAAGTCCATCTATAACAAGCATTCCTGTCTGGAGGCTGCTGTATAATATATGTCCAGGTCTACAGCTGATAAAAACTTTAGTGTCAAGCAGAAAAAGTCATAGTTCTCACCAAGCCGGAGATGCTGGTCAAACTTGTTAATAAGCTCAACAGCTTTGCCAAGATGGACGACTAAACCAACCAGTTTGATCAAGATGATCTATGGCTGCATTTATAATTGGCATTAACATGGGATCACCGTGATCTGATCAAGCAGATCAGATCATCAGTCAATCAGGATGCAGTACGTTTGCACTTGGCAACATCCACTGACTTCTCTATCTGGCTAACCAATTGGATCTGTCTTTCCCTGCACAATATAGATAAGAGCCAGGTTCTTTCAAAACCACGTTTACACTTGTCTTTTCAATGTGTTTGTGGACAACAATCAAAAACCGAAACCATCTACTAACTAGTTTCAAATGCTAAAAACCTTTTGAAACTAAGCCATCAAAAGAAGATATTGAAACAAAACATAAGAAAAACAAAACAAAACACCAAAACCAAAACACAACACATCATAAAACAAAACACAAAACAAAAACCAATTTAAAATAAAACAAAATGCAAAAAAACACAACACAACACAACCCTGTTGGGGAAAAAAACAGCATATGCTGGTTAGATATGTTTTGAAGCATGGCTGCTGGTTTGAGCTGGTTTAAGCTGGTTCTTAGCTGGTCATGAGCTGGTTTAAGCTGGTCATGTCCTGGTCCTAAACTGGTCCTGAGCAGGAGCTATTTGCTTTTGACCAGCATAGGACCAGCTTACGACCAGCAGCCATGCTTCAAAACATACATAACCAGCATAAGCTGGTTTTTGCAGCAGGGAAAACAGAGAACAACAAAGATATTGACGTGGAGCATATCAAACTGCTAACAAACACATAACATAAAACATAAGTTCAAGTAAAATCATCTTCCACCAAACCCCCATAAAACTATCAATAAACGACCAACCTAACCAGCTTAGTCAAGCTGTGAGACCAGTTAATCTGGAAACTATCTGTTTTTATCAGAGTTTAATCTTCAAATCTATGAAATGTTCTTTGATCTATCAAATCTTGATCTAATGTTATATTGAGTCCAATCTAAAGTACATGATATTCTCTCCACTCCTGACAACATGAAATTCATTCATGCGTTTGTTGTCGTACCAAAGAGCTTTACCAAACAATTACAAAGCATTCAGAACGCAGCTGCAAGAATGCTGACTCGCACTAGACTGAGGAATCACAACCGGCAGTTAAATCCCCTCCCTGTGTACCTGCGTCTGACCAAACTGATTTCATTATCCTCTTATTTTGAAAAGTCTTCATGGTGTTACTTCTACATATATTTGCAATATTATTATATGATGCAATATGATCCAACTGCAACTTGCTGGGGACTTCATTTTCAAAGCACACTTGTTTACTTGTGTTTTTCATATTTTTTATATACATATAATTTATTTTATCTCCTTTAATATATATTCATGTGAAGGTTTTTGTAAATGATATTGTACGCCTTCTGTAAAATTTACAAACACTAAGTTTAATTACTAATCTAGCATAGCGATAGCAGCTTACAGTATATAGAGTTTCACAATGGCAAACAACATTACACATACTTTAGCATGACCATTAGCATAAATGTTAGCAGCTATGTCAAAATATAAGCTCTTTGTGACTGAGGAGATAATAGTTCATCTAATAGGCCAATCATGAAAAAGCAGTTTTGATGATCTACACAAGATATATTATAGGCTACTCTGCTACTCTAATCAACACTGATCTCTGAAGTCCTACTGGGCTAAAAGAGAGCAAACAGAAATCAAGCTGTTTTATTATTATTATTATTATTTCCTTAAAAAAAAACATTTCTCATTTGAATGGATCATTTATTTGCAAACTGCACACTGGTGACACAGTGTTTCTCCTACAGTCTACTTTACCACTGATGAATTCATTATTAAACTAAGATTGTGTATACACTTTCTCTCTCAATCGGAATAAAGCACCGCAAACATTACCATAAATTTACATGCATGCTAACACGCAGCTGTAGGATAACAGCAACTGTTTACTTGTTCTGCATTAAGGAGAAAAACGAATTAGGAGGAAAAGGAAGAAGCTTTGAAGATTTTTGTCGTAAAATGATGAAGGTCACAGACACAAATTTGTAAACAGGGCTTTCTGTTTTTAAGTGTATGCGGCACAAAAGAAAGAATGCATTGATTTTACACTGCTGTGTCTTTTGTATTTGCTTTTATTTTATGTTTCACATTGGCCTGAGGTGAATCTGTGGGGGAGCTCTCCAGAGTGTGCACTGGCTTCATTCCTGTGGAATTTTACAGTTTAATTACAGTGTGTGGTGGGAAGACTGAAAGAATTCATGGCAGTTCAGTCGGCCTTTCTTTCCCATGTCCTCAAACCTGCAATCAAACTCGTCTGGCTCTACACATACCATATACCAGACGTTCCACAACACAACACTGAAAGGGCACATACACACAGAAAGGGCAAAGCATAGTCATTATTGTTGCTGTCAAATAAAAACAGGTAACCAAGGCATTAGCTTTTAGCTGCCTTTCTTTTCCTCAGGTACTATTAATGGCAGCTCTGCTATTGAGTGAAGAAGTCCGAATAGTTGCGACTATCTGACTCCGTTTCCAGAATTTTTTTCTCTCTCTTCTCCATTCATTCTTTCATCTTCCTGTAACTCTGCAGAGATTTCATCTGTCGACTGTGACTAAACAATTCGGCTGCCCACCTGCTTGAGCATTCAGAGAGCCGCCGACTCTCAGAACAGGACCAGGAAACTGTCATGATTCATTTCTAGATGCTCTTTGACTTAGTAGGGGAGCGTTGTAACCTTTTCCTTGAGATTCCATGGCAATTTCCACAATAATGTAATCACCAGTTAATTGTGTCACAGCATCCCATGGTAGCAAACTCAACTGCTACCCAAAGCTGTGAACTAATCAGAATTTTAATTGAGGTTACAAACAGGATGCAGAATTGAATTTTGAATTTGAATATAAAAAAAGTAATATTTGAAAAGCAGAATACAGACAGCGTGCACGCGCACTGAAAAACAAAACTGCTGTGTTTCAGCAATGACTCATTTGAACACCTTTGATTGGTCATTGCATTCATAACGAAACGGTATTGTGTGTGATTGGTTATAATGTGCAACACTGTAAAAATGTGGAAAAAGAAACATGATGTAACAAATAAACTCTAATATTAATTAGATAATAATAACAGTAATAATAATAATAATCGGCTTGCTATCATCAAAAGCATCAGCCACAGGTAATATCTCGGACTATCATCGATACATGATATCGTCTATTGGCACAAACCTAAGATAGACAGACAGACAGACAGACAGGTCTAATTTTATTTCTTTATGTTCAGTTTTACTACTTTACATTCAAATTACAAGTCTGCATCCTGGTCGCCACCTCAACTCAAATTCAATCATTGTCATTGATTATATATTTAATAATTAAAATTCATTCATTAAAATTCCACTTTCAATCATCCCGTGGGAAATCGGCAATTCGATTTGGATAACAACTTGTGAATTAAAAGGAATCCAAATCTTCAACTTTGAATTTTGCACAAGGCTGCTAATAAGAACACAAATACACATATTTATGCACAGCTAATTACCCAAAGTATTACCATTTGGCCTTAAAGTATGCAGCCTAACAATTAACCACAAATTAACAGGTTCAACTATATATTCATTGCTAACCAGTGCATAAAATCAAGCAATCAGTCATGCAATCTCCTTATTTTCATGCAAAATTTACAGTAGAATGGTGACTGTCAGATACATTTTCAAAGAAACACAGAATATACTCATTGCCACTAACAATTCTAATGATGCCCGACCTTTGGTGCTCATATTCATGACATGAATTTCCACACTTCTCAATTAAACTACAAAGTCTGATACTGTGACTTCAGGCTGTGAGCCCATATAAGATACCCTTTGATTAGGTTCCCTGATTTTCCATGCAAGCTGTGTGACCCCAACACATTACTAATGTGTGAAAACCAATTGAATATTGAGCTGGTAATTATTAACAAATGTAATATTGGAAAATTGCTAATAAGAACCACATGCATGCAATCATTAAGATGCAGTTATGATGTCCAGCTGAGCTCTATAGGTCTCAAACTCTGAACCCGACAGTTAGAGAGAGAGTGTGTGTGTGTGTGTGTGTGTGTGTGTGTGTGTGTGTGTGTGTGTGTGTGTGTGTGTGTGTGTGTGTGTGTATGTGTTCGTTTGGCTGAATACTACAGTTTTGTGTCATGATAAAGCCAGTATGGCTGGCAATGGAACTTGCTTTCTCTCTGACACATGAAACTCCATAAACACTTAAATGAATTGGCACAAACACAACAACTTGTGAATTTGGCAAGATTTGTTACCCCAGTGTTAACTGTAAGATGTTTTTGACACCTACACACAACTTACCAGACATAATGTAGTACTTGTGTAGACAATCGTGTATGTGGTCGATTTCTGAAATGACATGTTTTCTCTGTGATTAGTTGATATATTTCTATCAGTTTCTGATGGAAATATCAGAAACCGATGGAAATATATCAACTGAATTGGGCTCTTGATGGGTTAATAAGTCAATCAAATCCAACAGACAGCGTTACTTCAGAAAACTGTTGTTTTATAAGGTATTTGATCTCATAATTCATGATATTTTGTTTTCTTTTAGCATTTTACTTCCTTATACACATTTTTAGAAGATATTCAGAGAAAATGGCCATTGCTATAAAGCTCCTAAACAGCAAATACAAACAAATACACACATCCCCCACGGTCGGCCCATTCTGTGAGCCCATCATCCTGACAATGATCAATGCATCTGCTCTATTATGATGGATTAATGCTGTGGTTATTATGTGTGCACACGCATGTGAGTGTCTAACAGCCAGGCAGGAAGTTAGACAAACAGCAAGATGTAGAAAAGGCGAGAGACAGACATGGAAAGATGAAAAGAAGAAGGAGGGAAAAGGGCACCAATTCAGAAGAAAGACTATAGCCATTCAAATGCAGGTAGAAACCAGGAAGGAAGACGGGAAGATGCTCCTTCAATTTAACTTGCATTAATAATGCATCAAATTCTTCTGAGCTCAGCCTGTCTTTGTCTCAATAGAGCTCTCGTTGTTCTCACACACAGACCAGTTCTGAATCTAAAAGTCCAGGCCATCAGTTCAGTTCTCTTTCACACATTGGTTCCTATATTTATTCTTTTCCTGAAAAAAAAAACAACAACAACAACAACAACTAAATTATGAGTATGTGTTACTGTCTAGCTGTTGAGCAATGGGCAGTGTCAACGCACCTCATGCCAACAACTTCCTGCTTCCTTATGGCTTACTATACACTAGCGAGCCATGTGGGATTTTTTATGTTCCTATATATATATATATAAAGACTTTAGTTGCTCCTACGTCCCCTTGCTCCTTCGTCTCCACACTACAACACAGTAGCAGCATTGTTCAATTCAGTTCAATTCAAGTTTATTTGTATAGCGCTTTTTACGATACAAATCATTGCAAAGCAATTTTACAGAAAATTAAGTTTCTACAATATTTAGTAGTAGCTTATCAGTGATGACTGTCAGTTTATGTGCATACGGCAGAAATGTTCGTAAAAATCAATAAAAGACGTATTGTGACAATACCGTATGGCACTACAGTCCAAATTCTCAGAAGCCATGCAATTCTTATTTGGTTAAACATGTCAGTTTTATTTATTTATTTTTTGATGCCTGAGTGACAACCTCTTGTTACCATATGCTTTAATTATATAGAAAATATAGACATGAAAGATTGGAGGTTTGTAATGACATGACATGAGTATGAGCAAATGAGCTGACTCTTTGTACTCCCACGGCTTACAGAATCATGCATTTATGCTGTATGATACTTCATACTTTTTCCAAATAGTTAGTCACTCTTTATCATTGAAAAAATGAAAGCGTGAGCATGGTTTGGCACACTAGGCTAATCCGACGCAATTCTGTGTTATAGGATTATGGAGGAGTAATAGAGTTTAAAAGGCTAATAAATAAAAAAGTGGACACTGAATCCATGTAGCAGCGGTAGCTGAATTCCAATCCTCTTCAGAAGTCTTTCTCATCTTTCTTTTAGGATTTGGCGTCATGCTAACACGGCTCAGGAGAGGGGAAAAATTTCATTGGCCATGGTGAGGTTTATCAGGCATGTAAGTGTATTCAGTGCCAGAGCATCTGCCCATGTATGCAAAGGTTTGTGTTTGAGTGTGTATTCTGACGTGTGACACTGAATAGTGTGCTTGATGCCTACTGGGACCACAAGGACCCCATTTGCTCATTAGCAACTCTGGCACTAATGGAGGCCCTGAACAACCACACATCCACATACCCTTTCGCTCCCTTTCTCTTGTTGCACGCACACACTTACATTGTTTACCGCGAGTGGTTTTTCAGCAAGCCCACCCTCGCGCCAGCTCCTGCGGTCAGCACAGTGAGGACAGCAAACATCATTATTCCCCAAACTCAAAATGTCACAGCGGAGTCTGTCACATGTGGATTAATTGCATCTAGAATATGAATGTGTTTACAGTGCATTGCTTTGCCTCTCATAATGAGAAACTCACATTTCACGTCCTGGCTCGATGATACTGCCGTTAATTAGTAGAAATAGAAAAACACAAATGCTAAGTTTAGAATGTGCTTTTGGTCACTGTGTTTCAGTAATGTGTGAACAAAACACTTAAAGAGACACAAAAGAGCTTTTGGTTCATTTCGGGGGCATCTATGAGATGCATAACATGGAAGTAAATGTGTATATTTCATGTAAATGCGTATATTTTATGTAAATTCTGTATGTAATCAAAACGATATGCAATATACAAGCTGAACACCGTAAAACATGCATATCCTTACATTCTGTCACTGTAAATTCAAAACCACTTTGGATTTGCTCATAAAGTCTGTCAAATCATGTTTCAACCTTAGTTGCAGTTTAACAGCTGCACTATTACCCTGTGAATGAGGCGGGCAGACTAATAGTAGCTGAAAATGAGATAGAAAAAGAAGCTTGATAGAGTGGATGTGTTGAAAAGGGTTCGATACAGTATCATACTGAGCAATGTTCCAGCCGGGAATATGAGGTGAATAATTCTCTCCAAATGGCAGCAGAGGTTGACACAGATGTGTGAAGCAGGCAGGGAGCCAGCCGCAGAAAAGGGGAAAAACAGACCTAAATGTCACTTATTTCCTGGCACTTTTAAGGTCCCATATGCTCACCGTATAAGATGGACCATCGGTGGTAGGAAATAATAAGCAGGCTCTGGTGCAAAAAACCTGTTTGGTACCCGATTGAAACAACTGTGGGTCAGGACAAGCAGGGTTGTGGTCTTATCTGGCGTCTTTTTGCTAGGAAAAACACAAATATATGTATTTTCTTGTCAAAAGTGAGCCATGGCAGATGATAAGGTAAATTGCAGGTTTTGGGAAATCTGAATACTTTTTTAATTGAGTGGTCTGAACAATTTGATGATTTAAATTGTCCTGACTTCAATCTGTTAAATTCTTGATTCTGATTGGGTGATTAAAAAATGGCTAAGATGTAGTTTGTGGTCAGAAGTTGTTTCCCCCAAATAGAAAAAAACATAAAGTCAAACTGTGAGATATAAAGTCACACTGCGATATATAAAGTCATATTATGACAAATAATTTCACATTGAAAAATATAAATATAAGTTTACACTGGGAAATATAATGTCATATATAATGAGATATGAAGTCACATTTCTGAGATACTGTATAAAATCATATTGTGAGATATAAAGCCACATTGGGAACTATGAAGTCATATTGTGAAATATAAATTCACACAGTGAGATATAAAGCCATAAATTCAGAATAGGAAGTATAAAGCCACATTGTGAGATTTAAAATCACAATTCTGAGAAAAAAAAAAAAGGTTTTGTAAGTGTAAGATATAAAGTCTCAATTCTGAGAAATAATTTTTTTTTCCTTTTACTCAGGCTACCATAGTCAAGCCATATTACAGCTTGATATCAATTTACCACATTTAAAGGGTTATGCAGTCTATCAGAATAAATGTATCAGAAAAGGACCAGGAAATTGCTAGACAAACATTTCAATTTTTCTTTACTTTTCTTTTCTTTTTTTTCTTTTTTTTTTTTTTTTTTTTTTTTTTAAAGAAAGCACAGCAATTTCAGCAGCTGGGCAAATGTGCAGACGATAATACTGTAATTAAATGCAATAATGTGAGGTGTATGAGAGCTGGGACAGACACAGGTAATCACTCACATACTGTACACACACACACACACACACAATGTGTTCTGCTAACAACTACTTAGAAACAGCCATTTAAGAAAGTAGTTCTGAACACAAGAGCAGTTTAGGAAAGAAAATCTGACCAAACACCCTGACACAATGTACTAATGTGACAACCATGATATAATCTGAAAAACTGTCTTCTAAATTATTGAAAATTAATGCACACACAAGGTGTAATGGCCACTTTCAACGAACATTTAATTTGCTGAAAGCAGTTTATGCTGATGCTTTGGTCCGGAGGGGATGCCTCCTTTGGTCCTATTCATTTATTTACCAAGCTTTCAGTGCCCATTATCACAGGTGCATGCTGGGCTACTTTGCTCATGGGTGTGTGGGGACCAAACACTGCCAAGAAATGCTCAACTTCCCCATTAGACTTCCTAATCCATGGCACCACTGCTGTTCATTGCAGAAAATGCTTCCCAGTGTGTGTGTGAATGTTCACAAATGATTTTGAGTAAATGGGAAAAAGAGAGCAAGAAATGCACTTGCAATTAACCTCTTAGCACAATTACAGACAAATGGAGCTAATATTATTTAAGCAAATGGATTTGAAGGTGTACACATAAAGGATTAAGTCTTTGTTGATATAATGTATCTCTCTCTCGTTCTAATTCTCATTTTATTTTTACACAGATTCCATGAAGAACCATCTAGGCCCCTCTAGCAGTTCCATTCATAATGAACAGTGATTTAAAGCAGTTGATTCTGCTATGTAGTGCACATGAATTGTGTGTTGAAAGAGGGTTTTTACATTAATAGCATACTAAGTTGAGTGTGTGTGTGTCCTAGTTTGCCCAGTGCAGTCAGCTGAGTTTTGGTTAATTAAGACAATGCATGGCAGCTTCAGTGTTGCCTGGTAAACATGTGTCTCCAATTAGAACAGCTGACATAACAGCTGCAGAGAGATAATGGATCTTGCACACACACACACACACACACACACACACACACACACACGTACACACACACACACACACACACACTGGGTTTCCATGTTTTATGGGTACATTTTACAGGCATAATGGTGTTTATGCTGTACAAACTGTATTTTCTATCGCCCTGCAGGGGTGGACTGTTGCCAAAAAAATGGCCCTGGACTTTTTGGCACAGATCGGCCCACTACACCCAGTCCGCAACACACCACATCAAACCCACCAGCTCATTATGGAGTGTGTCACATAACAACCCCTTTAACTCCTGATGGCGAACCCCAGACAGAAGAACACATTTTCTTTTCATTTTTTTTTTTTCCAAACACACGTAATATTGCTCACTTTTTAATTAGACAATTTGAAAAAACAAACAAACAAACAAACAAAAACAAACAAAAAACGTATTATTATTATTATTATTATTATTATTATTATTATATTATAATATTATACTATTATTATAATATTATACTATTATTATAATATTATAATATTATTATAATATTATAAAATAATTATTATTATAGTTATTCATATTTTTGGACATTTTCATATAAAATGAGAACATTGCAAGTAAAATTTACTTTAAAGAAGTATCAAGTAGTATTTATCATTTATACTTATAGAGATAATTCATGGAAAATTTGCCATTTTAAGTTAAAGATTTCTGCCGAGATTTTTACAAAGCTTAATTTGACAAGACAAACCATACAACAGAGTTCGTTCTCTGCTCCCAAACGTTTGTAACCTAGCGCTATCATTAGCCTACTATAATTTTCTTTATTTAGATTTATTTTGAGTGTTTTCAGAGTCAGGTTTACTTGTAGATGAAGAAATGTCTGTATTTGTCCTTTTCAGCAATGCTGTTGACAATCATTTAACCATGCTTAAATCTGTTGCATGCAGCAAAAATATGTTAGATAAATTGGGATTGTTATTAAACCAGTCCGCAAGCTTGAATAGCGAATGCATAGAAACGGTTTATTATTTATTTGTCATTATTTAATTATATATCAAATTGTGATATTATACATGACTAGTCTAGACATTTTTACATATATTATCAATATTATTATTTCTATTAATAATTTCCAGTGTGTGTACAAATTAATAATAATAATAATTATTATTATTATTAATATTATTGTGTTTATATAATTATAATTATTATTATTATTATTTTTTTTGAGAGCTTTTCTACAATTCAGGTAATTATAAGAAAGGGTTGTTTATTTCT
The DNA here is from genome assembly GCF_018340385.1 of Cyprinus carpio. NCBI lineage: Eukaryota > Metazoa > Chordata > Actinopteri > Cypriniformes > Cyprinidae > Cyprinus > Cyprinus carpio. The sequence goes on along the minus strand of NC_056606.1, from coordinate 14,207,075 downwards.
ACCTCCTCCTGTCTTTGACCGTTAGAATGATTAGTCGAACAGCACACTGTAGGCTAAAATAATGAGACACTAATTATTAATCATAGAACTTAGTATTGTCTTTTTCTTTTTCATTTAGACTTTTTGTGTTCAAAGTTTTCATGGTCCCATTGGCGGTAAATATTATTATACATGTTTTTAACTTTTTTTTCTCCAGTGATAGCTATTTAAAAATAGCCATGATTTTTCGTAGTTGTAAATAATATATATGCATATAAATTAATACTTAAAGAAGTATCAAGTAGTATTTATCATTTATACTTATAGAGATAATTCATGGAAAATTTGCCATTTTAAGTTAAAGATTTCTGCCGAGATTTTTACAAAGCTTAATTTGACAAGACAACCATACAACAGAGTTCGTTCTCTGCTCCCAAACGTTTGTAACCTAGCGCTATCATTAGCCTACTATAATTTTCTTTATTTAGATTTATTTTTGAGTGTTTTCAGAGTCAGGTTTACTTGTAGATGAAGAAATGTCTGTATTTGTCCTTTTCAGCAATGCTGTTGACAATCATTTAACCATGCTTAAATCTGTTGCATGCAGCAAAAATATGTTAGATAAATTGGGATTGTTATTAAACCAGTCCGCAAGCTTGAATAGCGAATGCATAGAAACAGTTTATTATTTATTTGTCATTATTTAATTATATATCAAATTGTGATATTATACATGACTAGTCTAGACATTTTTACATATATTATCAATATTATTATTTCTATTAATAATTTCCAGTGTGTGTACAAATTAATAATAATAATAATTATTATTATTATTAATATTATTGTGTTTATATAATTATAATTATTATTATTATTATAACTGTTTTTTATTTTACATAATGATGATGCTGATGATGATGATGTTAACATTAATAATTCTTAATATTAAAAATGTCTGTGATAATAAAGTGGTAAGTTGTGAGTAAAAATTTTTTTTCGTTTTTTTTTTTTTTTTTTTTTTTTTTTTTTTTAAGTACAGCAAAGTGTGTTCCTTGCAATGCCAAAGTTCAGTTAAAACATATACTGTGAATACTCTGGATAAAAGCCGCTGTCAAATGTATAAATATCTTTTATATTGTAAGTGCATTCCTGTAAACATGCTTTTTGCTTGTTTTGATGGACAAATTTTCTATTTAACTCTGAACATTCCTTTAACGAGAGAGTCAAAGCCACCATACAAACTACAAATCAAACCATCAATGTGGCCTGAAAGCACCCAAAGACATCACTCATTTTGCATGCAATTCCATTCATGCAATCTTACAGAACGATATACATCAATATTTGAATAATCTTCTTCTTTATTCTATAGCCGAGTTGTTATTTATTCAACTCACAGATTTGGAAATGATGTGCTTTTGGTGAACGTCAAATACTGGTTGAAACTCTGAATGATCTGATTAAAATGAGATTAAAAGACTATTTAGCAAGCGGGTGGTCGTTAGAGAGAGAGAGAGAGACTGATGACCTTAAATAGAAAAAGGGGCGGGGTGTTACATATCCTTCCATTCTGAGATAGAGGATGCTGTCAGGCAGCACAGCACAGAGAAATTAGACCTCGTTTGGGATGCTGTAGTCTCAGCCTCACATGATACACCCACAGACCGCCCACAAATTTGACCGCACGCATATTGCATACGAAAAGGCAAGAGTAGGCTGAAATCGCCAGGCTAAATTTGACTGGTTAGCTTCGCACAACTTAAAACAAACTGTGATTGGCTGCTTTACATGTCAATCAATTTAAATAGGTGGGGCTTGGCCACAGTAACCTGAATCAATGACCGAAAGTCAAACACTTGGCTACTAGCAATGCAGATTTCGACCTATACGAGATGCACTGCGCATCCTTACCCCACGAACGCATTAATAATTCAACCCAGCATTATCTTTCTCATTAAAAAGAAAGTTCACTAATACTCTATGTAAATATGAGAGAGAAAAAATCTGTGATGAGAGCGAAGGTGGATGTCACAGCGTGGAATCACATTATTTATGATTCCAGTGGAGCGGAGCAGCAGAGCAGACCTGTCCGCCCTGATTCCTTCGCCTGCTGAGACGCAGACATGATGCAGTCTCATATTTCTGAATCTGTCAGCATCAGCAGGTCCCCAGGGGCCCACAGGGGGCCCCAAACAGACACACTCTGTGCCTAAATATAACACGCGTCTCTGCTTGATTAGCGATATGTCTTTCTGACACATATTTACGTTCATCTGCCACATGTCAGCGAGGGTGCGCGCCCATTGTGAGGACAAAATTGTAAAAAATTAACTTCAAAAATGGAAATTATCGATCACTGCATCTTTCATTACCTCAGACCACCTCTGTGGAGGAGCTCATGCAATTTAAATAAATTACAACGGACTGTGAGACTGCCTGTCATCTTAGCTCCCTGCTTGACTGCAACATACAAACACACTCATCTTTACTTTATCTCTCCTCACCCAAACCAGGACACGGCCAGCATGCGCTGTTCTAACGGAAGCTGCTTTGTAAAATAACTAAGGTCTTGGAGTCTATTAAAGATCTTTTTACATTCATTTTCAGAGATGTGGGGAAATGGGTTTTGAGAGCTTTTCTACAATTCAGGTAATTATAAGAAAGGGTTGTTTATTTCTACCTCCTCCTGTCTTTGACCGTTAGAATGATTAGTCGAACAGCACACTGTAGGCTAAAATAATGAGACACTAATTATTAAGAATAGAACTTAGTATTGTCTTTTTCTTTTTCATTTAGACTTTTTGCGTTCAAAGTTTTCATGGTCCCATTGGCGGTAAATATTATTATACATGTTTTTAACTTTTTTTTCTCCAGTGATAGCTATTTAAAAATAGCCATGATTTTTCGTAGTTGTAAATAATATATATGCATATAAATTAATACTTTTATTCAGCAAAGATGCATTATATGGATCAAAAAATTACAGTAAAGACATTTATAATGTTACAAAAGACATCTACGTCAAATAAATCACGTTCTTTTGAACTTTTCTATTCAAAGAATCCTGAAAAAAGCCTTGGTGAGCATAAGAGACTTTCAACATAAAAAAATGGTAACACTTTAATTAAAGCTTTTATGTATGATGTATCATAAAGGGTTATTAAATGGTATAATGCATTGTAATTATTCATAATGTGAGTTGTAATACATTATATCTTGTTGTAAATAATTAGAACAAATTTAAAATGCAAAGTGTAACAATGAATTGATGTGTTATAGATATAAATTCAAGTTGTTTTTGTTACACGTTACATGTACTTACAATTATAATAACAATTAATTAATCATAATTGCATGCAAATAACCCTAAACCAAACCCTAATCCTAACCCTAAACATATAGTAAGTACATGCAGTTAATTAATATTATTCAGTACTTGAATAATGACACTGTAAAGCGCATACCTTAAAATGAAGTGTAAGCATGTTATAATATATTAATTGTGGATACAATTATACTTAAGATTGTTCGGTGCATTATAAGGTGCATTACAGTGCATAATTAATGCATTAACACTAAAATGCATTATACATAATGGCTTTAAGTAAAGTGTTACCAAAAATCTTAGAGAATACATATAGTTTTAGTTAGTGAGCAAAAACTACATATATATATATATATATATATATATATATATATATATATATATATTATATATATATATATATATATATATATATATATATATATATATATATATATATATATATATATATATATATATTTATATATATATATATCAAATAATATAACTGGAGTCTTCATTTTACCGCACAACATTTTAGATATATCGTTAATTTGAGGGGAAAAAAATACTGAGTGCACTGTTAAATTGGACAAATGTGTGAAAGTACTACAATTTTGTTGCTATCTGAAAGCATATTAAACTCAGCCCAAATATTTAATAAACAAAAACTTGTGAGTGACAAGTTTTGTAATTCTGCTGAAATCAGAGTTCTGCGGCACAAATTCCGTGTGGGTTTGCCCATGCGTTTGTGCATGACTAGATAACATGCGCCCTGTGCAGCTGTTTTATTCAGCAGTCACATCCGGCTCAATCCAGTTTCCACCCCCGTTGCAAGACAGTTCTCTGACCTCTGTGGGCCTGGCACAGCTACAGACTGGCAGGCAACCTAGCCGACTCTCTCAGGAGCTGCAGTGGGGAACGACACTGACCTGGCTGACTTCAACGTTGTTCCACTTTGACATGCTGTACCAACACACTGCTGCTGCCAATGGAGGTGCCATTCGGAGGGTGAACCCAGGTGCCACTGGGAACAAAGAGAGGAGAAGAAGAGAGACAGAATGAAAAAAGTAAGAGACCGAATGAGAGAGACAATGTCTTGGGGATAATTAGCTATTTTGGAGTGTGAACCCCGAGGTGGTAAACTTTCAAACCAAACTGGGAGGAATTGGGCGTAACGAGACATAATGAGGAAGAGTAGAACAAAGAATCAGTTCAATCAGGGTTTGTGACCCTTAGGGGGTCTAGGATGGTACTGTAGGGTGCCTGTCAATTATTGTTTGATCAAATTTTTGGGAGCAAAAACAGAAACAAAAACACAAAACTTAAAAGAAAATGAAAGTGAATCATCATAAAAGTTTGTATATATATTATCACCAGAACACGTCTATTCTGACAATAAATGAAAAATATTTAACTGAAAAAAATATTTTAATATGTACATAAATAAAAAATAAATATCAAATATTTGATTAAAAACACATACACTCCTGTTGCCGGTTGAAAGCATATTATTTAACATTTAAAATGCTATTGCATGAATGCATTACTAGCAGTCAAAAATTAAATGAAATTGAATGTGAATGAGTCTACATATATATTTGTTAAATCTCAATAAAAGTATCATAAATGTAATAATTTTTGTGCAACATTCCATGACTTCTGTAGCCATATGATATGAGAAACAGATCGAAAAAATAAATCATTAATACTCACCTAAAGTTAGATCTAATTCTCTGATTCAATTCACTGATTCAGTGATTCAGTGAGAGTTAACAGCTCACTGAAGGGGAAAATTATCAATGAATAGCTTTGAACTTCCTCACACAAAGCTACTGTGTGACATCAGAAGACCTGAAATATAACATGGATTTTTGTACTTTTTTTGTTGTTGCTTTTGCATCTCTTTTTGAGGCCTGAAAGCCTGAAAACCTACACTACACTAACCTACACTAGACACTGCCAATGATGTCTAAAATGATGCTGTCTAGGCAGGTAACTCGCCAGGTCTGAGACACAACCCACCCCAAAGCAGGACTCTTGATCTACATGTCACAAAACTGATATGATTAAAGTATATTGTATCCTTACAGAGTATTTGTATGGGTGGGAGCGGGAAAGTCTTCTAATGCATGAGCTGGCACAACGCTGGATGACTCTGACCGCTGTTTTCAATTATCACGGGATACGTAGAGCGTTAAGTCCCCACAAGCAAACATGCGTCCAATATAAATGCCACCGGGGGAATAACAAGAGGATACCACACAAAACATGCATAACTGGATAAACAAATCAATAACTCAGATGATAATTGGCAGCTCTGATATCACTGAAGCACATTTATGATGACTTCAACACAATGAATCAGTCCCTGTCCCTGTTGCACAAGCTCAAATACCACTTTGCTGTAATTCATTACTATAATGATAATGCTCAGGCAGAGGCAGCACTCTACCTCACTCTAATAGAACTGCTTATGCCATCATATTTCTACATTAGAGCACATTTATTATAAAAGTCAGCTTGAGGATATTTGTCTTGCTTAAAGGGGAAGGGGCGGGATTGATATTGTTTGCACTGGTGGAATTAATTTCACATCTCAACAAAGTGCGTAAAGCACCGATCTGTTTGTTTAATCAAGTTTGAACTCAACAGCAACCACCACAACAAGAAATGCAAACCCAATGACAAGCAGGGGATGTAATTATGATTATGCGAGAGAAATTATAAGAGGATGATGCAACATTCAGTTAATTATAAGCCAACTTCATATCTAAGCTCAGGATCCAAAATTAACACTTAATAAACACCAACTGAGCCTAAAAATTGGCTTTGGGAAAGAACTGAAGCAGAGCTACCTGCCAGTTGGCAGGTATATTTAATAGGACCATCAATATTATGATTTTTAAAATGAAAAGTGAAAATTACAAGATGTCAGTTTGTACACAATATACTTATTCTTTATTATTATTTGTTTTTAAATGAAGACACAAATGGATCTATCTATTATATTAACTTACATTAAATATTAGATTTAAATATATATAAAAAAATTAATGTTTTGTCTTATGAAAAATATATTTATATTTAATTTTAATATAAATTATATTTATGTGTGTATGTGTGTGTTTATATGTGTATGTATATATATATATATATAAACATACACATATAAACACACTGACACACACACACATATATATATATATATATATATATATATATATATATATATATATATATATATATATACATACATATGTATATATTTATACATTAAATCAGCAAAGATAATAAAGAAAAAATGTTTATTTATTTAAAATATAATAATAAAAAAATATTGTAAACATATTCTACAATAAATATTAATCACAGTTTTATAGATGGTAATAAATATTTTTGGCAGGTAAATTTCCACATTTCCTCCAAAATTCTGCACTCAAACAAAAAGTGTTCCAGCACATCTGCTGCTGAGCTTGCTCTCATCTTAGATGGAAAGAAAGTAATTCTGCAATAAAAGTGATTTTTACAGCCAATGTACCACACAACTCAAGTGAGAGTGATATATTTCAGAAGTAAATGCAAAAATTGAACTCAAATAGAAACTGGAAATAGCAAATGTTGGCGTCAAGCAAAAGGAAACAAGAAACAATTACAGAAACTCAATAGAGAATTAGACTCAGTGCATCTATCTTTACTGCTTACAGCGTCTGTCTGTAAACTGTCTAAAGGTAATTTCCGTTTACTTGAGCCTCTGTGTTCCTGAGACAACAGTCTTTTAGTAAAAAATGTTGAATTAGGAATGACAGGCATTTAAGGGAAAAACCCTACAGAGATTATGACACAAGCCCATTAAAGTTGTGTACAGCCTCTCCTAAGTAAATTGGTAAATTGGTTCTGGGTACACAGTGCCCAATGCAATCATATCACGCCATATTTTATTATTTAGACATGAATGCAATGTTATTCAGGGAACTCCTGCTAAATCATATGGGAAATCCAGATAGCACTTAAGAGCGTAGCATATCTTGACATAAAAGGGGAATGCGGATAAAGACAATGGAACTTACATGGAATATTAATATAAATTTCACAATTTTCACAGAATAAAATCCCTTTAATAACCTTCTCCCGAGACAACAGCAGAATTTTAAAGACACCGATCACCCACAAAAGAACTTTTGTTCATTTATTTAACAGCATACTGTTCCAAAACCTGTACAATAACTTTTTTTAAATCACCCAAGAATGTCCAGGTCACTCTTTCAAGCTTCAAAATGGATGTAAAAGCAGCATAATACATAGATTCTTCTTTAAATTCATCCTTAAAGTGATCCATATGACTCATGTTCTTTATTTTGGTGCGTTTTGAAGTTTGTGTGAGGAACAAGCCGAAAGTATTGTGTTTCGCAGGTCATACATTATTGGAACGACATGAGTAAATGTTACATTTCCTATTAAATATAATATGATTCCATAACCCTGTCCGCTGTCTCCAGAGAAAACAGCAGTATCTTAAGCAAAGGAAAGGAATGCAGAGCTGCACACAGGCTACATCAAAACTCTGAAAAGTTCTAACTTGCGTATTAATTTTGTCGGAGTTGTGCTTTTAACATCTTGGCACTCGAGGGGATGTGCTGGAAGTATGAAAGAGACAGTGAAGGAACAAGAAAATTTGCATCATTCTTGCACCAGAAGTTAAAAATGCCATTCCTAATTAATGGCATTAATCTCTGGACGATTTATGAGCATCTGGTCTGTTTGTTCCTGAGAGTGCAGGTGGATTAATGGCCCTTAAGTGCTAATGACCACATACCTGAGATTCTGTTTAAGGTGAAGCGAAAGGTCCGGGACGCCCTTCTTATCATGAATGTCTGTAGTGACAGAGACGAAAGTGAATATTATGAATGATAGATTAAAGTGTCAGTTCATCTGTGAAATTTTAATTAACAGATAGCAGCTTCAAATGTATTCTTTTTTCTATAAAAAAAAAAAAAAAAAACTGGATTCATTTTTTTCAAATGGATCTAAAAGCTTCAGATGGGACAACTCATATCTCCAGAAACCCGCATGAAAGAACACAACACCTATTTTAACATTAAAAACAGGACACATTCACGAGAGAGGAAGGGAATTTTATATATGTACACACACACACACACACACACACACACACACACACACACACACACACACACACACACACACACACACACACACACACACAGACAACACTGTAAACACACATACATACCGTTACAAAAGTTTGGGTTAATAAGATACTTCTGAAAGAAATTCATACTTTTATTCATCAAAGATGCATTAAATTGATCAAAAGTGACAATAAAGACTTTTGTAACCCTGAAAATAATGTATCATGTTTCCAATAAACAGTCACTTAAAGTGTTATGTGTGAGTCACCGAATCACTGAATAACTCCGTTGAAAAAAGCAAATCAGATCTACTCAAGGTTAAGCATACATGTTTTTCTCATAACTGACAATGCAGATATAGTTTTATCATCCATTCCTTTCTGGTGGACATGAATTTATTTACCACTTTTATCAAGCTATACAAAAATAACATCATACATATAAACAAATTAAATTTCGCATTTTAAAAGAGAGCGACATCAATGAACAAAATAGGAATACTGTAAGTGCATGATAGTGAACAAGGCTGGTTCTCTACTACATCTGAATTAAGTTCCAGAGAAACACCTTGAAAGGTACTTCAAACTCTGTAGCAAATTTATTTACGGCTGAAAAAAAGTACAGGGCGGTCAAAAAGTAGACACTATCTCATTCCTGCTTACATCTCAAAGAAAGACGAATGCTGCATTTTTGCTAAATAACACTAACATTTGAATCTTTTATTTATGCTGTGCCTGTTACGCATTGGCTGGTATCCCAAAGAGCCTCTCAAAAACTTATGAGAGGCGTTGAACTATTTTCAAAGATGGATTATTCAACAAAACTTGAAATGCATAGTAAAAAAAAATCCCAAAAGGTCTGTACTTGCCAAATGCAAGAAGCTGTGCAGAGGAAAGGCATTAGAGAGAGAGAACTTTCAGCTTATTGAACTAACAGCTGCAAAGGCAAGAACAAGGGGGTCAGAAACTGAAAGCTGAACGTGTTTTTGGCCATTTGTCATAGGTGCCTTTAGATGCCTAACAACTATGCTCTCTGTTTTGTAAATGCACAACACTTGGATGAAACTGAAGCAATTTTTGAAGTTCTGTAGAAAAACTTTATTATTCAGCAATTGCTCTTTAAGTGGCCAAAGATCAGGCCAAAAGTCAAAGGCTCCGGATGGCCATTGAGAAGATCCATTACTTTCTTAAACACTGGACATTTCAGTTAGGGTTTAATTATTGTACATACTCTGTCTCAGATATTTCCCCTAGAATTCCTTGGGATGTATAAAAAGGAAGACTTGGACGAATTTATTGAGAAATATCATTAACATCATCAATTGTCATTTTGAAATCTTCTTTTCATTGCAGATGTTTGTGTCTTGACAAATCAGAGACATTGTTAATATGTCTTCGGAAACTCTAAAGGACAGACATGAAAAGTACGAATCTTTTCTCAAGAGAAAGTCTCATTTGATATCCATTCACTCTCACTGTTGTCAGGAGAAACGTCTATCTTTATTCTCACATCTTTTCTTTGGGATAAGCATTTGAGCTGCAGGGTCACTCATTCTCTAAGATTCTCTGAGAGAAAGGAGGCTCACAATAGCCACTGGCTCAGAAAAGACAAGAAGTAAGGATTGGGGTCTACCACAATGATAAATTAGTGGGGGGAAAAAGCAGATGATTCATGCCGTTCATCCATCTCTGCCTTCACTGCCATGAGGAACTACACTATTATATTATTATCAGCCATATTAATCCTACTAATTACTGATAAAGGTTCTTTCTTGTCCTGGACAGGCCTCATTTCCCCTAATATTCTGCATTGCTGTCCTTTTTAGGACAAAAAATAAAGAACAGTTTCCACAAGAAAGAAAAATATCATCTTTTACCCACCTTTACTCAAGCTTTTAAGCAAAAACACCATGAAAAATACCATAAAGTACATACACAGAATATTAATGCAAATTTCACAATTTCCAAAAGGAGAAAAATCCCTTTTACAAATATCTCCTGAGACAGCAGCAGAATTTTAAAAAGATAGTTCACCCGTAAATGAATATTTGGTCATCATTTACTCCCCCGCATGTTGTTCCAAAACCAAGCTTAAAAACAGATGTAAAAGCACCATAAAGATATTCTTGATCCATTAGATTCATATGCTTTATTTTAAACTGTTTTAAAGTCAAATGAGAGGTTTATGTGAGGAACAAACCAAAAGTTTTACATCAAGTTTTGTCAAGATAACAAAAACACATTTATATCTTATTTTGTTCAGCATACAGGTTTACAACATACCGAAATTATTTTTTGTGTATGTGTGTGTGTGTGTGAACTGTCCCTTTAAAAAGACATAACTCTCTAAAAAGTTTTCTGTGAACAGGTTTGTATGCCATCCCTCAAAAATGAAATGTCTCAGTGCAATATCACTGTCTTTCTTATTGTCACCATTTCCGTTTATCATGATCATCAATGTTTTTGTCCTGGCTTCCTAAGCGGTGCCGTATGAATGAGATGGGCGTTCATGTGCATGCACCTGCCGAAGGAGAAAAAGCCCCATCATCCCCTCTGATAGACTGCAAAATGAACCATTCGGAGCTCCTTCTCATCCTCCACTTTTAATTTGGAAAGGAGAAAATTATACTGTGAAGCTGCTATATATTTCCTGTTCTATCATTCACTCACCAGTGAGTCAGACATCCTGAGAGGACCACGCAGTGTGCCGAGATGAAGAGAATGGCATGAACACTCATATTTATAGGCCACGTTACTGCACCACAATGTTTCCATTCATTAACCTGTGCCAGCTGTAATCGTGGCATTCTGCCCCTTTTCATTTGGACGCAAGACAAAGCTTCATGAATGAAAGGAAACTCACACAATCAGAAGCGCAACATTGAGGATGATTTTTTTCTGGAGAAGGGCTGTATTAGAAAATAGAGTCATGATAGATGACTGTAATTATCAGAGGCCGAAAAATGCTCCCACTTATAGCAAATCAGCTTGTGCTTTGTCTCACTGGGTCTCTCTCTCTCTCTCTCTCTCTCTCTCTCTCTCTCTTTCTGTCATCATAAAAAAAAATGTTTCTTGAGCAACAAATCAGCATATTAAAATGATTTCTGAAGAATCATGTGACAATGAAGACTGGAGTAATGACTGCTAAATAATCAGCTTTGCCGTCACAGGAATTTATTAAAATGGAAAACAATTATTTTAAATTGCAATAATGTTACTCGATATTACTGTTTTACTGTATTTTGGATTAAATAAATTCAGCCTTGTATGGCAGAAAAAAAAAAAAAAACATTAAAAATGGTAGTGTATATTATAAATCTTGTTGTCTTATGCAAGTCCATTTACCTTGTTTTAAGGATGCTTAGATACTTTTACTAGAAAAATAAGACAGAATACAATTACAATTAAAAAGGTTGTGCTCTTTAGGTCTCATTCTCTGCCAGTCTGTCTTTACTCCCTCTCGCCGACTTTGAACGTCTCTTTCCATCATATTCACCCTTTCTCTGTCTTTCTTGTTCTGCTATCTCACCCCTCTCTCTCTCTCTCACACACACACACTCTCTCGGTTCCCCTCTGTCTCGCCCTCCCTCTGGTCTTCTCCCTTTTGTTCTCTCTTGCTGTCTCCAATGACTGACGGGCAGGAAAGAATCTATGTATTTTTATTAGCATTGTGATTGAGACCATTGCACGTCTGCTGAATTTCATTATTCGAAAGGCCACTGATGCTCCTGGATACTAATGATGCCACAGTGAGCGGGCGTATCTGTCTTTTTCATTTTCTCTCGGCTGAGCCTTATTAAAACACTCAGCCGATTCTGCATGGAGGACATGCTCTGCTTTTACAGGAGGTCATTCTACCTCATAAATGCAAAAAACGGCATCACAAACCACCATCGGATTTAATAGACTCAATGAAGCGAGGACACATAATGTAAGCACATTCAACAGACAAATTAAAATATATGAGTTCCTCTAAAAATACTGGTTTGCTATTAAAACGTCTTGTAAGTTAGCAAGAATGTGTCTTCGAGGCTAGAACATAAACATCTTAACACTTCGCATCTGTGGTTACAGAAAATCTCTCCATTAAAATTGTATGAGGAGGGCTTTTCTGTTGGATAAGCATTCTCCAAGAACTCCAGAGCAGGGGAATACTAAAGCCCAAGTTAATACAGTTATCATGCATCTCTTATTTATATTTTTATAATCATTTATATTTTAAGAAGAATCACACAACATAGGCTGAGGCAAGCGGTAAACTCTTCACAAAGAGTCATGTTGTGACTATAAAAGACACAGTGAGAAATATTAATGGCTGTGTTGCGAGGTAGAACTTCAAGCCGTGTGAGAAATGAGAAAGCTAGAGTGTTGTTTAATTCAGTTTGCCTGTAAAGGTCTGATCTAGGGCAGTCTATTTAATAATGTAAATTTAGTATTATTAGTTAGAAATTTAAAAAAAAAAAAAAAAAGATTCTTGTCCTATGAAATGGTACAGAATGCATTTTAACTTCTAACATACAGTGGTGGTCAACGCTGAAAAATAGTGATGCAATGGCCAGAAATATTATATATTTCTGTATATGCAAAATATTTAGGGCTCCAGAGCAAAATTATTAAAAATAAATAAATCTAAATAAAACAAATGAGGGGCCCAATGGCTTCAAAAATGTAGAAGCCAAATGTCTTTTTTAGTTAACCAATTACAAATTTCTGTCAAATATTATTACAACTTTAAAAGAAACTGTTGAGAGCTTTCAGCATCTTTACTCCAGTCTTCAGTGTCACACGATCCTTCAGAAATCATTCTAGTCTTCTGATTTGCTGCTCGAGAAACATTTCTTGTTATTATCAGTGTTGAAATGTTAGTTGTGCTACTTAATATTTTTATGGACACTATATATATATATATATATATTTTTTTTTTTTTTTTTTTTTTTTTTCAGGATTCTTTTTAAATGAAAATTTAAATAAGAATAATTTTGCCTGAAAAAAAGTCAAATATTGTGGCATTATATAATTATATGATTTGATTATGGTTCCAACATGTCACCCACTTTACTTTCAGTAACTATGCAATAAATGACCTGTAGTATTTTTTTTACTACATTCAAACTATGTGGTTAATATGTGTCCTTAATCACATTACAGTTAGTTTTCCAAAAAAATAATTCATGGTTCAGTATGAGAGTCAGTTGCAAAATCAGTAATGTCTCTAAACACTTCACTAACTCAAATCAAAACTGCTTAGTGAATTTTTTGACTTATTAAAACAGACAAGTTTATTAGAGTCACTTGTTTGTAAATCAGACATCAAAGCTTTTTAATGATATGATGTCTGGACATTTGAATATACACAATTTGACAAATGGATTTTAAATGAGTGTCCAAATGTTTTGAATTATCTTCATTTGTGGGCTTTTGCTTTATTTGATTATTTAATTAGCATATCCTGTTATTAAATTAAAAATGTAATCGACTGATGGCCACACTCTGCAACCATGGCACATAATTTATAGCATTTCAACCTGGTCTGAAATGCAATTTTATTACCTTCCCGCCAGCACACAACACTACAAAAACGAACAATGTCTGTCCTTTCAGCCATCAATGGAATGAGCACATAGGGACAAAGTCTGGCGTGTGAAGTCTTTTTTGATAGGTCTGCTCTTTCAGTCACAGAGCAGACGATAGAGCTCTCAAAGGCAGTGTAATCCCCCAGATTACCTATTCCCACATCCAGGTCATGGCTCTTTTTTCCCCCACCCTCACTTTTTCATCAGGACCGGTGTTCGGCGACTCACAGGTGAGCTGCCAAGGGAGGCTACGGAGGCCAGAAGGCTTGTCTTTTTCAGAGGAAAATAAATGTAATCTCTCAGTTGGGGCTGCTTCATACTGGGACTCTTCTCAAGGTCATTTAAACAAAATGGATGTGTACCTGTGGCACCACTGGGCTATCCATCACAACGGCTTCCACAGATGAAAGCTACCCAAGTAATATGCTTCTCAGTCCGCAGACTTCCTCAGCTTAACGCTGTTTTCATTCTGAACACCAGTGCTTATGCTCACAAAATGGCTAAAATGGTTAAGAAAACATAGGCAGCTCTATAACAGCTCAGTGAATCCAGGTGACTTTGAGCCATTTGACCTTGTGACAGGCTAAAAAAAGGACCTAATAAACCAACAAACAGCACTACAAAGAGGCAGTGGTCATGCTGAATGGTAGTTGCTAAGGCAAGCAAAGAGGTTTATAGAAGAGAAATAGCTCTTTCAAAGCTTGAGAGTCTTACTGAAGATCTCAGTTATGTGTCATTTATGTAACTCATAATCTAAAGCCCTGCTGCAAAGAAAAAATACATAAATAAATAAATAAATGGAAACAAAATTCTGCATTAGCAGTCTGAATTGAATACAATAAGATAAAAAGGACAAACACAAACAAATGACTCAGAACCAGTTCTTTTTAGTGGATTAAGACCTTACAATGCAATTAGTGTAGTGTGATTCATAAAGGTTTTGATTTGGTCTTTTCAATGAATCGTTATTCAGAAAGATCCACAGGAGCTAGCATCTGAATCAGTCTGATGAATTCTTTACTGAATAAACTCACTGAATGTGTGAAGTTACTGATTAAAGATCAAGGTATCATTAGTTTTAGAGATGGATAAATTGTGCCAAGGTTTTCCGTATAATTTACTGCAATAACTAGGAGAGAATTTCTCATATAAGCAAATGGACATTGTAACTGAAATACACCTAAATGAATCAGAATCAAATTCAAACTGAGTTGAAATCAAAATGAGAACTTGTCAATCATAAACAAATCAGCTAAAAAAAAAATATAATAATAATAAAAATGCACCCATTAATTTTGCTTGCATTTTTTATGGTAAAAAGTAAATGACCATCACTTAACAATTGCCCTAGCAACCAGTTAGAACACCATGTAGAACCCAATAGAAATGCACACACACTACAACACCCTAGCAACATGGAATGACTTATGCATGGACAAGTACCAGAGAATGCAAATGAAATCTAGTTAGGATTGAAAGAGAACACCAATAAACAGAATATCAATTACATTCAAAATGAGAATGGTGAGAGAGATGGATGTCTGATGCCAAAATATTCTGATGAGGGAATATGGATGACTAACCTGAAGGGTTCATGTGTCCTGAGGCCTTAAGTGGGAGGCGTTAACCCTGCTTTTGAAGCTGTTTGTTTGAAGTCGAGGTTTAAGATTTAAAGACACCATTAGGAGGGTTCAGGTAGAGCTAGATCTCTTCTCCTACTGCACTGTATCCAGTCAATCTCTAGTCACCGGAGAGGGATACCTATCAGACAGCGAAGGAAAGTCACATAAGCCTAAATATACTGTGATGTCTTTGTGTTTGTGTGCACCTGCTTTCTTTATTCCCTCTCACTGACATATTAACCTTCGTATTTTGAGCCAGTTCTACTCTCAAACTGAATTCTCAATTAGCCTTTGGCCTGCAAGCACACAAACAAAAAACAGCAAATAATAAAGCTGTCATTTCATTAAAAGACTTACAAATAGACAGAAACACACTGTTATCCTTCAAAATATGAGAGAAGATGGTCTAACCATCACAACAGAGGTTTAATAGTAATTCAACTGCATTCATATCCCATATTTTAACATGGCAGACTCAAGGCCGTCCATTAGTAGCCTAATAACACAACTGCATTGTTGTGTCTCATAAAGAGCTGTGTGTCTCCAAATGTCTTTATCCCTGAACGGTGCAATACTAACTTAAATCTCAAGTGCGCCATGCAGACACTGGTTTACAATTACAGCAGATTTGATTAATGCAATGGGCTTACAGATACACAAAGAGATGACTATCACTTTTCCGTGGGCAAGAAAACATGCTGAATCGCCTGATGCCATATCCAAGGAGCGCAGCACAATGATAAGAGCCAATGGCACGAGAAAGATTTCAAAGTAATTAATTCTGTTAGCCATCTCGAAAACATTGACTCATTGGATGAGTGTGCATACATACTATTCGCTGCAGTTTTCAGCTGAAATAAACACTAGTGGCAGTAAAACACAGACATCTTTTACTCCTTTTCATGCAAAATATGATTACGGGGCAGATTATCAGTCATGTGGTTCCCTGCATAATATTGTTATACCTTAAAACATGTTTACTATATCGCATGAATTGTAAACAAATACATGCTGACATTTGCATCATATAACCAGCTCCATATGTGTGGCTTTTCTGATATAGTAAACTTGCTCAGTAACTCACCTGGTAAAGCATTGCATTTGCCATGCATAGTGCTCAGGTCTGAATCCTGTGAAACACAGGCTCAATAAAATAGCGCAAAGACTTGCCAAAGCAAGCTAAAGTGGCATGGTTGCTTCAACCATTGCATTTTTTATCTTCTGTTAACACTATCAGTTCGGTTTAGTGTAGGTTTTATTGTAGGTGGTACGTTATTTTCGGTTTAGGGTAGGTTTTAGTGTAGGTGGTTTGTAAATTTCACGTGTGATAGAGCACCAGAAAGTTCATATATGTACAAAAACCAATGTAATTAAACATTGCCATATTAACGATCATCTGGTTTGAATAAAACTGAGCACTCTTTTAGTGCCACTCACTAGATATTTCACTTTTAGTGTTGCAAAATTTGCAAGAAGGAACGTAATATCCTTTTGCAAGAATGGCATGCTTTTCCAATGAGTTCTGAAAGAAAAAAAATAATTTATCAATTTTATGGTTATACGGTTTATAACTCCTATACTGTACTAAAAACTGTGACTGCAAATGTCGGGCTTCACTGTGCAGAATGACAACTACGTGTCAAAGCAAAGGTTCGGCGGTCATACTAAAGAGCTTTTCCATTTAGGAGAGCGGAGCTGACCTTTAGAAGCATTGAACCTAATTCACACTCTCCGGCTCTATCTGCCACATATGGCACATCAGCTGAAAGCACATTAGAGTGCATTAATTTACCTGACAGAGAAACAAACATAGAATTAAAGAGGAAGAGACTGAGAGTGGAAGGTGGAAATGACCTTTGGAGGCATCTGACTTAAACGGGGAAAACATACCTGTTTAAACACGCCCACTGCGGCGATGTAATTACATCTGACCCTCTCTCAGCGGTCGAATATGAGTAAAGTAAGAGTGAGCAAGGGTGGCTGGAGTCATTGCACATGGTTTAGAGCATACATTCCTATGGAGACAGGAAACAGGGTCACTGTTAGTGATTCAAACAAAAAGGAACAGGTTAATACACCAAAAGACAAATTTATACTTTCAAACTAGAGAACAAATTCTGGTACAAGCATTTTTTTTTGGAAACATTTTTTGTTTCCACCTTTGTCTTCTTTTGTTCTGACTGCCATTTTCTGTCTTCTTCAACTAGTTTTTGAAAGCAATGGCCCAACTGTGAGTGTTGCCATCTAGTGGGCCGACCATATTGTGAACACACGCGCAAACGTACACATTTATGAAAATTGAGCTGCACATATAGTATACAATCTGCACAGACCCAATACTGA
This sequence comes from Cyprinus carpio, assembly GCF_018340385.1. Classification (NCBI taxonomy): domain Eukaryota; kingdom Metazoa; phylum Chordata; class Actinopteri; order Cypriniformes; family Cyprinidae; genus Cyprinus; species Cyprinus carpio. Next base: position 14,189,099 of record NC_056606.1, on the reverse strand, counting down.
TGACTAAATTAGCAGCAATTCGAAAACTAACCCATATTTTACTGGAACTCTTTGTCTGTTCAATAATGTTTCACTTGGATTAACTGTACGTCATAATACAGAAGAAAAGACACCTACTTTTTTACATTATGACTTTGAGAATTTGAGCAATACCATTACCCTAAGTATGACTTTTTGGTGCATCAGTTATCCTGCACTATTAGCTGGAAAGCCCATTTTTCGTTAGCTGTTAATAATGTGTTTCTTTTCATACGTTTCATCTAAGTCATTTTATTTACTTACTTTTTGACTGTAAATAACATTCAATGGGCTTTATTTCTGAAAGCAATACAACTGCATGTATAATTGATACATTTCCTATATTACTTCTGTTCATTTACTTTCACTAGTGCTGGTAATGGGAAAAAAGAAAGCGGGAAAAAAGATTTATTGGATTAGACCTAAAAAGCGCTGGAGTGAAGATTCATAATAGAGCAAAATGGAATGGATGGGATTTTCACTCTCTCTTGCTCTGTGACAGTGGCTCAGCATCGCTTGTAGTGTGGCTGCAGTTATAACCAGATTAGGTAAGAGATTATGCCTGGGTCATGAGAAAGTCACCACATGGACGTCTGAGCCCAAGCAGTAGCCCGCTGGAGTAAAAATGAGCTGACTCTCTGAAACACAACGACCTTCAATACTTCTTTCTCCAGCCAGTCTCGCTCCACAGGATTCATTTGGTCTCTCAACAGAAACCAAACCAATACACCAGAACAACAAACACTTCAGTCACAAACAACACAAGTGCCAAGTGTCACTCTTCAGATTCTCACCCCCCCCCCCCCCTCAAAAAAAGAAGGAGGCTTATTAGAGGTTCAAGACGGAATTGGCGCTCATGACATCTATGTAAATCACAAAATAATTCTAAAATCAGATTTAGGTCAGAAAGCACTTTTAGAATTTAAGCACAATACGTTTCACGCCATTTGAAGATGTCACTGATATCAAATAGCTCAATTAGTCCTGTTCCAACTCACTGCATATATAAAAAATAAACATTATTAAATACAATAAAATTAAAATAAATTAATATAAATTATTTAAAAAATAATATTAATATAAAATTAAAATAACCAAAATTGTATTTAATATTTAATGAAATAATTATTTAAAATTAAAGGGATACTCCATCCCAAAATGAAAATTTTGTCATTATTCACTTACCCCCATGTCGTTCCAAACCCGTAAAAGCTTTGTTCATCTTCAGAACACAATTTAAGATATTTTGGATGAAAACCGGGAGGCTTGAGACTGTCCCATAGACTGCCAAATAAATAACAGTGTCAAGGTCCAGGAAAGTATGAAAAGCATCGTCAGAAAATTCCATCTGCCATCAGCGATTCAACCGTAATGTTATGAAGCAACGAGAATACTTTTTGTACGCGAAGAAAACAAAAATATGACTTTATTCAACAATTCCTCTCCTCTGTGTCTCTCCAAATCAGCATAGCGCCATTTTGGTAATTCTGAGCAGTACGCAGATGGCGTACGCTCTTTTGTGTCTGTATTCATGGATTTTTTTTTGTTTACTACTTTTTAACATTTTTGGTGCATATAATTGACCAGGGTGTTCTAAAATAATATTTTAAAGTTTTTGTATTCAGAAAATAATATTTTTATACTATTAGAGTACAAGTTATTATTTTGAAATAGCTGTTTTTTTTTAATATTATTTTATATTTAATGTTAATTTAGTTTATTTCAGGTTTAGTTTTAATAAATTACTGTACGTCAACTTAAATTTTTCATCTTTATCTTTTTGTCACCTATGAAATATTTCTATGGTTGCAGCTTGCATTGCTTTTGTAACATCAGTTTGGAACGAACAATACATTTTGACATTTTTCATTTTGGGGGGGAAAATATCCCTTTAATTTGCTGGAGAGTTTTTCAAAGTACACTTCATCAGCTATTCAGCAATGGAGAAACCACATTAATAACGAATATAGTTTAGATAATACTTGAGTTACTGTTGAGAGTGCAGTTCTTGCAGGAGGTTATGGCAGCCTCTTTAGACCAACTCATTCATTTCTCTTGCTCGCGTTTTTCCGCTCTCTCCACATAACAGACACAATTACGGAGCTGTTCAGCAGCAGAACTCTGCTCTGTCGCATAAAATTTCATTACCTGCATACTAAGTATTAAGAGCTGCTAGATGATTGCTGCTCTCCCCGCTGAATCAGGCCTGCCAGTCTGGAACCAGATAAATAATAGTAGCTTTTTCCAATAGGGCCCTAATTAAATAGGCAGATAATGCAGGATTACCTGCCATATCTTTTCCCTGCTACAAAACCAATGCAAGCTGCAACTCTCAGGTGATTGTGACAATGTCTATTTGACCAAGTTCATGTGGAGAGGTCTAAGCATTATCTGCCTTCATACTTCACAAAAAAGGAAGATATGGTGCTTAGACCTATCAGCTTTTATTTTGTTCACAGATGGAGAAAAACCAGGCCAGCCAGTCAGCCTATCTCTTTTATTCTCTCTCTCTCTCTCTGTCCGTCTGTCTCCTACCAATCCATCATGAGAATGAGGAATATTTGTGGCCATTGTCAGCTGGATAATCAGGGGATGTTTATGATCAGTGAAGGGGGGAGAGACGGAGAGGTGGCTATTTATCAACCGGATCTTTCTCTCAGTAAACCCACCCACACAGACTCTTTACATACACTCACTCCCAGAAAGGGCAGATCCTGGCCCTTCTTTTTAATTAGTCATCTTATACAGAAAGAATCCAATGACGTTTGCATCAGACGGGCCGAGCGTTCAATGAAAATTAATACAGCTGGACGCTTGAGAGCAGCCAGGCGGGTAGATGAGGTAGTCGAAATGATAAAAAGTGAACTAAATTCACTGCTGAACTCTAGGGAATTGAATTATTCACTTGTGATTGATTGGAAAATGTTTTAATTGCAAACAATTTGCCTTATACATGAACGCCTTGATCTCAAGAAATGTACCTTCTCACACAGCAATGAGAATGTGAAATATTAGGAATCTTGTTGCTGCTAACTCATAATGAAACACACTGCAGACAGCTTTAGTGTCAAATGAACAGTGGCAGCGCTAGGGCAGGGCTTGATGGGGCTATAGCCCCATCAGAAACTTGCTTAGCCCTGGCACAAACATTAAAAACCTAAAAAAAAGCAACACAAGCAAGCAATGTGCAAACATTGCGCAAGAGTTAAGTCCGGATATTCTCTGAAACAACGAGAGACAAAACTACTTCATCATATGCTGATAACAGTATATAACTGTCTTAAATGATTCCCTTAATATTTCTCTTGTGGCCCATATAGTGAAAAACATGAGAAGAAACGTATTTCGCATTAAACAGGTTGTTTTTGAACAGCACTAACCCCCCTGTCCGCTATGCCACCACTGTGTGGAAATAGTTGTACGAATTGTCTGCACTTTATCTATTGGAAAAAAAAGGGTTAGAATCTACCATGTTTTCCTGCCAGTTGGCATTAAGAATGACTGACACTTGATGGCCAGGAAAAAAAAACGACTAAATAGATAGTGTAAAAAAATTTATAACAATAAAATAAAATAATGAAAAAAGAAGAAAAAAAATCCCTCCTATGTGTTTTCATAAATTGTATTAATTTGTAAGTGTCATATTTGGCAGTTGGCATTAGAAGTTATAATACTAATAACAATGACATATGAGAAGTTTAGTACCACAGAAAAAAATTAAAATGTGCCTATTTTGAAGCTGCTGTATAAAAAAACACAAGGTGGCTGAATTTGCATGCTATTTAGATAGCTGAAGCTTATAGGTGTTCATTACTTTCACTCAATTTAATTAGTTTTATAGCACCCCTTCTGAACCGTTAAGCCCCCCCTTAGCACCCCCAACAAAAAAATCCTGGAGCCTCCACTGCAAATGAATGATTAATAAAACCTGATATTGACACAATTTTATTTATAGTTATTAGCATATAACAGCTTTCAGTCCCACAGTCTCACTCTCTTCCTTTCCATTCGCACTCTCACACATACAATGTGTACACAATCCATAATGTGCTTTCTTGTGTTTGCAAATTTTAAACTTATAGCTCCACCCTCCTCTGTTACTGTTGCTTGCTCAGAATGTCCCAAGCAACTAACTGAAGATTAACAAGAATAAAATCTGCTCTAGGTGGTAATAACATGATGGATGTTATTCTTACCGATGCTGAAATGAAGTGTGACATTGCAATGCAATTTTATCTGACATTTTTTCTTTAAATAAATGGTCAAATTAGGCAGTAACATCATTACATTTTGGAGTTGACAGAACAGATTTATACCTGACATTTGTACAATGCATTCATTATGTTACTGTATAAGCGCTTTAGTAACTACAATGCTTAAGTGTCAGCTAAATTAATACATAAAAATGTAAATGCAAAATAAGAATTTTAAAATTCATAATAATATGGATAATACTTTTTTCTTTTTTTTTTTTTTTTCTTTTTTAGTAAAGTGTCAAATTGGTGCATTAAATTAAAAATACACATCTCAACATCACTGTGTTCACACGTTTATACAACATCACACACACACGTCCTGTGTGTACATCCCCCGGCCCCAACACATCATTTGCCCATTAAAATAAACTTACCGCAGACAGATCTGCAAAGCCCTGCTGCTAAATCTCATGAGCAAATACAAACATATGAAAATTGAGATGAGGGGTTGTAGAGGAGCTGTCCTTGTCACCTGGAAACTGAAGGATGAGTCTTCTTATTTGCATAAATGAAAACAGGGACAATGGCTCTTCTGAAGACTCTCCACATCAATCAACACACAGCCTTTTGTCTCACCTATTGTCAGGGTGCTGTCAGCTCGGGCCGCGGCACGCTAAATGTGAGCAGCCGGTCGGCGGTCTGCTATTTGCATACGGGTTATTGCTATTCAGCGACTCCAGAACAGATTATAAATAATTTGGTGTAGTCTGTAAGGGCATGTGGATCAGAAGATGTTTAACTAAAAGAAGTCCTGTGGTCTCATTCATTATGAAAATTAAAGGCTAAGTTCAGATGCAGAAAGGCTAATGAAGGAACTCTGACATCCTCTGACATGGCTTTTAAAACTAGTGCATTTTGTGTGTCTCACAGCTAGACGAGAGAGCTGAGAAGCAATGCTAGAGGAATAAATATTGTACTCTCATTTTTATATTCTTTCTCTGGGTATTTTTACACTTGGTTTGATTTAGGGGTCTGAAGGTTGTTTGCATATATTTTGACATATATGAATGCTTCAAACTAACTGAACTGAGACTCAAGAGGTGCAGTTTGAATATAAAATGCCTACTGAGCAAAATGCTCCAGATTCACTTTATTTTTTCATGTTTGCATTGTGCTAATAAATTCTGGCCTTTATAAATTACTAAACTGATGACACGTGAAATATTACTGTAACAAAGTCAGTTGCTACCCTACATTTTAAGTTGAAGTCACTTCAACTTAAATTATATTGACCCTCTTGGGCTGCTCATGTGTTGGTCGAAAATTACAGATTTTTTTTTTCCTCCAATGAAATGAATGTAGGTTACTATTTTTTTAGTTCAATAATTTTTATTTACTATTTCATATTGTTAGTGATCCATAACCACTTTTTGAGCATACACCAAAATAAAAAATCTATATCAAAAACTGACACATATCTCACACTCCAAAAAACACACACTTACACATAATATCTCTACAAAAAAAAAAAATAAAAAAAAAACAAAAAAAAAATAAAAAGTTTCCTATTAAGAAAAATGCACAAAATGCTATTGTTAAATATTATATGAAATATATATATATATATTTAAATAGGTTTTTACTATTGAAACTGCATGAAATTCAAAGTTGTGAATGTAGACAAATCGTGTTCCAAATTTGAGGTTAGTATCTCAAAAAATGAGCTTTCAGTAAGATTTTGTTTGGTCGCAGTAACAAATGTTTCCACTAGATGAAATTTGTTTCCCATTCATTCCCAATGTGTTTGTTTTTGATTTAAAAATTAAGATGAAGCTTATATAACTTTAAAATAAACATATTCTCAAGAAAAAGTATTAAACAACCAAACATCTCAGCTATATAATGGCCCCATTTTGAAGGACACTGGGTTAAATGTGTAGGAGGGGTGACTGGAGGAGTTGGGTTGGGTGACAGACACCAGCTATTTACTCTCCTGGTGTCGGTGCAACTCTATCATCCTGGGCCAAAGAGAGTGGAAGCAGCAGGCGGCTTATTGCTGAGTAAAATTCAATAGGGGCATAATGATGTCTCACAGCCACAGCCAGAGGTGGGCTGATAATAACTGCTGCTGGAAACGTGCATCATCATTCTCTACACGGCAGAGAGGGGATCTTTCTCTCTCCGCTTCACTCGTTTTCTTTTCAGCGAAGAGAGTGATATGCCAATCACGGTCCTAGTAGGAGCCCAGTCATCACACAGAGCAGCTCCGCAATTAAACATGACTCACACTCTCGAAAAACGACTGCCCGCACTGATATGGAGAAATAAACACACTCATTATTCAGTTCATTAATCAGTGAATTAGCGACCGTGGATCAGAGATGAAGTACACGGAGAACAGGTTGGGTTAACATCTCTGAAAGTAAGTGTTATCGCAGCCTCTCTACTCTAATGAAGTCGAGTCCATCGCGACGGACTCGCGTGGAGATCCTTGAAGTGCATGCACACTAACAGCAATTTGCAGACAAAGCAACCGATTTCTAGCTTGAGAATAAAGAGCAATCGGTGGCAATTGGACAAAGATGAAAGAGCTCAACTACTGTACTCACACTTAGTTATATGCTTAGCTATCATATTATTCCAAAATAAACAAACACACGTGTATAAAACAAATGTACAGATGTACAGATGCAGATGTACAGATGCAGTGCCTACCTAGAGTCAAGTTGACTAGCTAATATTGCCAAGTCATCAGTGCAAGTACCTTTAGAGTTTCCTTCTAGCCAGCTGTAACAACTGATACTGAAATGCTTGCGGTTTTATGATTTTTTTTTTTAAATACTTTTTTGCTGATTTGAGCTCTCTTGTGGAATCACACTGGACTGTTTCTGTGAGGGTGACTAGTTTGTGCATAAAAACCAGCCTTCCACTCTGAGTGTGTGGTCTATTCATCTCTGACAGACTAGATGTGTCCCCATGTCTGCCGGTAAAGAGACATCTTTCTACCACCATCTATCAGTCTAATGGATATTACTGACACCAGGACAAGGTGGACAGGAAAAGAGACACTTCATCTTCAGAGATCGGGAGAGAGAGGAAAAAAAAGAGACATCTTTGCAGGATACCACCAAATCTCATTCGCAGCGAGCCCCAGCGGTGTGACAAATCCTGCACCAGATAATTTCATGATTATCTTTACTCTTCAAAAGAAGTCGATGGCTGTGAAGGGCTTGAAGAGCTGCAAATGTTTACAGAATCAATGAAGGTGAACTCAGACTGAGACATAGACAGGTAGAACCACAAGAGAACCTCATTTGCAGAAAGACACCTCAGAGATCACACAGAATAAGACATATTTCCCTTCCTACCTACCTCCCCTCCCCTCTCTCACGTCCTCTTTTTCATACTCAGGCTGCGATGACTGAAGATAGAGCTCTAATGATGCTGCATCTGCTGCCACATTAATGAAATCCCCTGGGGTTTGTTCACCGGCCAATCAGCATTCTTTACCGTTGCGCCACTTATCCCAGCTCCATCCCAGACAATGGAGAGTCAATGAAGGGCAAGGGGCATCGGATGAACTTGATGCTGACCAGCGTGCTGTTTGGAGGGGAGTGAGGTATCAATGGTTTCGGGTCTAAAGGCCACTATGCTATTAGAGAGGACGATGCTGTCGCTAGTTATCCTCCTGCAAGAAATGGACAGAGAAGGACTGTGGGTGGAAGGGGACTCGGGGTCAGATACTGAGGGGGTGGAAGACAGAAGAGCTCTTTGGCACTCAGATGTGATTAAATATAGTAAAACAGGAACATCATGACAGTATGGATGCGGTCAGACAGCTGTCAGACCATCTCTCCCTCTGCTATGTTTGAAGAAAAGAAGCAATAACTCTTGAAATCAACAAAGAAGTGATTGCTAGTCCACTATTGTGAAGTCACATCTCTATTCCATACAAATGTATTGTGTGTTTATCTATGGCGAGTTCATTTTTAAGGAGACTAATTTATGGTGCTTTCACACCGGAGCTTTTTTATGATATTGGCTCAGAATAAATGTACTCAGTACTGAATCTTGAAAGTGAACAGTTACTGTTGTTGTATAATTTGCATACTTGCATTCTCCCTGTCACATTTATTATAGAATGCATTACTTATTGCTGTTTGTCTCCAAATAAATTGCCTTTGGAGAGACGCTTGCATTCATTGCATCTGTTGCAATGCATCTGCGGCAGATGTGCATGTAAAGTTTTGGTTATAAATACAAAAATCTTATGGATCCACAGTAATATAAATACATATAAAGGAGCCACTAGTTTTTTAATTAAACATGTAGGAGCATTAATTTTTAAAGTTAAAAAATGTTACAAAATCACTCAATAAAGAGATTTGTTCAGAAGCAAGACTTTGAAGTTTTAAATTGTACAAACTAGGGGTTGTATTATGATTTGCATCAGACTTATCCAAAGAGGACTCCCAGTTCAATGAGGGAGTAATTTTTGACATCCATAACAGCTATGAATGATTCACTGAATGAGTGAACCAGATTCAAACTGTTCATTCACAAGTGAGACTGATTCAAAAAGAACTGATTCAAAGCAGTAATTTCTTTTTAAATTGGACATTACGGATTATGTACAACTATGTACATGTTTTCCCAACTGACTGTCAAAATGTTTTTATCACAGTTGTCATTACTGTTTTCTGACATTGGTGATACAAAGGTACCCAGGTTCCGATGCAAAAAATACAAAGTGAAACAACATGGGAGGGGGGAATCGAACCAATTGTAAAAAGCCTAAATATGGTAAAATAGAAACATAAATGTCAGAATACTTCACCTATCACTGTAAAAAAAAATGTCAGCTGTGGTTGCCAGAATTTTACCATAAAAATACGGTAGCAACATTTTAGGTTTTATGGTTTTAACTTAAATTAACAGTTAAATACCATAATTTCATTAACTGATATAATGTTAATATAACAACCTACTGAAGTACTGGACTTTGTTTTGTACCTTTGAAAGTCACATGATGGACCAAAGCCCATCACAAGCAGCTTTTAATAACCTATAGAAGGTTCACAGTGTCATTCACACAGACACTAAACACCATCATGGTAACACACATGAAACTGAAATAATGCAATAAACACTAATTTAACAACATTAGGTGTAACACAAAACCATTATATACAAAACTAAGAAACTAAGAAGAAACACAGTTGTTTTTATATACCAAAAACACCAAATTTGAAATGTAACGCAGGGAATTCTGGGAATGTCAATTTACGGTTATTCACTGTAAATTATACGTATCTTTTTCACTTTCAAAAACGGTATACTTTCATAAAATTACATGTAATGTCCAATTGTTTTTCACCGTGTATAGTGGGGGAATTTACCGTAAACCATTTAACAGATTTTTACTGTAGCATTTTTACAGTCTTTTACCGTTAAATTCACGGTCATTTTTTACAGTGTACAGACATAGTCGTGAGCTTGTCGCTTTCCACTGTTTCATTTTAATCACCAGTATTTGAAGAAAATGAAAAACACTTGAAATGAACAAAGCATTGATTGCTGATCCACCTTTGTGTACTCATATACTCTCAGTCATACAAATGTACTATATTGCTGTAACCAGCGAGAAAGCTTTTAAATGACAAGACACTTAATGAACAGATGAGAGTTATTCAAAAAGGAAATGCACGCACCAAACACATGCACACATGCACACACACATTAAAGTATATGATAGGGCTCCATGTTCCCTTACTGATTGCTTTGTAAATGTAGGCAGTAGTGGACAAGTGGTTTTTTAAAAGCTTCAAGGTTCTTTTTTTCTTTATCTTAATAAAAGAACAGTTCTAAGCAACACCAACCAAACTGTTTCATCATTAACCACATTTCATCTGCACCATGGAAACCAACTGAATCTATTTAAACAACACTTTAAGTGGCTAGGATGATATATTTTCCAGAGCTTTCAGTGTCTTTTCATGGTATACGGAGGATGTTTCTTCATACAAACCCCCACCATGCATAAACTAACATGAATACATCTAGCAAATTGTTCTAGTCCTAAAGTCAATTATTTTATTTCTGTAATTTTGTTCAATTTTATGATGATACACTCATCCAGAATGGACAGAAAAGGAAAGGAAAAAAAGATGAAAGCTCTAATATTTGCTTGGGTCAAGTGCAGATTTTTCATTATAGCATGAAGTCAAAGAATAAGAGAATAAAAGTTCATTTTAAAATCTGATTTGAAAAGGCCATGTGAAAGGTCTACAATTTGAAATTTTTGCAGCACTTTCATCAAAATTACTTTCTAGCATTTTGTTTGGACCTTTATAGACCTTGCTGGATGATTTGTACTATTTGTATTTCCAATATACAGATAAGGTAAGCATACAAAATGTACTAAAGTTAATATGTAATTTCCCTAAAGAGAACAGAATAATTACATTCAAAATGGCACACACCATGGCAGCTACATTTGTTTGTTCACCACCTCTTATTATTGGATATTATTGTCTATTTACAGAATTAAATAGTGTCACCAAAATTCTGCAGTATTCCGGTAGTATGAACAAAGCAATGAGGGAAAGCTTTGTAGCTCATTACTGAAAGTGTGACTTAATTGAATGCGGCTCTTTCAGATCGTGGTAAAGCTTGAAAATTAAAAAGCCACTCTCATTTATCGATGTCTCTCCTAAAAAGCACAAGGAATCTCAACATAATGGGATAATGGCTCTGTAATTGCAGGATTTCATTGTTTACGAGTATGTGGTTTTGCTGTCTGGACTACCTTTGATTTTACATTATACACTCAAGATGTTCTGAAATGTTCAATGAATTTAATGAAACTGAGGAAAACTTCCTTGTGAATAAATCAGGTTTTATAATTTGCTTGAACAGATTTGTTCCAGTCTTATTGTATGAACATCAAATTCATTTAGTTATGCCAACCAGATGCAGTGACAATGAAAAAAATAAGTGGGATTCAAATTTTGGCATCAGACCACATGGACAACCTATGCTCTTGTAACACAATATTAAATAGTAAAAATAAATAAATATATATATAGTGGAGATCAATGACAACAGCCTCTAATTTTCTTAAATTTCAAGGTCACTGCTTGGTCCTATTTGAAGTTATCCTAACCGGAGTAGAAGGGCAGTTTTTTTTTAGAATATTTCATAAATTAATTGAATGCTGAAGCACAGTATAAAAAAATGAAATTTGAAAAAGAACTTAAATCAAAATTAAAGAAAACACTTACAGATAACTCCAAGTAACCTGGTGCTAATTTCCTTAATTTTATTACAAACCCTATTTAACTGGTAGCATTCCTTCAATTTTAACTAAGATTGAAAGATGACGGGTTTCTCTAGGGTGACTGAAACTCTGCAACAGGAAGCTGTCTAGACGAAGTTTCAAAGGGATGACACTTTCAGTCATTTTTAGTCATTTCAAGAGAAGTTGGTCTTTCCAAATCTGTGATTTCTTGAATATTGCAGATTTGTGACACCAATTCATTCAAGTTCCCCAGATAGACTACCAGTCCACGTAAGACAGATGCACAAGAAGACAGGGTAATGCAGATACTTTCAATGGGGAATCGGTTCAACACTGCAGCTGGAATTGCTCGCCAGTTCAGTGCTGAACAGGTTAACGATCTGTCTTGGCATGTTTAAGAGAAGTCTCACATTCAGCAGTGACCAAACCTCTCAAGAACATTGAAATAATGAAATGGCTGGGCCAAAAATCTAAACCCAACTGAAAATTTCTGGAAAATCCTTGGCGACAAAGTTAAGAAACCCACTATAGTTACTGAACTGGAAGAGGCTGGGAGAAAAGTGGACCAAGATCACACCACAAAATAATTTTTTGTTGAATATTTTGTCAAACATGTTAGTATATCAGTGGTATATCTACAGCTAATATTCCTTCAAATTTTGAGCGATGAAGATTAATAATAGTTCAGAAAAATATCAAGTATTTATAGAATGTTCTTGATCTCTCCTACACATTACACAATATTGCACATTTATAATGCATTTTTAGAATCTTTAGTATTTTACCAAACACTGATAATGATAATTTAGGGACCAATTCTCACTATTAACTAGTTGCTTATTAGCATGTATATTACAAGCATATTGGCTATTTATTAGTACTTATAAAGTACATATTAATGCCTTGTTTTGCATTACTATATTTTAGATCCCTGAGATCCTACCTTGTACCTAAACTGAACAACTACCTTACTAACTATTATTAAGAAGCAAATTAGGGGGTTACTGAGAAATAAGTCATAGTTAGGAGTTAATAGCGATAATTGATTCCTAAACTAAAGTGTGACCCTGACGACTGACAGTGCATTTTTTTATTCCTGGCATACAACCAGAAATAAAATAAATAAAAAAATAACAACCATATTTTCATTTGAAATACTAAATTAAATCAACTTCATTACAAAAAATAATGTTCAGATCAATTAAAAATGATTCACATAATCACACCACAAATGGATTAAGCACAGTTCCATTGTACAAATTTAATGAAATGAAATTAAGTTCATCAATCATGTTGCATTTGCTCATTTTAACAGCAATAATAATCATTGTTATTGCTGTAAAATGCACCAAAAATGGTTCTTTCTGAAAAATGCATCAAAAGCAGAAACACCAGCCACGGTCAACGGTGCTTCTGCCAACGCCACTCAGCCACACTATTTTTCTGTAATGGCACACTGTTGACCACCTTCCCCTCTCTCTCTCTCTCTCTCTCTCTCTCTCTCTTTGCCTTCTGGCAGAGATCACACCCTCAATAATGAAAAACTCAGCCTGAATCTACCAGAGCAGAGAGAAAAGGATAAAATCTTTGCATTTACTTGATACAGCCCCTGGCATCCCTCAAGCAGAAAAGCAATAATTCTGGCCTGCCATCAGAAACAAGGAGAAATAAGATCATATTTCCCGCCGGCGAATTCAAATACAGCATTGTATGGAACAAATTAACGAACTTAGCTTCTGCGTGCAATGTGCCAGACATCCTGTTGACTAACTAGGCGTGGATTCCCTCACCACAAAAGACCCTGGGCATTATTCCGGAATGATTTTAATATGCAGATCTAATTGGGAAGGAGGGCTGGTTTGTTTATTAAAATGAAGATGGAGGGCAGCATAACCTATTTTTCTAACATTTCAGCACTTAAGTTACTCTCAGCACATACAAACACTTTCTTAAAGGAGGAAAAAAAAACAGGTATTTCTTAATTAGCCCTCTATTTTTGGCTTGCATAGTTAGAAATGTAATTAACCTTATAAAATACACTCATAACATTTGGCTTTCCTGAGTTTTCCAGCTGCTCTCACAGATTTAGATTAGCCTGAGCTCGCTCAAGCAGCACTGAGCACTCTGGTCCTTCATTGCAGTGTTCATATTTGCACTCTTGATTCCCAGTATACATAAAAAGAATTTCATTTGGCTGCCATTTGGTTTACACCCTCGAGCAGCTATGTTCAGTCATGCAAGAATGGGGAAAGACACAGTTTGCCAAACTTGCATTTCCATAACATGCCAAATAACCTATTCAGTTTAACAAAATTGTGCAATTTTGATCTTTTAGTACACATCATATTTCTTTCTCAGAACCAATAATGCGACTGACTCTATTAATTAAAAGGTGTTGATTTTCTTTTGCACAACAACAGTAATGAGCGGTGAAATTACTCGCTTTCATTTTTCAGTGAGTGTGCCATCTCCTCCATACTGCCTTTCCTGTCATATAATATTATTGTTTAAAAGTTTACAGTACAGTTTAAAAGTTTGGTGTTTTCTATTTTAATATATCTTTAATTATATACTTTTCTATGTTATTATATTTAATCTGTAATTAATACTTGTGATGGCAAAGCTGAATTTTCAGCAGCTCTTACACCATTCTTCAGTGTCACACGATCCTTCCAAAATCATTCTAATATGCTGATTTGGTGCTCAAGAAACATATTTTATTATTATTAATGTTAAAAACAGATGTGCTTCTTTTTTTGATTTGATTTTTTTATATATATAAATTATGATATATATTTTTTCAGGATTCTTTGATAGGAAGTTCAAAATAACAGCATTTAAAAAAAAAAAAAATAGAAATCATTTGTAACATCATAAATGCCTTTACTGTAACTTTTGATCTATTTAATGCATACTTGCTAAATTACTGACTCCAAATGTTTATCTCAGACTACATAAAATGTGTAGGAGCCCTATTTAAACATGGAAATACACAAAAAAAATTCAAATTTTTAGAAAAATCTAATTACATGAAATTAGTGAATATTTAACATGTTGCACTACTTATAGATCACTAATCAAATGTAAGCTAATTGTTGTAATTGTTACATCAATCAAGTTAAATCCTTATTGAATTTTGCTAGGAGAAAGACAAATATGGCTTATGCTACCAACCTCTGCCTGTCTTTTCGCTTGGTCATCAGTGTTTCTCAGTGAAAAGCAAACATATCCCTCGTCGGTTCTGGCCTTTGCCTGCTGAGAAGCTAGCCATCTGACAGAAATTAATTCCTTTCATTTGCTCTCTTCTGCTGACATAGAAGAAGACAGTGGCATGAATCAAATCATAAAAGATCTGTTCCTCACTCAATCTCTGTTTGAAGGCTTTAGCATCACAATTATTTATTGAAATGAAATAACACCAGATATGTGATGAAATGCCATGGTATTTGTGCTTATAGAGCTCACACAAAGAGATGTTCACAGTGTTATTGAGTTCGGACCAACAGCTGAAGTGTCCCTTGTGTTAGCGAGATGAAACTCACACAGGTATACCCTGTTGCCCAAAGCGTCAGAAGCTGGATCACAGCCGACACTCCAAATGTCAGTCAATATGAGAGATTTTCTCTGTATCTGGAAGAGGATATACAGAGAGTGACACATCTCATCAAAACAAGATGAAGGGAAAAAGTCGAAAGTTTTTTTTTCTTTCTTCTTTTTAACTTTAAGTAGAAAACAGTGTGCTAAGGATGTGGCAGAGTGTGAGAGTATGCATGTGTACATAAGGTGTTAAATGCCCTACAGCTCTTCCCTGGCCTCTAATTGCTTCACACATTGAACTTGTTTCTGTCAGAGGTATAATTACACAGTCTGATGAAGCCTATTAACAAAGAATCATTTATTCTATTAGGTCTGATTAACTAAGGCTGTTCACCATCATAAATTTTAGATTTGACTCTTCAATCAGTACAACACTGATAAATCAATAAGAGTCCTTGCAGGGACTGAAGGAAATAAATGTCCTAAAATAAGACACTTTAATATCTCAAATGCGTCTCCTAAATAACAGCAAGAGCATATTGATATTTTGCCGGAGTCTCTTACTCCTCAGATTTTGAGAAAAGTAGCTACATGCACTTTAACTTTCAACTATTTAACAGATACAATAATCAATACAACAAAAAAGCCTGGAGTAAACATATATAGCATTTCTTGTGAGTCTTTCTGAATGATTTATTAAGGACCTACTCAAGAGAGTGATTTTATATAAATCAGACTACATTGATCATGCTGTTTGTTTATGACTCACTAAAAAGAACTGGTTCAAAAGTTCTCCTTTCCTCAATCAGACAGTGTTGTGTGTTACTGCAATAGTTTTTTGGATTTTAAGAATCAATGTTGAGATTATTCAAATAAAAATCATATAATGGATATTTTTACCTTCTGGGAAGGTAATAGATATATCCGTCTCAGAGTCTTCCTTCACAAAAGAGAATATTTTTGCCTGTTCTTGCACAGGAGCTTGACGTGATATCTGTTTTTGTGGAATAAAATAGGGCCAAAGATCCACAGAGGATGCTTAAAAAGCCATGCTTCACTTACTCCTGTGAGCTGTCACTCAAAACAGGAGTTTATGAGTCAGAGTTCAGCCCTCCTCTAACTTGTGCAAACTCAAATGGCAGAAAATTTGAGGGTAGAAACGACCAGCAACAAACTATTTATTTACTGGGGTGAATCACGGTACTTGTAGAAGAAAACAAATTTGAGGTCTGAAGTGGAATAAGTAAGAACTGAACATCTGACATCCTCTTGAATTTTGAGAGGCCTATGCTGCCGTGCAAAGGCAAAAGACCTTCCATTTTGGTCAAAAATTAGTTAATATTTTTGGGACAATCGAGACATCCTTTATCATGTGCATAAGTATCTTGAGTCAATTTAGTTGTTTTTTTTGAGAAAATAATGGGTCGTCTTAACTGTAACTTCGAAAAGCCACTGAGAAACCAAAACAGAACACTGTATAACACCAGTTACCGCTCTTTCACTTTGTTTGGAATGCTCAAAATGAGTTATGGCGTTCTGTAATATAAAATTACAGTGCCAGAGAACACCAGCCTGGAGTTATATGGTGTTTTGCCTATGTTTTACAAAGCATAGCATAGCAAATAAATTGGTTGCAAAACGGTATCCACTCACATTTTGTGTAACTTTTAGTCTGCTTGTTCAGGTCAAAAAACAAACAAAAAACAATGAATACAGTCACATTCCTATATGCAGTAGCCTATATGAGATAGCCCATGATCACTAGATTTTTTATTTTACTGTATTTTACTGTTTTATTTTACTGTTACTGTAACGATTTTGTAAATGGTGATAAGCAACCAAATATTGATAATGTGGAAGTTACTGCCTTTTGCCTTGGTGTGACTTCTCACATTTTGCAGACAATGCAAAGGCAGAGTATAGTAATTTCAAAATAGGGGTAAAAATAAAGTTCGAGCTCACAATTTTTTAATGTAGATAATTTTCCTTACAAAAACATCTAATTGCCAAATTTCCAGTGACCTACCTATAATTAATTTGGCTGGACAAATAAAAAACTTTAAAGTCATTTTTCTCACACTCTAGCGAGAAGGTCTTTTGCCTTTGCAGGGCAGCATGGATCTCCCTGAATAAAACGTTGACCCTCTGGTGGAGAATGATCATTTCAACAGATTGTACCGCAGGTTCTCGCTGTTGCCGCAGGCCTTCGCTAAAATCCCAGATAACGCTGAACCTGAACTGTATTGAGGGCCACAAATCCCTGTGAGCAGCCTTGGGGACATGAAGCACCAGCTGAGGAAAGTGAATCAGAGGTTACATGTGCTTCCCTGGGCGCCATCGCCCACGTCCTCCAGGAATAGCGCGACCTCAGAACACCCTTATTCTCCTCAATATCAGACATCGAATCTTTCATGATTGGCTACATTTCATCCATGAAGTGTCAAGAGCTCTCCCATGCTGGTATGATAGCAGTAATGAAAAAGAACAAGAGGTCTGGGAAGAGAGCAAATCCATCCTTGTGGAAAAGAGAAGGCAAAATGATCCCTGACTGATAGTAACCTGATCTTCACACCACTACAGGGAGTTTAAATTCATCTGCTACCTCATTTAATGTGCTAAGCAAATTCATCAGTAATATTAAAGGGCAACTTGAGAAATAAAAACAGCTGTTACTTTGATAATGTTGGCATTTGGTGTCTTTCTATAAATATCCGACTAAATAAACACGGAATGAAGATTACAAATCACATGGCAGAATAAGCAAACGCATTTAAGGGACGTTTTGTTAAACATCGGTTCATTTAGTCTGAAGTATTTAGATGCTGGTGAATTACAGATGCAGGAGGTTTCACATTTAAAGCTCAGAGAGCACATTTTTATTCCTGTTTGTATTGGTATGCAGCTGCTCAAGGTTAGTGGTGGGCTTCAGGTTGTAGCTCCAGCCCCCTCAAGGCCATCTTGGTGGGGTGGCATACTGATTTCAGCAGAAGTCCAATGGGAGTTCAGCTCTGGGTATCAACACTAACCTCCTGCTCCTAGATTCTCCATGGTCACCAAAGACTGTTCGACTAAAATCGGTGACAAAATCATGATGTGATAAAACATTAGTGATCAAACGTTGCTTACAAATCAGATCACTATTGAAAAAAAAAAGGCATAATAAATTGTTCTAATTAATTGTATATATTTAATTAAATAAGTACAATATTTACCTGGAAGATGCAGATAATGCACTGCAAAAGATGTGAGACTAATTATTTAAGACATGTTATGAAAAATGTAGTTCAGACTTTATTTATGGCAAGCACATATGTGCTCAGTCATAGGCTGATTATAAATCGCGTGTGCTTTTTCATGTTGTTTCACAACTTTGGTTAAAGTTGTGCTGTGACCAGCTTTTGATAAAATAAAGGACATTTTCTTTGGAAAGGCAATAGTGAAAATGCAAATGCTAACTGATATCTTATAAATGTGGCTAAAAAGCATGCAAAGGACTGCTAATACAGTATATGTTTTTGTTATATTACTGTCTAATAAACTTAATTCCGATTGATTAACTGCTGAATTTTGTAGTCAAATAGATGAGGATTTAATACAAAATACGAAAGCATTAATAATAATAATAATAATTATAATTATTATTATTTAAATATAACTAATAATAAATATAATTAATATTGTCTTAACACAATCAATTAAAAATTAAATTAAACTCTGTGAAACAATTTTCAACATCAACATAAAAATTATAATTAATATAAATAAGAATCTATCAGGTAATTCATCCTTTAAATTTGTTTAGTTAATTTTTATGAGATTATTTTTATGTTGATACTTTTTGTCAGTTATAATTATTTTATTCTAAGTTTTTTTTTTTTTACCCACCCAATCATTTCTTTTAAATCAGACCTTTTGAAATGTTTCACAAACCATTTTAAGAGACCTATTTATTTTTTTATTGCATAACTTTGTTGAAGACAAACAGACATACCTGTCAGAAATAATGAATGTTCATGCCCTGAAATAAGAAAAGCATTACAATAATTTGTTTAATTAATGTCCTAATGGACCAACGAATAAGACCATGACATGTTCAATTTATAATCTGTGACTGACTAATGAGCGCAGCAACAAAACATGAAACTCAGGAGAGAGTAATGCAGATCCTCATGCAAATGTAAACTCATGCATGCCTAGCTCTCTTGATCTGCGCTCCTTCACCAAAGGCGAAGGATGCGACCCATTGTGTCTCTCACCTGTCAAACACCACGGAAACACAACAACACATGCAAACTAGACTGATACCTGAATCCCTTTAATACGCCAAAGGCTCAGTCTGACAGCGGATCCATTACCGTCTCGTGCAGAGAGATGACAAAATACCCCAGCTGAAGCTCAAGGCTTATTCTTTTACGATTTATGAATAACTCACAGCAGGACATCAAAGGATGGACATGCCACTCACTATAAGATATCTGTTTGTATAGTTATCCCTTACTCACAGTAGGATATTTGTGACTGTTTTGGAAAATATAATGCGAATCAGCCCTGTTGAAAGACATATCTACCATCCAGGTACTCCAAATGTACCAATAAAGCAAACAAATAAAAGGCATAATCAAATTGTTTCCTTTTGACTACGACTACCATAATGGAAAACTACAAAATATACACAAGTCATGCAGGTCACTCTGCAGACATCATAATGATATCTCTAGTAAGCTATTATCTGCAAGCAACAGACACACAGGTACAGCTCCTATATCTACTTGAAAAGGGAATAGCCAAAAACTGTAAAATGCTGCATTTCCAGCATTTCATAACATCTTGCTATCTTTTCCAACTTCATTTAATGATATTCACTGCTCTTGAGGAAAAGTACCATATTAAAGTGTTAATATTATATCTTAATGTTATTCAAATCAGCCTGTCACAGACACATCTCTACGCACAAACTATTTAGATAATAAAGCATTAATAAGTTACCAAATATTCTTCAATTAATGAATGAATTTCCCATTTAAATACCTTAACATTTTCATGGTGAGGAAACCCACTCAGTCATAATAGGAAATAGCTTAAAACTTAATTTGTGTGTTATCAGCGTTTGAGAGGTTTATTTTCCACTACTCAGAAGACAAAGATGCCTACTGAAGTACACATTTTCACTATCCAGACCCTGTTAGGGAGACAAACACTCAACAATAGCTTGTTGTTTAAACATATAATTAAATTTAAGAGTGAGCAGAGAAAGTGCAGAATAAATGGTGTAGATATGCATGGGAAAGCACAAAACACACACACAAACAGAAAAGGATTTAAGGTCAGTGGGCGCTGATTCAACAATGATAGCATATTCTATTAAGATAATATGCAAGGATTGTGAGTAACAAGCATTGGTTTACAATAAACCTATTGTCATAGTTAGTACTGACACTAAAATCATTGTTGCTACTTCATTTTTATGTTTTTGTATTCCTAATGAACCCACAAAAACAGCTATTAGTTATTATTTTGGAGTTTTTAAAAAAGATTTTGCAGAGTTTTTGCAGAGACTCAAGCTATGGTAAGCTGATGCAGTAAAATAAATAGGGAAATGGAAGTAAATAAATACTAAATCTCAACTACAAAATAAATAAATAAAAAGAACCTAAATCTAAATGGTAATACTGAGATTGAGAAGAAAAAAAAAACAGCAAAAGTACTGAAAAATTAAACAAATAAAAATAAAAATAAATAGATAAAATAAATAAATAAAATAGAAAAATAAAAGCCAATTAATATATATATATATATATATATATATATATATATATATATATATATATATATATATATATATATATATATGTGTGTGTGTGTGTGTGTGTGTGTGTGTGTGTGTGTGTGTGTGTGTGTGTGTGTGTATATATATATATATATATATATATATATCTATATGTATATATATATATATATATATATATTAATTGGCTTTTATTTTTCTATTTTATTTATTTATATATATTTTTATTATATTTATATATATATATATATATATACGCTAACAGAGTATATACATTTTTTTTCTCCATATAATGAAAGCCAGCATTATTTTGGACCCCAGTAACTTTCTATCTTTTTTTTTGTAAGGGGAAAACATTCTATAACAGTTTCAATTACTTTCTTTTGTGTTCCAGAGAAGAAAGTTATTCAGTTTTCAACAACATAAGAGTGAGTAAAAGATGACAGAATTTTCATTTTTGAGTGAACGATCGCTTTAAGGCACACCTGATTCCAACAGTTCCATTACATTCAAGTCTAAGATGCCTCCATTTGGTTGATTTTAAAGCACTATTCTGTTCTTTTTTTTTGCTACATATAATACCCCACAATTCGCTGTGAGCAGTTCAGGGGTTGAAAGAAGAAAAATGGCACTTGTTAAAAGAACGTACAGTTCTATTTCTACAAAGACTATCAGTGTAACCATTACATATGCCTCTAATGCTCACTTTAAATTTTGTTAAGGCACTGACTGACAGGGCGGCAAGGCAGCTGCCTTCTCTTTCGCATGCACCCTTAGAAAAGTGACCCGCTAAGGAGGAACTAAATACAGTCATGGACGAGTGGATAAGAAGGATTTGCCGATGGTCTTTGCTCACAAACATACATACACACACACAAACAAACACCACCAACTATATTCACGCAAACCAGCTGCAATCGCTGCAGCCAATCCAACATCAGTGGAAGAGAAGTCCGTAGACAGCTGTGAGATAAAGGCAGGATAACATCGGTACATCAGCACACAGCCTAACAGCACTCTCTCAGCCCTGACAACAGCTAGTGACAGGCAGACGGGACGCAGAGAGGGAGACATATGCTCGATGGTGTATAACGCCGCTCTGACATCCTCTTAAATCTGCTCCGTGTTAGCGTCTGATTAGCAAAAACATGTCTACAACAGCGTGTCAGGATGAGAATAATTCCCACTGATGAGACTCGGCTACCAGGCTCAAATGCGCGCAGACTTTGTCATAAGCAGCTCTCGAGCAAAGGCCTTTCTGGCAGCCATGGGTTGAAAGGGGTATCTAGACAAATCCACAGATTAGACGTCTGAAATCATCAGCCATTTGCTGTACATTCATTCCTATTCGGGATTTAATGGAGTCAAGATTCCTTTCACGCAGGGGCGTAACTTCCTGACGAGACAGTTATCTCTGAGGCCTGTGCCTATCTTTACAAAGCCGCTTTTGATGCAGCCTTTTTGCACCCCAGCTTGTTCCTCTTTCACAAATGAGCGTTTTATTGTTGAATCCCCACAAGATACTTCCCTGGAGCTATGGTTTCTTTTTTCTAAGTTGAACTTTAATACGTTTAAAAATATTCTTCAGTCAATTAGTTGCTCACTAATGGAAGTTTTTCTGTGGTGTGACACTCGGCAAAAAAAAAAAAAAAAAAAAAAAAAAAAAACCCTACTGAGCTTGGGTCTTGTAAGGTGTTACTTGTTAAAAATGGCAAAAAAGTGTGCAGAAACTTCGTCCCAATTAACACATTTGCCTCTTTCAACTGCCTAAGAGGTGCATACAATCAAGCACACCACCATGCAATCTCCTTACACAAACATTTACTGTAGAATAGGATATTTTCCAGCACTATCAACCTCTCTGAACAAAGCGAGAACCATATAGAAACATAAGGTTTGCAGCAGCTGAAATGAAAGAATTAATGTATGCACAGTGTGTGACATTTATAAATCTCTATAAATCCATTATATTATAAATATTATTATAACATTTTACTGTTATAAAGGTATTTTTGGCATGCCTATTTCTATCCTAACCTAACATCCTAACAACATAAAAAGGTATCAGACAAATAAATATACAGTGGCAAAAAATTTTAGTTACAACAGACAGTTTAAGTCACACCCATAAACAAACAAACAAACTAATTTAAAGAATTTAATGTTTTTATTCAGCAATTGACTGTATTAAACTGATTAAAAGTGACATTAAAAGGTATTTATAATGTTACAAACTATTTCTATTACATTTACATTTCAAATAAATGCTGTTCTGTCAAAGTATCCTGAAAAGTATCACAGTTTCAATGAAAATATAAAGCAGCACAACTGTTGCCAATACACCTAACATTGCTGCCTGATCTCACTGATACTTGCATCTGAACTGAAGCAAAAGAGTGGAAGCTGTTAAAGGGGGAATTCACCATTGGCAATTTGGGCTTTTAATAAAACTTGGCTGTCTATGCAGTAGAAATGCAACAAAGTAACATGACATGAAATCAGCGCTACATGACTACAGAATCAGAAAAGAATGGCATTCTTGGAAAGCTTTAAAAACACATGTGTGACTGTCGATAGTGTCGACTATTACATCTGACTGGCTCTAGTTTTAACAAAAGTCAAAATCTGCATATCTGGGTTTAGGTAACAGAAAAAAGTACACACCTTTCATTTACATATAATACTGACACTGTAACAACACAGTTACATAGGTGAACTTGCCTTTAAAGAAATAGATCACCAAAAAATTTACTGAAAATGTACTCAGGCCATTCAATGGGTGCCGTCAGAATGAGAGAACAAACAGCTGATAAAAACATCACAACCATTCATACAACTCCAATATTTCAATTAACATCTTGTGAAATGAATAGCTGCATCTTTGTAACCACCAACGTATGAACTGATTTCGCATAAAAATGTAAGTGATCTGTGCATATTTTTCTCCTGATTCAGATGAGACAGATTCTCCACTGGAGAAAGTCGTATGGAAAAAAAAAAAAATCTTAATGATGAATTTGTTTATTACAAATATGCAGCTTTTCACTTCACAAGACACTGATTTATGGACAGAAGTCACGTGGATCACTTGTGGATTATTGTGACATTTTTTTTATCAGCAGTTTGGGCTATCATTCTGACAGCACCTATTCACTGCAGAGGATCCATTAGTAAGCAAGTGATGTAATACTAAATTTCTCCAAATCTGTTCCAAATAAACTAATATACATCTTAGATGGCCTGAGGGTGATTACACTTTCAGCAATTGTTTATTTTTGGGTCAACTATTCCAAATACATATAGTATAAATGCCATATTAAACAAATATAAATGGGTGAAGTGTTCAGATGTCCACACACTTTTGGCCATGAAGAGCATCTACAACTGGTCCAAAACAGTTTAACTAGAAACAAGCACACTAAAGATAACTGATGAAGCAGCAGAAGCGCATACCTGAATTCATTTGTCAAAGGCAACATGAAATGACACAAAAACTTTCTATAAGGCAGAAGCTTTAATGGAGTCTATAAGTTCACAGCTGACACTGTAATGAAGTAAGCAACACAACACAATATAGTGTGTGTTTTCTGCAATAATTGTTTGTTTAGGGGCACAAAGTCTAGATAGATGTTCCCTATCCTGTTTGCAAAATAATTTGGAAATGGTGCTGAGGAAATGCTGCACAAGAGCTCTGTAAGTGAAAGTGGTTGGAGCGGAAAGCTTTGTCAAAATTTTGATGGCAAAACAATTATTACCGTCCAGCTGTAGGAATGCTTTTCTACCGTAGTGTGGCTGCCAAATTGGAAATGCTGGCTGCGTTTTTTCCAAGTCAGGACTGAACAGATTTCTCCATAAAATGAGCAGTTTGGCAACCAATTATCCCTTTCATCACAGTATGAGCACAGTGAGCGACAGTTGCTGTTATATACAGCCTTTTAAAAGGGGGTGGGGGGATTAATGGAAAACCAAACCATGCTGCTAGATCTTTCCTGGTGCTTGAAGATTAAGATATTAAAGCATCCTTTGGATATGAGATCATAAAAAATATTGGCTCTAGCACAGCAGTCAAGATACCCTAATGGAGCAGCAAATATATTTAATATGAATATTTTTGTATTTTTAATATGAATATTTTTGTATTTTATATATATATATATTTATATATATATATATATATATATATATATATATATATATATATATATATATATATATATATATATATATTATAATATTTTAAACTTAATCAGTATTCTCTGCCAGTAGTACACAAAATGCATGCTATTAAATAGTAAATTCAAAATTCAAAATTACAGCCTATTATGATTAATACCACTGCTTTCCACCACAATTTTTTAAATCATTTTCTCCAACTTTCATTGCATTGCATTGATCTCAATCATCTCATTCTGTAAATGTCAAATACAACATGACTTAAAAGCAACATTATACTCTGGATGTTTTTTGTTCTGACAACCAAGCTCTTCCTAACCTTGTTCCTGTTCTTTGTTGTCATGTACACTGGCACGCATTTCCTCATACCACTCCAACGATAACATTACATCTAAGACTTTCATCAAAATCAAGCTAAATCAAAACTGCAAACTAAAGTGCACAGCACAGCCAGGAAATACTGAAACGAAGAACGCAAAACTCCAGAAAAAGAGCTAACTGCTAGTTTAATGACTGTCAGAAGAGCTTGCCAACTCAGAGCGGCTTGTAATAAACAGAGCTGATTGTTATTCAGCTTGAGTTCTGAGGGAAACTGTGTTAAGAAATAACTCTGCCCCATCTGTGATCCAGCTCTTCCTCTGTGAGACCCATTAACGCTGAGAGTTAAGTAGGTATCTGAGTTCATCGGCACCACGGATCGTTGCACTCCCCTGCTCGGTGGGGCTGATAGCGCTACGGCTGACCGAACATAGGCACCCACCAAAGGGATCGATGATAGGATGTGTTTACAGACCTCTGTGAGGTCACTAAGTCGCAGTGGGTCACCTACTTTCTGATGCTCATGCATCTTCTCAAAGCCAGTGCTCCACAACCAGGGTGAGTGTCTGGAGACTCAACCCAGATAGAGAGAAATACTGGGAAAGGTTTAATTCCACACAACTGGTGGCAAAAATTTATTTAGAATGTAAGCCTGACTTAAGACTAAGTAATTGTAGGTGATCAAATCATAGCACTGTTCTACTGTTCATACTGTTCTAGCCGTCATATATACCTTTGCAAAACAATATATGTTTAAATATACTTCTCTCTGTCCCGACAGAACGGTGTTTTCGTGTTTTAAAAGACGTTTTCGTGTTTTTGTCTTCACTGAGTCAGATGACAGTTCCGTTTTGGGTTCTGACGCTCGTCATCGCGTGCTATCAACTGACCAGATATCTTTAAGCGCCCGCATCGCCAGTGCGTGTAGTTAACTTCAACTGACTCGTGAGTACTCGGATGTCGTGCATCTGAGCCTGCATTTGTAGAGTTTTAAACAAAGTCCGCCGCACTGCGGGCCAACAGACCTGCGAGATCAGGGTACTACATCCGGAGGCCTGATCACATCAACAGGACCGCTGCACTACTGAGACTCTCGCCACAGCGGAGCAGCGGCCAACCTAGCCCGCGTTTCATCAGAGAGGCTGAGGAAGCAGACTCAGAGAGGGTAAGCAGCGGGAGGTATCCAAGCTGGGCTAGGCTAACGGCTTACACCGCCACAAGCCAAGCTATCCCCACCATCGTCTGCTGACGAGCTAACACTTTCTTCGCTCGTCTTTGGACACAAAACTGCTCCATACATCCGCGAAGACTACCAGTTCAAGTGACCAGGTTCAAGAGGAGGAAACAGGTCGTAAGCGACGCTCCTGGACTGTTTACAACTGTATTCAAAGTCGGCATGCCCCCGGTCTGATAACACTGGCCTCTCAGAGAACGACAGCAGTTGCACTGGATACACAGCCATTTCAGCTCGACAGCTGACGTGTTGTATCGAGTTCAGACAAGCCTTCGTCGAAGGAAAAATCTCCTGCGGCTCGCGGGCTGTGTTCACACTCATACATGGTGCCGCGAAACGGCTTTGTGCATCTGTACCTGCTCACCCTCTCCTGGGGCCTCAGGTGATATCTGCCAAGGGAATCATATGATAATCATCGGTTTACATTCTTCCTCCATTTGACAAAACTGGCTCCAGCAACAGAAACTCAACCACTTCGCTGCACGAAAAGACCATCATAGCTTCAATGACTTCCGTCCGTTGCCTGACTACCCCATCCTCATAGTGCTTCCATGTTCCAGTTCATATCTCCGTTTACCCACCGGCAGAGAGGAGATGCCATCAACTACCCTCCCCTCTCCCCAACTCGAGGGAAACAGTGCTGATACTCAGAGCTGTTCACATCAGCTTGTCCTTCTGCACAATGCCCGCATACAGATCTCAAGCGCTCCCGTTAAGGCTGGGGGCCAACACTCAGTC
Source organism: Cyprinus carpio (assembly GCF_018340385.1). Lineage (NCBI taxonomy): Eukaryota > Metazoa > Chordata > Actinopteri > Cypriniformes > Cyprinidae > Cyprinus > Cyprinus carpio. The sequence goes on along the minus strand of NC_056606.1, from coordinate 14,161,800 downwards.
GCCAGATTACTGGCTGTTGGCCTATTCGACTGGAAGACCTCGTCAGACGAAACTTCAGCCACTGGCAAGACATCCACAACACACGGATATGTTTAATTCCTCCGCCAGGATTTGTTGATGAGCCCCCCAGGCTTCACTCTCCCCCACAGTACTGCACACCGTCACAGCCTCCACATCGTTCTATTGTATTAAGGATTAAAGTGGATTACCACACCTGTCAACTGGTTCTCTTCCAACCGGAAGACCTCTGCTAGGTGAGTTACATGGCCTGGAGCAGCGTGAAGAACATTCCATGTTTTTTTTTTTTTACGAAATTGTTGTCACAGGCAGTAGAACGTCTCATCGAAAAAGCCATCTTCAGACGGTGAGTATAAAGGACAGTCAGTAGGAGCCAGAGCCCCACCCCGGCCCTGTACACTTCTACAGACATCACCGAGTGCTTTGCCACGAGCTCAGTAACAATGACAGCCATCCTGCGTTCCTCCCCTCCTCCAACTGACGATGATAAGGGACTGCTGACAAAACCTCAATACTGAAGACATCTCGGAGCCGTGTCACTTTGTCATTTTACTCATCCCTGACTGCCCCAATAACAGCCTGCCCTGTTGCCTGCCCTGTTTTAGCACCATCACTTATCCTCAGAGTGGTTCTTGTGGCTCTAGTTCACTCGATGCTACCACCTCCCCCAGTCATTCAACTTTTCCTCATCTGACATTCGATGGATGCTAACTTTATTCCCTGTGTTGTATGCAACTCTCATTCTGACATGTGAGAAGAACAGACCAATCCAGGAATTTTATTTGATGATATGTGTCACTCAAATCAACACAAATGGTTAGAGTGGAACAAATCTTCACTGGGCAATACTGGAAAGCTTCTAGAAAGTTTTGACAATTTTATTGAGTGAGAAACATTTTTTGTGGCATAGGAAAATGGCAAGTAACTCTCTTCAGGGGCCAGACTCACAACAGAAAAAACTTTTATCAGAAATTTCCCAAATGATATTCCAAAAAAATAAAATAAAAATAAAATAAATAATAATAATAATAATAATAATAATAATAATAATAATAATAATGAAACTTTTAAGAAGTTCTTTGAGAAAATTCTGCCATCATTTGCCACATGGCACTTCAAACCTGTATGACTTAAAGGCGTCATATGATGTGATTTGTTGTGGAGACGCTGTGTTTCCTTGTGAAAGTGAAACTACTCTGGTCTTCCAAAAGAGGACACAACAAGAAATCAGTGATTAAGTTGTATTTACAACACTGTTCCAGAACAGTTCAACCCAAATATCAGATGTGTGCAGCACATTTTATGGAGGACTGGTTTCACAGACAGGGCTTATCTTAAGCCAGGACTAGGCCTTAGTTAAATTAAGATATTTAAGCAGCTCTTATAAAAAAATGCCTTAGAAAAAAAATGTTAAAGGTATGCATCTTGAGACAGAACAATGGCACTGACATATTTTAAGATATTTTCAGTTGAGACAGCTCAAGCTTGCATTATAGTCGGGGACTAGTCTTAAGCCTTATGTGTGAGAGCAGAGGAAGAAGTTCTTAAGAAGTCTTTTCAGTAATTCAAAAAAGTTTTTTTCTTAGTAAGAATTGTTCATAAGAAATAGTAAACATGGATTTTATTCCTATGGATGTTCATTGAATCCGGCCCCATAAGATCTTCATGTCAGAGCATATAAGCAATTTTTTTTTTTTTTTACAAGGCTTTTATTCTAATCTCTTCTGTTTTTCTAACAGTACAGCTTGACCTTGGAGAGTCCTGGGCAAATCTCCACAAAATAAAACCTTCACCTTGTTTTGCTCAATGATACTACTTACTGCCATTCAGTCCCAGATTCTTGAATACTTGGACAAAAACCAACCTCATTTCGCAAACCCCTTCAGTCCTGCTTTACCTAAGCATGGCTATATTTGTAGTTCTAAAGCAGCAACAGAAAGTAGTCTTATGAATACTGCACAAGAAAAATTCTGTATGTTTTTCCTCCTCAAAAGGGCTTTAACTTTTAGATGTAAATTGAAAAAACTATTTGACAGCGGGACGGGCATTCAAGCAAACAGTGGTTTGAACTGTACACTGCATTATCTCTGCTAGCCTGTGATTTGAACAGCAGCACGTGGAGCAGCACTGATGGATCTGTGAGCAGTCTAATATTAGAACCAGAGTCAGACGTGAGAAGATAAACTGAGAAAGGAAATGTCTGTGCTGCTCTCGGGTCTGAGTTCCTACCCTGTGAAAGAGGGAGTTTGGCCCTCAAATCAGTTAGTGCAATTGCCAATCATTGATTTATGTGTTGCTATCAAGAGATGCTGGGACGTTCATCCCTCTTTTCATCTGTTCCAGAGGTTCGGTTTTTCTGCACACAAAGCAAACAAACACAAAAACGCATCCAGTCACTCTGCGCTGGGGGAGGTAATCCCTTTGTGTGGCTTTCAAAGAGAGCTGTAGATCCAGGTTCTCATACATTCTAGGTGATTGGTAATTTAATGTGCTTTTGGGTCCCGCAGACAGAAGAGTTTGCCGAGTATCTTAGGGGTTTCTTATTCATATTGAGTTTCCTGTTGGGATTAGTGTAATAGGCGAAGCTTACGGCAAACGTCCGGAGCCTTTTCTGGAATCAAACTTGATTTAACTGCTTTGCCTTTTGTTTTTTCATCTAAAAGCTGAGACCAACAGCTTGTGTGGCATGGGCTGTTTCATTCTTCTAAGTATTCACCACTACATCTCAACTCTAAACCTCACTCGTTTGACAAGAAAGTTTATCACTACTCACCACATCAAATAAAAAAAGTCCCAAATTGCTAGCGAGGATACTTTAAAGTTAAATAAAATTGAGTCTATTTATGTTTTTAATGCACACTACTGGTCTCATCGTGAATCATGTATTGGCACCTTAGTCAAAGTAAATAATTAAATAAATAGCATTATAATTTACGTAACCAGCAGGCTAAATCACACAAGAAAGCAAGCTGTTGGTCCAATAGGGAGTTCATAAACTATTTCTTCATTTCATTTGTCCGTGACAAAGGAACAAAAGACTCAGTAGATGAATTAATCATTTTTGTAGCTTATAATTGGTGTTTGGCTTTTTTCAATTATTTCCTATTGCAGAATATGATCAAAGATTCTTATGTGGACTTGTTCAGTGAATCTGGATATTTGAAAACATTTTAAACTCACACTCAAATTAGCTAAATTACTTAAATTAAAATGATATGAGAATCTCATTCATCAAAATGAACTAAAGCCACTAAAAAAAATCTCATATTCCCAACACAGCCTTGCTATACAGACTAACAGTATGATTGCAAATTTGATATTTCTTTTATACAACTAAATAAAATAAAACAAGAAGTTAATTTTGAACAACTTACATTTTCTTTCCAAACAAAGCCAAAAGAGGAGCATCTTTTCATGAATGGATCCGTGTATATGAAGGAATCGGTTAAATGTTTCAATGATTCACCCATAAGGACAGACCAACACTATCTCACAACAAATTTATACATATTTTACAAGGTGGCTAATTCGTACAACCTCACTATTTTGCATGATTTCTGTGAGGGGTAGGTTTAGGGAAAGGTTAGGTTAGGGGTGGTCATTCATGCAAATTCCTACAATTTGCATGAATGACCACCCCTAACCTAACCACCCCTAAAATACACACATTTTTTCACAAAACAAACAAATTCGCCATACAAATTTGTTCGAATTAGCCACCTAGTAAAATATTGCCGTGAGATTGTGTTGGACAAACACTTGTTTCATTCCTGAATTAATCATTTAATCAATCATTTGAGTGACTGATTCAATCATTCACTCACAAAATACAGCCTGCGTTTTATTCCTGAATGAATCTGTGTTTTTAAACTAATCGGTTAAGCTAATTGTTCATTAAGTTATTTTTAAAGGCAAATTGCTTGTTGCCACCAGCTGACATAATGTAACTTACAATAGAAAATTAGGCAAAAGTAAAATGGTTCGAAAGCAATTCATATTGTTCTTAAGGAACAAGAAGTGGACTATCAGTCAAAATATGATTTAAACAAGATTAAAGTGACTTGAGGGCTTCCAGCTATGGCTAATCAAGCCATGTGGTCAGAAATATGGTAGATTAAAAATGCATTGAATAGAATATAAATTCATTCAATGGATTGTAAAATTATGCTAATATGGAAATAACAGCTGCTGATTTAATAATACATGGCTTGTGCCCCTTCAGAGAAGGCAGAGACACAAGATCAAGTAAAGGCACAAAGGACAAGGAAAAGATTGAATTCTCTGTGGAGAGAAAATAAAAAAGAAATGGCCAGGGCATTTACCTAAGTACAGAACGTTGTCTGTGGATTAAAAAAGAGAGAGATAAAAGAAAAGATTGAGAGACTTTTTAAGTTCTGAAAAGATCTGAATTTCATTTCATCCCCAAATAGTTCCCAGCAAGGATGGTGACATGTATTATAAAGACCAGCTAAAATATGCATTGGTAGTATCTTTTTTTCTTACAGAATTTCACTTGGCTGTTGCTTTTCAACAAGGTCATCACCCTGTGCACATGCAGACTGCTGGAAGCTCTCATACTGTACTATGTGTGTCAATTACAAAAGCATTCTCCTTTTTGACTCTCATTTCAAGGTTAGGCCTATCATTAACTAAAACTAATCTTATTAAAACGGTTTTGTTAATTGAAATAATGGTGAAATAAAATATAACTAGATAAAGCTTGTCAAGACAAACTTTCTGTTGGCATAGAAAAGCCAGTCCAGGCGTTTGAAGTAGATTTAATTACTTTAAATCTGGATGTTTGAATAAGTAGTAGTTTTAGCAACTCGAAGTCTGAAGACTTTAAAGTCATAGTCTACCAGATAGACAAATAGATTGGAAGGTGAACCACCTCAAGACCCCAAATTTAAAACCACAAAATGAGTATTTTATCTAAAGTTGAAACTTTTAATCCATGGCTTAAACTAGGATTGACATTGCAAGCTCAATGCCACACATCAGAGAAGACAAAAAATGGTAGACAAAAAAAAACTTTTAGCAATGGTTCAAATGAACACAGAGCTGAGAATATGCGTATTTTGTGTCCTTAGCTGAGCTAAACACTTAGTGACACTCTATGACTGATGAAATGCTAGCATGCTGACACCAGCAGAAATGTCAAGCTGAAAGAAATCTGCCCCAAACGCTTGGGACAGTTACCACCCATGGAGTTCTTACATCAGGTTCAACTTCATTCTCAGATGATTTACACTCCCTGGTTTCTGGAAAAACATTTTGCTGCATATTGACAGCTTTATGGCTCCAGTGCTATTGTTTGTTTTCCCCCTGTCTACCTTTCCTTCTTTAACCTATAAAGTTTTCCTTACTGTACTAATGCCTCTCCTACGAACTTTACTGTGCACTCGCCATGTGTTTTTACAAAGTATCTCATGCTAGCTGTGATGCTCCGGGATCAGGTATCGGCCTGTCACTACTAATCTCAGACACCATTTAACAAAAATCTAATGTGAGCCAGGAACAGCTGGTGTTTTAAGAGGCTTTGTGAATATGGGGCATTGTGATTACAGGAAAACAAGAAATCAGCAAGGGGCGGGATTTAGCTGCCTGCTGGCTGGCGGCAGGCCAGTGGTGAGAGTAATAAGAAGCTGCTAGGTGATGTAAGATAGCCAAGGTGGGAGGGAGCTAGACAGACAGCAGGGGTATAGACAGTTGAGTGTGACACTGTAGGGGTGAACCGTAGGGAGTAAAACTGCAACAAGAGAGACGGGACGTGCTGCAGTTGGTAAGATGGTTTTGATGGGTTTGACTTTCTACTCTATTAGCTTTGGGGTCAACTGTATGCTAGGGTAGTCCTAAAAGATTACTTTTAGCAGCTTTAGCGATGGAAAAATATTTATTTTATTTTATTTTATTTCAGGTTTATTTGACAGTGACAATGCACATCAATAATACATAAATGTACAATGTGTCAGAATTAGCCAGAAGGCTATTTTGCATCTGCAGTCCCTGGACTGATTGTCACCCTAAAAATATAAAACAATTAATCAATACCTAATACAGACATGCTCCAAAATACATATAAAATGTACACCATCCCTAAAAAAATAACATCCATTAAACAATTACCTATAATACTATATATACTCTCACTAATAGGAACAAGCTTCTTAGAATCAGTAAGACATCTTCAAAAATAATTGGTCTTCCCACACCCAACTTGCCGGCTCTCATTGACGCTGCTACCATTCGCAGAGCAAATGCCATCATACAAAACCCCAGCCACCCTCTTAACTCATGTTTCACTCTTCTTCCCTCAGGTCGCATATATAGACAACTGCATTATAAAAAATCACAACTAGGGAAAAGCTTTGTAATTTCAGCAATAAGAGCGCTGAATTTACAGAAAGTCTAATCTACTCATGTGTACAAAATTCTGTGTTGTACGTGTATGTTATGAGTGTTGAATGTTACTTTTTGGTACGGACTGTGGAAACAAATTTCTTCTATTGAGGACAATAAAGAATGAATATGAATATGAATATATTGTCACTAAGAATAATCAGAATAACATAATTTTAAAAATCAATCGTAAATTATCCATCTTCCAACTTCCAACCGTAAAGCAACAAATCAGGCAACCAACTGGACCTCATCTACACGTGCTGTTGCTCCATGGACAACACTTTAGTTGCTCCAATGCACACCTCAGACCACTTCCTCATAACTGCTAACCTCGCACTTACTCCTGAAGCGACACATGCTCCTCCACAGGTCACCTTTCGACGGAACCTATCCTCACTCTCTCCATCTCGCCTGTCCTCTTTGGTTTCATCCTCACTTCCTTCACTCACTCAGTTTTCAGCTCTGGACACGAACAGTGCTACTGACACTCTTTGAAATGGCATAAATCAAGAAACTCTACCGACCTCCGTGTGTATCAGTCTCTCCTCTCTTCCTTCTCTGCAAATGTCTTCACTGCTAAAACATCATACTACAACAACAAAAATAACAACTGTTCTGACTCTCGCACACTTTTCAAAACTTTCTCTTCTCTTCTTAGTCTGCCTCCACCTCCTTCTTCATCGACTCTTACAGCCGACAACTTTGCATTTTTCTTCACAAATAAGACAAGAACCATCAGTGACCAATTCTCCACACCGCAGACGGATGATAACTTCATAACGACTAATACACACTCTCTCTCCTCCTCTCCACTCTCAGAGATGGACGTTTCCAAACTATCCTGTCCAGTCATCCTACTACTTGTCCACTTGATCCTATTCCCACTCACCTCCTTCAAGTGATTTCTTCTTCAGTAATACCTTCACTTACTCACATTATCAACACCTCTCTTCACTCTGGTACAGTTCCCTCAGCATTTAAGCAGGCTCGGATAAGCCCACTGCTTAAGAAACCATCTCTAAATCCAGCACTTCTAGAAAACTACAGAACTATCCATTCTTCCATTCACTGCAAAGACACTTGAGCGAGTTGTGTTCAACCAACTCTCTATGTTTCTTGTAAAGAACAACCTCCTGGACAACAACCATTCTGGCTTCAAAAGCAGCCACTCAACTGAGACTGCCCTGCTTTCGGTTACTGAAGCCCTGCGACTGGCAAGAGCAGCTTCCAAATCCTCAGTACTTATCTTGCTGGATCTGTCTGCTGCCTTTGACACAGTTAATCACTAGATTCTTCTGTCAACCCTCAAAAATATGGGCATCTCTGGAACCGCACTCCTGTGGTTCAAGTCCTACCTCTCGGATAGACCCTACAGGGTGTCTTGGAGGGGTGAAGTTTCTAAGTCACAACTTCTTGCTACTGGGGTTCCTCAAGGCTCAGTACTTGGACCACTTCTGAGCACTCCATCTACATGACGTCATTAGGATCTGTCATTCAGAAGCATGGCTTTTGCTATCACTGCTATGCTGATGACACTCAACTCTACTTCTCATTCCAACCAGATGATCCGACGGTAGCTGCTCGCATTGCAGCCTGTCTGAGTGACATATCAAGCTGGATGAATGACCATCACCTTCAGCTCAACCTTACAAAGACAGAACTGCTGGTGGTTCCAGCTAACCCACTGTTAAATCACAATTACTCTATACAGCTAGGTTCGTCAACCATAACTCCTTCCAGGACAGCCAGAAACCTAGGAGTTGTGATGGATCATCAGTTAAGCTTCACAGACCATATTGCTACAACGTCCTGCAGATTTGCCCTATACAACATTAGGAAGATTAGACCCTTCCTGTCAGAGCAAGCCACCCAACTTCTTGTCCAAGCTCTTATTCTCTCCAGACTGGACTATTGTAATGCTCTCCTAGCGGTCCTTCCTGCATGCACTATCAAGCCTCTGCAACTGATCCAGAATGCAGCAGCGAGGGTTGTCTTCAATGAGCCAAAAAAAGCTCACGTTACTCCTCTCCTCATCAGGTTACACTGGCTACCAGTAACCGCTCGCATCAAATTCAAGGTACTGATGCTTGCCTACAAGACGACCACAGGCACAGCACCAATATACCTTAACTCACTAGTTCAAACTTATGCGCCCTCCAGAAGCTTGCGTTCTGCAAGTCAACGGCGCCTTGTGGTGCCATCCCAAAGAGGTTCAAAATCACTTTCACAGACCTTTTCCTGGACTGTGCCCGGCTTGTGGAATGACCTCCCAATCTCAATTTGAACATCCGAGTCTTTACTCATTTTCAAAAAACATCTTAAGACTCATCTTTTTCGCCAGCATTTGTCCAACTAATACTAGAACTTACCTTTTCTTTTCTTGTCTATCCTATTCTTGAAAAAAAAAAAAAACCTTGCTACGAGTTCTGTGCTAGACTAACTAAGACCTGTCATGGCACTTGTATACTGTTGTTGTTCTCTCGTTGGTCTGATTGCTTCTATTGTTCTCATTTGTGAGTAGCTTTGGATAAAAGTGTCTGCTAAATGATTAAATGTAAATGTAAAGCAAAATGAAATAAATAAAATATTACTTTTTTTTATTTTTTTTCACATCCTCTCTGGCCCCTCACAGCCTCTTATAGTCCAGTTTGAACATTTTTGTACAAAAGCCTTTTTTTCCCACTTAAAAAAATGGATGAATAAATATTTGGATGGACTTTAAAATGGATGAGTCCAACCCAAACTTCCTCTTAAGAAATACCACAATATGAAAGTGACAAAAAAAAGTGATGTGACATACAGCCAAGTATGGTGACCCATACTCAGAATTCATGCTCTGCATTTAACCCATCCAAAGTGCACACACACAGCTGTGAACACACACCCGGAGCAGTGGGCAGCCATTTATGCTGCGGCGCCCAGGGAGCAGTTGGGGGTTTGGTGACTTACTCAAAGGCACCTCAGTTGTGGTATTGCCGGCCCGAGACTCAAACCCACAACCTTAGGGTTAGGAGTCAAACTCTCTTACCACTAGGCCATGACTTCCCCAATATGCATTTCCAGACATTCCAGAAATACTATTTCTCCAACACTCAAACAAATACTGTATTCCTAGAAAATAACAGCAGTCTATTACAATCATATCTATGTCTATCACATCATCTCAGAATGACGTTAAATCTCGTATAAAGACTAACTGCAGCACTGACCAGAGCAAAACAACATCTAGCAATTATGAATCTACTCAATAGCTCACTAAGTGATAGAGGAAGCCAGCTGTATTGAACAGAGGTCTGGGAAATCTCACCAGCAGCATCCCGCTCAGCCCACAAACTCAGATTCGCAGTCTTCTGTTCAGTCTGTTGGCCTTTAATTAACTATTGATTGGCACAGTGTTGTGAGAAACCTCCACTAATAAAACTATAGCCAATGCAGGTCAGAGTGGTGTTTAAACTTTTATGACAGAATGAAGTTGGCAAACAAAAGGACGCTGACCTCGTGTTGGAAAGTTTTATCCATCCACATATATCAGAATAGCATATTTTCAAGTATGTAGACATTTTGGAAGGGGAAATCAGGTGCGAAAAGTTCTGTGCTGTACTACACAAAGTATTTTTATTTTATCTCTTGGCTAAAGAGAGCAGCTGCAAAGGAAGTGTAGGTCTAGGATACATCAACATGGTGTGGCGCCTCGATCGGCATCAAACGAACAGCCCACTGGTTCCTGTTTTGGAGCCAATATTTACCCAAGAATTAATCCTCTTTAAAAAATTCTGCGTTGGCATAAAGATGGCAGCTTTGAAGACTGCTAGGCCCTTCAGAGGGATTACCTGCCTTACTGACAGGATATTTCACAGACGTAACAGTTGCCCTTACCGCAGTATGATTGCAGTATTAAGTCAATCAAGGCAGTAAAACATGCAGTTTTGTGTCGTACAAAGATTCTGCTCTGCCCAATGAAGAACTGTACTGTAATTAAATGCTTCTGTAATGCTTAAAGTGGAAGTGAAGCAGTCAGTCAAGTTTACATTATTTAGTAAAGTGATTTCCACTTTAATTAAAAAATGTATAACAAGTATGATTAAAGAAAAAGAAAAAAAGATGTTTTGTTATAGCTTTTGGAGCAAGGGCGCCACCATCTTCCAGTACCAGTGTGTGACATCAAGGGGTTGGTTCGCTCCGTTGGCTAGTAAAGCAATATATAAGCATTTCTTTACTTTTAAAAGTGTTTGTTATAAATTTTATAATTAAAGTGGAAATCAGTTTACTAAATAGTGTAAACTTGACTGACTGCTTCACTTCCACATTAAAGTGGAAGTTCACCTTAATATAAATTTTTATTATTGAAAATTGTTGATAATATCTCATAGTCTTCCTTACATAAAGCTGAGGACATGCACTTCATAATATCTGGAGCTGTTTTGAGAGTTTACTTCACAAACTTTTCACCGATTTGTTTGATAAAATCTGAAACTGCAAAACTGAAACTCAAAGATCTTCATGACAAATAAATGGTAGGCTATAACTTGTAGAAATTATGACAGAAATATTACTATCGCATACTAAAAAGTACTTCTCAAACTAATAACAATAATATTTAAGGAATATCATATAACCAAGATGTTTTTTCATCCATGTTTTAATGTGTACACTTCTGTTGTACAGCATCTTATTTGAAAATAAATAAATAAATAAATGAGCAATGTTTTGTTGTTTATTAATTGTTATATTTTTAATTGATTACATTTTTAAAAAATGGTTAAGTTGTTATAGTTTTATTAATTCATTTCATTGAACACCGTTTTTGATTATAAATTTGTACTAAATCATAAAACATAAAATCCAGAAAAAATCTAATGGATTTCATGGGGACCAAAATTACATATATATATATATATATATATAAATTTTGTACAAATATATATATATATATATATATATTTATATATATATATATATATATATATATATATGATTTTTTAATTTAATTAACAAACATGTGGAAAACATTTCCTTTCCCATTAATGGTAAATTAATATTGCGATATAGGATATGGAAAAAAACATATAGTGATAATGTTTAGCCATATCACCCTGGCCTATTTGTACTGCATAGTCCCACAAAAAATATAAAGCAAAACCTTCTAAATTGATAATAATAAGAATAAATATTTCTTGAGCAGCAAAATCAGCATATTAGAATGATTTCTGAAGGATCACATAACACTGAAGACTGGAGTAATGATGCTGAAAATTCAGCTTTGTTATCACAGGAATAAAATACATAAACAGTTATTTTAAATTGAAATAATATTTTACAATATTACTGTTTTACAGTATTTTTGATAAAATAAATGCAGCCTTGGTGAGCTTAAGAGAAACATAAAAAAAAAATTACAAAAATTAATTATTTAAAATAATTAATTAAAAAACATAAACACAAACAGACATGCAGTACAACTATATTTAAGTAAAGTATAACTGTAGGCCACTGTAGTAGTATAACAGCAGTAAAAGTGCAGTTCAAAGCATATTATCTCAACAGCATAAAATACAAAAGCAAGTTAGAGTACAACTATACATTTTAATGCAATACAAGTTAAACTCAACACAAAACAGCTGCAGTTTAGTCCAGTAGTGCAACATGTATTTGTATATGACATCTACTGTAAAATGGGTGCAGTTACTGTGCAACTGCAGCTGTTGGCATGGTAACAGTGGCAGTTTTCATATTGCACTGAACTGCAGTTATGCTATAATATTAAACAGTGTTTGTCAGTGTGGTTGTATTCATATTGTACATAAATTCTTTCTCTAATATTTCAAATACTGTGAGTTGCTGGTGAAGAGCTTTAGAATAGATGCAGCACTGTACGGATGCAGGGAACTGGACATCTAGACACAGTATGAATCATTTTAGTACAACTGTGATAATTTGGATGCAGATATGCGGTTTTTAGAGTTGCTGTTACTGCATACAATTCTCTACATTTTTACAATTCAGTAACTGCTGTTATTTTTGCATTGGTCGTGATGGACAAGGAATTAAAGGGCTGATGGGAGATTTACTGCTGGAAAATATGAAAAGAAAAAAGATCACCTCTGATGCTCAAGGAAACTGTGGCTATTATCACCAGTCTAGCAGGGATATTAAAAACACCCACATGTGGTCCCTAATAAGACTTTAATGGGCCTATTAAACATTCCACATTATGTTTATAAATGATGCTTTATTTAAATCTACATCTTTGATGAGTTAATTAATTGGAAACGACTTGTAAATAGGTAATCTATTCAGTGCAAAAAAAAATTATAATAAAATATGTCTCAGATATTCACACACATTGACTTCACTTCATTTGGATTGCCCAACTTTTCAAATATTCACTCTGTTAGGTCCTTTGGAATCTAGCATTTCAATATCTTTACTTTAATGAATCCCTGATTGGACTGCGAGCACTAATAAATTACTTTATTTTAACTTTAATAAATGCTATTCAGGGAGCAAAAGGGAATAACAAGACAGAAAAATACAATCAATATCCAGCGTGTAGCAAAACAGCCGTGCAGTTACATCCGAATCATGCTGAATAGCTGTCTGAGTTGGCATGGTAAATCTGGAACAGATCCATATGAATATATTCACTGAATATGGACACAGTCCTTATATTATACAGACGTCATCGGGGACGTTCGTTCTGGGATGTGTACTTGAAAATATTAATTTCCCTTCGCTTACGCAACAGCCAAACTTTCTCCTCTTTTCCTCCAATTAGCCTCATGTTCTGTGCCAGCAGTTAACAAGTGCAATGCTGCGATGTCATTGAATCGGGGGGTATTAGCTCAATTAAGCGCTTTAAAGTCTGCCAGAATATAATATTAGCTATTTTTGGAGGGATTGTTAGAAATTCTGCAAGGCCAGAAATGAAAGAATATGACATATATCCCAAATTAAGTCTGAATTAAAGTCCAGCAGACAGATAGTGGGACAACTAAGATGCTGACACTGGAAATGAACTGGTCAAATCCCTTTTATAATACCAAATAGAAGTGACCTCTCCAGCAGAAAATTACTGCCCATAGGGAAATCTAATTACCCCTTGGGTAAAACAGCACTGTATAGCTCTAGAAACAAAAATGGACACAATAAAATAACTAAATTGCTTGTGCAATCTTTCAAATTAAGTGTGCACTTTTTTGGAATCAAGAAGTAATTTTCCTATGGAACATTTCAATGGAAAAACTCCATAAACCATTTATAAACAAAACACTGTAAAGGCTGTAATAGTGTGCACACACCAAAAGCGAAGCATGCTGTGTGCTTTTTCTGAAGTTTTTTTTTTTTGAATTAGACATTTATGTAGAAGTCTTTCCTGGAGTTGGTTCTTTTTTTTTTTGTTTTTTTTTTTTTCAAGACACACCTAAAAGTACTTCAGTCAACACAACACCGCCGATTGTGCGGCGAGTGTTTTAATGCAGGGAGGCCAACACGCAGCTGTGAGCAGCTGTCTTTCTCTCTCACACACATCACAGATCGGCTCACTTCTACACTTGATTGCTTTAGTGACAGCGGAGAAATAGAGAAAAGCCTGATCCTTTATAAGGACTTCACACTAAACCATCAGTCATTTGCAAGACCTAAAGGCAAATTAACATGTTATAGCCTCGCTAACATCAGTGGACTTTTGTATTAGCTGTTAATTATTCTTTAATTGTTCGCTGCAGCAATAATTACCCTTCTGAAAAACAGCTTAAACTAGTCCAAGCTGGTCTTTCAGCCTGGCTGAGCTGAGCTGTTGCCAAGTTAAGAGGGGTTTGGGAATTGTTTAGCTGTTAGGCAGAGTGGTAAACCAGTTGAACACCTTTTGGCCAGGTTGGGAGACCAACTAAGATTAGAAAACAAGTTTAAACTGTTTTCTTCTTATTTGTTATTTTATGCTGCTAGTAAGTACACTGGCTCCATTTCAGGTACTTTATTCTCACACCAAAGCTAGTTTACTGTTTGCTAAATTGTATAAAATGCTCTCAGCACAGGATTCTGAGACTTTATGGCCACATATTATAGTCAACAGCTTAAAAGCAAAGCATGAACAAAACATATTTTTTTGAACAATTGAAGGGTTTCAATACTGCATTTTTCAGCTGCTTAAAGTTAGTTTGGTCAAAAAGATCCAACACCTAATGAGTATCAATGGCATCCACGCTTCTTGTTTACAAGGGTAATATGGCTATCATTATATCAACCAAGCTTTAACTTGCAATGTATAGTACCATTCAAAACTATGGGTATTAATATCAGTATTTTTTTTCTTCCTTTTTTTTTTGGGGAAAGAAATTAATACTTTTATTAAGTAAGGATGCATTAAAATATAATACTACATAAATATTTCAGTTTCAAATAAAGGCTGTTCTTTTTAACTTTCTATTCATCAAAAATAGTTTTGAAAACTGTTTTTTACATTAATAATACTTACTGTACATTATAATAATATGTAACAAATAGTAACCAATTAAATAGAAATCAATTTAAATCATAAAAATATATTTCACAGTATCACTTTTTTTTCTTTTTTTTTTCTTTTTTTACTGTATTTTTAGTCAAATAAACACAGCCTTGGTAAGAGACTTCTACTAAAAAAAAAAACCTCAAAGACATATTTTGAATAGTGCAATGTAGTGCTCAAATTAAACATGGCTCTTTAACACATCACTGATTCTCAGGATTCTCACATCAGACCTATCAAACCCATCTAAATCCACCATATTTGTGTCAGTGAACAATATTTTCATTTTTGGGTGAACTATTCCTTTAGCACTTTATATACACATACAGAGCAGGCAGTATTACATGGACTTGAATGATTGGCAGACAGGTGGGAGCAGCAACAATGGCACACAGAGTTTATTACAATATATGACAAAAGGCAAGATGTTGGTGGAGTGCTGTAATAACTTAAAACCACGGGGGATCGTAACTGATTCAAACACATTCTGCATTTGATTTTCCACTCGCTAAATAAGCATGATTTGTGAACGCCTGCAGACATAGTAAGATGCTTTCCTTTATGGCTCAGGTTCACAGGCTGAGAATTGCAAGCAAAATCCAAAACACAGCCCATAAATCAGCAAAAATGGAACAGGTCTGTTTTTTTTCTCGCTAAAGGCAATGTCCTCTATATGCACAACAGAATGAACAGACAAAACTTCTCTTTCTTTCTATTTTTTCACAATCTGTAAATTATAAATGTGACATGGGTGCTTGGAACGTTTCGCTTGAAACTAAAATGGCAAAATGGAGTCATCACAAACACCCTTTGGAAGATGATGCAGAAAAAAGGAGATACCTTTTTGCTAAGTTTCAACAGAGAAGAGGATCTGTTTTGGTTCTCTTTTTATAAAAAGCTTCAGTGTGTTGCTGGGGAGAATGCAGAGTCCCCAGAGGTGACAAACAGCCCTTATTACTGCCAATCTACGCCTACCTGCGCCTCAAAGGATGTCAGGATCCAACCTGCCAGCCCTTTGCTCATGATACTGAGAAGATCAAACATGAAGTATTTAAAAGGAAGGGGGAAAACAGGAAGTTGGGCTGCAGTGTGCGAAGGAGTCTGGAGTTTTCCACACACATGGAAATGTGCAGCCCTGATACGAAGGGCTCTGTTGTCTGGGAGACACATCTTACATTTAAACCAAAATGCAGCATTGCTGTCTGTCACTGATAGTGCATGTCTGAATGTCAAATCATTCTGCTTTAGGGACAATGTACATTTCATTGACATAAATGATGGCATCTTCTGATAAGTATGTTTTTAATAGGTTGATCACTGTATGAAACACTGTATTAAAAAATGCTGATTGTTTTAAGTACATTAAGTACATTCTATTAAGACAAATAATGTGCTTAGTGTTAATAAATTTAAAAGATAAATTAATACATTAATGCCAGACTTTTGACAATTAATATCTACAACTGAAACAAGGTGCAAAAAAATAAATTTATATATATATATATATATATATATATATATATATATATGACTCAAAATGTAGATTGTGTGAGCTGTTTTAAGTTGCAAAACCTAAAAATTCAATAAATTAATAAAACATTTTTAAGGGAATCACAAAAAAGTTTTAAAAAGCACAACTATATTGAACCCTTATATTAATAAAAAGTAGTTATTGACTGCGAATAAAGAATACGTTTTGAAAAAGATGAAAATAGAAAACCGTTATTTTTACATTGTAATAATACATGTAATATTTCACAATATTTAGTTTTTATGATTTCTGTATTTTCTGTCATATAAATGATGCCTTGGTAAGCATGAGGCTTCTTTCAGAAACAAAGAAAAAAAAAGAATCTTACCAACTCCCAACTTCTGAACGGTAGTATATTTTATATCTATACATCTGTAGTGTGTGTGTGTGTGTGTGTGAGAGAGAGAGAGAGAGAGAGAGAGAGAGAGAGAGAGAGAGAGACAAAGTATGATTTTTTGCTTTTTGTTTGTAAGTTTAAAACGTCAAAACTCTCAGAAAAAAAGGTACAAAAGCTGTCACTGGGGCAGTACCCATTCAAAATGTACTATTTAGCTAACAATATGTAGGTACCAATGTGCACCTTTTAGGAGTAAAAAAAAAGTTTTAAAAAGTGTACCTTTTGAAAAGGTAAAGCCACAGTGATGGCTTTGTACATTTTTTTCTGAGAGTGTGCTAACGCATTATAATAGTTGTCATCAGCTATTCATCATTAACGAAATTTTAAAACATGTACATGAGGAACAAAAAGGGCATCTGTTTTGTAGAATGACCCAGATGGGAGCTCGTTTGTGGTTTGTCTGTCTCTATCTTTCGTCTCCCTTGAACTCCTCATCATTCTTTTTTCTCTCAGTGCAAAGTGATCCTCTGAAAAATTAATTTTCACAGTGCCGCAGTTTGGTGCAGCTATGTTAAATTTGTATAGGTGTGCTAAAGTGTCTCACGCCTGGAGGGTGCACCTGCAGCTGAGCCGACTGCAGGTGTCAGATAAAGCATCAAGACAATCTCAGACTCCCTTTGTTTTTAAAGCCCACTTGGAAAAATGCAGGCTCTGAAGTAACTAGCTCGTGACATTTTGGTAATTAGCCTCTTGACATAATTCAAAAGGAAAGCGTTATCTGGTAATATGCTTATGATGGAGGTGAAAACCCTGAAAGAACATTTGAGTGGGTCTGCACTCGTTAGTGACGGAGTTAAATGTATTAATGGCATCACTCAAGTTGAGTCAATTAACAGAGCCTCTGAGGTTCATTCAAACACGTCACTCTTCGCTTTAGAAAAACATACAGGAATTCAAATGCGGTCACTATTGTGAGACAGATATTCTGATTCTCTCTGTATCTCTCAAAGTCAATAATGAGTCTGAATGCCGTTAATGTTCTCGATGGTTAACTTCACCGAAGATACAGTCTCTGCCAGTTCTGTTTCAGGCGAATGCATTATAATCCAGGCGAATGCATTATAATCACTGAACAGATCTGATCAGTCTAATTACATTTAACACTCAGCTATTTCCAAGACACATTTGCACTAATGTAAGAAAAGTATGAAAGAGGATCTGTAGGTCCATTTGGATAATGTTCCTCATGTCTAAAAACTTGCTTACATATGTCCATCTTAAAAGCTTCAATTCTCATTTGGGCTCACTGGTTTTTAAGCCTATCTCAAGCAATTTCTGCAATTACAAACCTTGTCTATGTTAGCCTGCGAGATAACTTTACCATAGTGATGATGTATGTCAGTCAGCTTAATTCACAACAGCCCAATATAGTCACTGAAAACCAAATGCTTAAGTTTTCAAGGCACGAAAACACAAACATAACAGATGAGTCCAACATTAGTTGGTTGGCCATCCCAGAAGCTAACCTAATTAGTGCGTATGATTTGCGGATGAAGACATGTTAATGTTTTGCTCTAAAATATAAATTACATACAGTACAGTAGTACTGTACCTCACATGTGAGTTTTGAAACCAATGTGTGCTTTAAAAAGGAAATAAATTGTGAGTAGTTTGCTAACAACATTTGCTGCAGCCCTTTGGTTTTAACGGCTTCCACTTAAAGAACATAGTGGTTTAAAAATGGATGTGTGTTATTTATGTTGTAGGCCATTACTTTTCCAAGTAATATTAAACCTTTTTTTTGAAAAAAGTGTTTTATGACTGCAAGCTAAAGAGATTTATTGACCTTTAGAGATGCTGGAACCAGTGGCAATTAGAACGACGTTTCATGTTTTCATGGTTTTGATAATGCGCTTCCACACGTGGGTTGTGTTTGAAAACGAAATTATAGGAAATAATAATACACATTGAAGTTACTAAGCGGGATAATGCGGTTTATCTCTAGCACATGCAATTGCACAGGTCATTCGATAGTGTATTCTGTGTTGCCCACAGTAAATAATAGCTCTTGTATGCACCACTTGCTGGCCCCTCAGAGCCACTTTGCACACATAATTATGTAATCATGCTCATCTTGCCTGCTGAAAGCCAGAGATGGATGTGACAATTGGAGGTATTCAGGCTTTTGACAACCGCACCATAATCACCCATCTGATTCTTTCCCAGCTCCTCCGTTTTGATAAACATCAATCCCAACCATACAGCCATGACAAACAATCAGGGACTTTCATCAGATCAAAACACAGCACAAAGCCACAACACAATAATGTGGCGTTTCGAGTCTAAAAACAGAATCTGACCCTAATCTATTAAACATTTAGGATTAATGGTTTCAAAATGGACCTAATTAATTCATAGAAAGATCTATATTGCAATTTCTTTGAGGCACGAAATTCATGGTCCATTGAATTTAATAGATGTAAATGATGGATTATAATTTGCAGTAATCCATTACCAAGTGGATACCTTATTTCTTCAACAATTTGCAAGCCGCATTGTTTCTCAGTAAGTTTTCTAAGTGCTCGAGTGAAATCACAACCAATTATAAACGGAACAATCAAAAGATTTCAAACCAGAATAACACCTTGACTTTTGCTCCAAGCGCTCCATTGTTTCTAGATGGAGGCTAACAGTAATGAACACTCAGATGAGGTTTTTCTCCTAGCTTTACGTTCTGACACAAAAAGAGGTCAGTTTCTTGGACACCGATTAAGTGTCCAAAAAGCCGGGTTAAATTGCATTTGTCACTGGTGGCTTTTCTTTGGAAAATCCTTTATGGTCTTGGACTGAGCTTAAATTGTACCACTGAAATCAATCCAATAGGTAATACAGAGCAGCAGTCTGGAATACATCTAAAGGATGATAAAATATACTTATGTGAGAGCATCCGTAAACGAAACAGAGGAAGATCACCAACAAGACTTAACAATAAAGAGATAGATAGATAGATAGATAGATAGATAGATAGATAGATAGATAGATAGATAGATAGATAGATAGATAGATAGATAGATAGATAGATAGATAGATAGATAGATAGATAGATAGATAGATAGATAGATAGATAGATGTTCAGAGGTCCGCTCATACAGCATTTATTTGATCAAGAATACAGCAAAAAATGTAAAATGTAATTTATTCCCGTGTCAGCAGTCATTACTCCAGTATTCACTTTCACATGATCTTTCAGAAATCACTTCATGTTGAAAACCATTCAGCTGCTTAATAATAAAAATGTATTTAGTTATTAATAAGGTTTACTGAAAAAATTATAAAAATGACAATAAAAACAAAACAAGGAAATTAAGAAGCTAATGTAACTCCTTGACAGCTATAAATACCTACACAGACTTTTGATGAAAAATGATGGCATATGGTGCAAAACATTACTGATCTGTTTATCATATTCATCTTATTCTTACTGATGCATCCAAGGCTATCAACAACTCATTCTCACAGTTTCAACAAAACCTCATCTGTGTCAGCCAGCCAGATAACTTACTGATTTGCAAAATTTGCAAAAACATTCGATTAAAAAAAACAAATAAACAAACAAACAAAAAAAAAACAATAATGTTGCAGCTTGCAAAGCATAAAAATCTGTTTATAATCAACACAGGTTTAAAAGATGTAGTGACAACATAACATCGATTAACTAGACAGAAACACTCCTACAATGGCTTCAGAATTGTCAGAATATCCTTATTGTTTACCCCTGACCAGACAAGACAGGAAAATCACATCTATCATAGACATCTGATAATATGCAACAACAAATATCTTTGGAACTTCACTGATGCACATTATGATACTTTTCTTTGGCTTAAATCAGCAAGCTACAAAAGGCCATTTAAAGGGGTCACATGATGCTGCTAAAAAAAAAAAAAAAACATTATTTGGTGTATTTGGTGTAATGAAATGTGTTTATGCGGTTTAAGGTTCAAAAAACACATTATTTTCCACATACTGTACATTACTGATTTTCCATATATGGCCCTCCTTTCTGAAACGCGTCATTTTTCACAAAGCTCATTGGTCTAAAAAAAAAAAAGTGAGGTGTGTTTTGACTGGCCAGCTATCCATTGCTTTGTGATTGGCTGAATGCCTCAAGCATGTGACAGACATGTTACGCACCTTGCCATACTGTGATGCGTGTCCCAGTCAGAACACCGTTCCGATAAGACAAAAACAATAAAACCCATTACAAACGAGCCATTTGTTGCATCCAGTGGGGACATAATTACGGATTATAATGACTTACACTGTGTTTTTACTCACTGTGTTTCTTTGCGCCGCGTTAACATAAAACCATGTCTGCATTTGTGATCGGAGAAATGACAAGCAACAAGTGCTACTCTACACCAGCAGTTCTCAATTCCAGTCCTCGCGCCCCCCAGCTGTGCATATTTTGCATGTCTCTCTTTGTTAACACACCTCAGCTCGTTAGAAGTGAACTCCGTGCATGAACTGTGTTCCTATTGACATGGTCCCTATTGACACAGTGTTCATTTCTCCCTACTACCTGATCAGGGGAAATCTGTTGAAATTTACCTCACTTCGGAACATTCATTTACAGATTTGCACTGCGCAAAGTCTTCACACACGGACAAGTGTGACATCATATACCTCTGTAAATAAATACAATTTTAATTTACATCTCGCACACTTCAATGCACTTTGAAGGGAACATATACATTCACATCCAACTGGAATCATGGCGGAATATACTGTGATGTCCACATTGCAGGGCACTTACGTTCGAATAGAACAAACATCTGAAGCCATTAGAGAAACATAAAAATGTGCAGAGCAGGGGGCGCGAGAAGTGGAATTGAGAACCGCTGCTCTACATTGCTCAAAACTCACGTTAGAATCATCAGTGGCAAATCCTTTACATATGTAAAGTACTTAGAGACTGTGAGTCAGAACAGCCGGCATTGTAGTCTTCTCTCCCAGGATCAGAAAACAGTCCTCCATAAAATGTGCTGCACACACCTGAATATTTGGGTTGGACTGTTCTGGAACATTGTTGTAAATACAACTTAACCACTGATTTCTTGTTGTGTCCTCTTTTGGAAGAGCAAACAAAGTATTTTTGCTATCACAATGAAACAGCGTCTCCATGACATGGCGCCAGTGGCAACAGCAAGAATCAAAGGTAACACCTTCTTTCTTTGCGTGAACTTTTTGGCGGACTTTTGCAAATCTTCCCACATCGTGACGTAGACATGTGGGGGCGTGTTTAAACGAGGCGTTTTAGGAGGGCATGGACGAGTCTTAACTTTTATAAAGAATATCTCTTTGGTTTTGAGACTTTAGTCTTTGCAACTTTACAGATCTTCTTTATGCACCAAGAGCTTGTAACACTCCAAAGAGAAAGGAAAACTTGACATCGCATCATATGACGCCTTTAAGGCCTTTGAAGGCATAATCAAGCATGAGGCTCTTACAATTAATATTTATCTAAAATTTGGTTTAAAAAAAACTTAAACTAAAAAGGTGAAATTAACCATTAAAACCAATTGCTCTAAATTGCCACCTTTGTCACAAAACACTTCTAATATCTCGTAATATCTAATCAAACAGTCTAGTGTGCAGCTCATTCCATTTCCATTGACCATCACTAATAACTGTTTGAATCATGTACACTGGCAGGTATAATTACAGAGCACCCATTACACACTGTGAATAGAGTGATTCATTTGATTATAAAATATACCATTTCATTCTCAATAGGCTTCAGTGGGTCCCCCTCCAATGGAAATTGCTGTGGGCTTTCAATTCAAATGCACATACGGGCCAGGCAATGACAAACTCAAGAGGTTAAACTCAGAAAATCTGCATAAACATTTCTTTTCTTGTCTACTGCCCACCTTCGCCAAACATCTGAATAAAATCAATTGTTCCACCTTAACAGCTACAAGGTTTCCCTACCATGCCAAATGAGTCAATATAACAATCAATCTAGTGTTTAACTGACACTTTCTTTACAGAAAAAAATAAAGGCTACCTGTATGAAGCCCCCTCAGTCTCTAATTTTTCCTTGTCAAAGGGAAGTAAACAGGTCCTAGTATGAGGAAAAAATGAGAAAACACATCAGTGGTGCAGATTACTATTCCACAGGTACGAATCCCAAAGTGTGAAACTCTTCAAAAGAGAAATCAGAAGTATAGTTTCACAAACAAATAAATAATAAAAAGCTTTGTATGAAAAATACAGGTGCTTTCTGGACAGTTTTAGATCACAATTTCTTATCTCAAACAGAATTCCCAACTGAAATAAATGATTCTATGGCAAATCGAAGTAAAAACTGAATGTCTAAATCATTCATTCAAACACTCAGTTGCTGATATCACAAACAAAAAATGGTGTGTGTTTTCACATTAATTGGGGAACGTTTGTAAGACTCCAGCAGTTTGACACAATGAAAGCCTTTCACAATATTACAGTAATATAAGCCCACTAAAGTATCCTGAGGTGATTTTCAATATAATCAATAACTGGTCTGATATCAGTGGAAGACAGTGAATATTAACCAATCAGAAACGTGTTTCTAACTGAACATTTGCTAGATAGATAGATAGATAGATAGATAGATAGATAGATAGATAGATAGATAGATAGATAGATAGATAGATAGATAGATAGATAGATAGATAGATAGATAGATAGATAGATAGATAGATAGATAGATAGATGGTATTTTGTCATATTGATCTAGGACAGTCTATGACAGCTACTCCTGCAGTTTTGACACAAGGCATGCTGAGATGAGCCAAACTCCATCTTGTATTAAAACTGCAGGATATAAATTATAAATGCTGCAAGTCTTGGTTTGAAAATGGCGCTGGACTTGCAAAGGCCAGAAAGATAATTAGTCTTCCATTCGTTATGCCTGGAGGACAGATAAGGGGTCCTTTTGTATTGTCCCTTATTACACTTTAGTTGTTAAAACTAACTCCAAGGAAAGAAATTCCATCTCATATCCAGTAGCTTCAGCTGTCTCTCAGTGATAAAGCTACAGCGGTTTTTGCACAAACAAACGCTGAATAAATGTTCTCCTTCTGCGATAATGAAAATGTCTCAGGTCTCAGAGACAGGTGAACCTCAAGTAAACATGCTGAACATATTGAGCACGCGGTGACACGATTTCTAACCGATCTAATGAGTCATATTTCCGCAGTTGTATTTGTTGGCTTATGACTTTGTCATTTTGTGCGTGTGCCGCAGATGATAGATGAGTATAGCTAAACGCATTTTCAGCCCTGTGGTCTACTCCCCATCGAAAATGAAGTCTATTTTGAACGCGCGCACGTTCGCAGCTGTGGTTGGACACGAAACAGCCAAAACCGATTGAGTGCTGAATTGGACTGACAGTTCAGAAAATCCAGCTCTAGTGAAGAATCTAGATCACACAAAATCCGACGCGTGTCTTAAACACACATCACGCCTTTCTCAGTTCAAAGTGGACCCCTGGTGGTTGAATCTTTTTCCACGACCATGAAAAGACTCCTTAGTGTCTTGCATGACATGTCCACGCTTGTTCATACGATATAGAGCTGATTTTTAATTTGTGATTCAAATATGTAACAATTCAAATAAGTTAGTTACCAGATACTAAATCAACCTGTCATTAACCAAGGGGAGGCGCTGTTTCTTTAGTTTAAGATCAAATAGGTGACCCGAGGAGGTGTGTACAGGTACCTGATAGAGAAAGGTGTTCGCGTTCCCGCTCAGTGCCTGGCTCAATATCATTGGACTACGTCTAATATGTAAATGCCACGTGACCGCTGCTTTAAAGAGCTGTACATCATGAAATGTACAGTCTACTCTCTCTCTCTCTCTCTCTCTCTCTCTCTCTCTCTCTCTCTCTCTCTCTCTCTCTCTCTATATATATATATATATATATGTATATGTTACTTGATATATACAGTATATATACTGGTCAACATTTGAAGTGGATCAAAACCTTTCATCAAAGTTGTCCTAAAACCAAAATGTATTCTTTTCTTAGGACAACTTTGATGAACTTGAATATAATCAATACCTGGTCTGCTTTTCATGGACAATTGTGGATTTTATAGTGAATTCTGGTGAAGTGATTGTTTCTAAACCAACATTTAAGATATATATATTATATATAATACCAAAACATAAAACAGAATTGTTCTGCCAGAATAGACTACCAATTTACTGCCAGATGGTGTAGTTGCGTCATCTACCAGCAGGGCAGGGGCCATGCTAGCTAAACCATGACCCCTTGATGCCACACAATATTTCACACTGAGGCCAAACATGTGGCTTCAGCTGTCAAACTGATCTATTAATAATAACACACTTAGCCAAGTTGTAGCTGTAATGAAGATTAAGCTAAAAGAAAGTTGGACTTATCAGCTTTCCGATCATATGGTTTGTTAATTGGTTTCAGAGGTCTTGCAAAGTCTAATTATATATTCAAATTGACATGTTCTTACCTGGAGGGTCCTGTAAGGTCCTTCATCAGTTCCAGTAAATGAATATTAAGAATTAGTCTTCATTAAAAACAAAAAACAGACAGCTCTTATGACCATTAAACACAGCTAATTAATGTTAATGCCCTAAACATAAGGCCATTCATTTAAACATAAGGCCATTCATTTAGGAGGGTCAGGAAGTTATTCATAATGAACCAGCTGCATCAAATCGAAAAGATGAAGACAAAAGACGAATCTTTTACTGCTATTACTAATACAAGCCATTTTGGCTCTCTCTTAAAGGAGAGCAACACTGTAATTGAGAATGAATGCCCCCTGATAAACCACTTTGTTCTTATAGGGCAACCTCTTAATTTTGGATTAAAATATAGGACAAAGTATCATTAGCTATGACAACACTAGAGTATGTAAATTTTATCTCTTTTTATTTAAGATGCAAAAATAACAACAAATGCAAATGTAATGTTTAGAGATGATGTTATTTATGAAATTTAGCGAAAGGCATATTAGAGCACAGGCAATGATTCAAATTTAACCTTGATGTTGGGGTGGTTCATCGCTGCATTTCATTCATTTTCAAATTCAGTGTGACTCAATTGGTGTCAGTTTTCCCCCTCAAAGCCTCTCTGTCTGATGACGAGGTGGGAAATAAACTGGAGTGACACTGCTGAACACAGATTTTTATTAGTTGTGAGGTGTTCTGTATGATTATATGCTTTTATAAAACAACTGTGCTCACCAGTTTTCTGAAACACCTCAGTTGTGAAGATTTCATCTGCACCAATATTCTGGGCTGCAAGACTAATATTGAAAGATTTTCTTTGTGTATAATAAAACTGGTCTAAATTACACTCATGAGTTATATCTGTATATATTATTGTCAGAAATATATATAGCTATTACAGAAACAACGTAATATTCTGAAATATTATTACAAATATTATTACTCTCACTTAGATCATTTAATGTGTTCTTGCAGAATAAAAGTGCTTTTATTCAAAAAAAAAGTAACACTTTAGAATACTGTTTCTTACTTACAGCATAACTAATAAGGAATTATTGAAGAACTAACAGGTGATTATTCATTAAGACTTAACTCACTACTGTTAACTACTAAGGAAGATGTGTTAACTTATCGGTTATGTAATATAATTTTATGATTGTGTTAAGTAGTAGTAATCAGTAATTAATATATTCTGTCATACCTCCTGAAGAACTACTATTAATTATCTACTAGTTAAGGTTCAAGAAAAATAACTATGAAATAACTACTACTGAACAGTTATACGCAAATAATCACTATAATAATAATCAGGCTGTGGCCCACAAATCAAGTACTTGAGTAAAAGTACAGATACCCCAATAAAATATTACTCCAGTAAAATTATAAGTAGGCCTATTCATTTTCAAAATTACTTGAGTAAAAGGACAAGTACAAAGTACTACTACAGTAGCAACTTTGTTACAGTCCACTTATTAGACTATAATGGAAATGAAATATTCATTTTGTTTGCTTCTAAATGTTTAACTTTTGATTATGAAATGTTTGTTAAATTAGTTTAAATATGGGCAGTATACATGTTAAAATGGAATAAAATATGCTGTATTAAGAAATGTTCTCATCTGAAATAAAGATCGTAAACAAGTTGTGTTGTGTATTTTACAAAGTTTATGATTACTTTTATTGTTGTTTTTTTTTTAGAGTGTAAGTTTGATTTGAGTCAAAATGATGTAGTTATTATTATTTACTAATAGGTTCACTTTAGAATTCTGTTTCAGGTTCTAAGTAAGTCCTGCAGAATTATTTGATAATTCTTTATTAATAACTAATTGGTTAACTGTATTTTCACTTTTCCTCAGGCTTTGCCTTACATACAGAAATTGAATTAATGGTAATGTGGTATATGCTGATGAGGCACACATACAGTACTGTATATAAAATATAAAAACTAAGGTAAGTTATTGTAAGGCACTGGAGTCGTGGTGGGGTTCCTATTGGAAGCTGATTTCTTACAAAACACACAGGCAAAACCTCTATAAAATGTATTGCATTTATTAATATTGCATTTTCATACTACTACTACTACTATTACTGTTAATAACATTTATATGAAAGGGTCACAATTCAATGTAATTGTGTTTGTTTGTTTGTTTATTAAGTTTTTTACGCCATGTCAGCATCATGGCTATTTACATGGCAAAAAAGTTCAGTATCATCCATAAAATTTACATTATATAAAACATTTCAACTTAACATAAGATAGAAAATCTAAAATACATTCAGGTGGTACATTTTCAAATATTCCATGCAAGCATGTTTCTGAATAAAAGCGTTTTCTAGCAGCATCATAAAAATTACAATTCAACAAAATATGCTTAATAGTCAAAGGAACTTTACATGAAAGACATAAAGGAGGAACTTCGTCTATTAATAAAAATGGGTAAGTCTTGAGTGCCCCAGTCTACACCTAGTGAAGATAACTTGATCATGTCTTGATTTAACATTATAGAAGCTACTTCTTTTTATACTAGGATTTATTTCATACAGCTTATTATTTTTATTTCCATCCCATTCTTTCTGCCACTTATTGGTTATATATAAATTAATTACTGGTTTAAAATCAGAAGGTGGTATTTGACAGTCAGATATTTCCAGGTCAAGTGCATCCCTGGCACAATGTAATTGTGTAAAACTGTTCATTAGTAGTTATACATTAGTTGTTGATTAACTAACTGTTACTTAACACAATCATAAAATTGTATTACATACTGATTAATTAACATATCTTCCTTAGTAGTTAACAGTAGTGAGTTAAGTGTTAATGAAAAATGACCTGTTAGTTCTTCAATAATTCCTTATTAGTTATAGTAAGAAACAGTATTCTAAAGTGTTACCAAAAAAATAGCTGACTAACCCCAATAATAATAATAATTAAAAAAAAAAAAAAAATAGCTGACTGACCCCAAACTTTTGTACAGTAGGTAGTGCATATACAGTATTTAGAAAGGCTTGTGTGTGCATCTGGATCGAATTGCAGAATGGTTTTAAATGACTCCCTGAACCAGTTCACAAGAAGTGATTCGCTAGAATTAATCGGACTTTTTAAGCGCTACTGACAGCAGCATGTCAACAGCGACTGGGCTTCATCCGAAGAGGGCGTGTCGCTGGGGGCGGACCGGGGGCGGGGCTTGCGGCCCATCTCTCCAGTGTGGAGTCACACTCTCTTTACTGCTCGTCCAGACTTCACTTGCGAACTACGCACAGAGCAACCGCCTGATCTTTTCAACACACTCAACCAGAGAGTTCCTTCGATACTATCAAACAACTTCCGACGTAGATATCTCTCTTGAAAATCTCTTCGGACTGTATAAAGGAGAGCCGGGGTTTTCTATAAGGATGCAATCGGTTGTCTGTCTTTTCGGTGCCTTCATAGCAGCCGCTGTGTTTCATCCAGGTATGTCATTTAATTTACAATGAAAATATTGTAATCTCACTCTCCCATTCTTTCATGTAACATCGCTGGCGTAATCCGAGAATTTTGTTGAACAGGTTCGTTCCTATAGTGACCAATCGACTGTTTTACTTAAATCAATGAACATCAACAAGTTTTTATTATAGCCGTTGCCGTAGTTCGTTGGCAATCATTGCCAGGTCATGTGTTGCACTTTTCATTTCTCCCACGTTAAGAACAAGAGGTCAACTCTCCACCTGACGAAGATTAAACCATCTGTGTCTGCCTCGGACATTCACATTCATTCATTTTATCACCAGCAGTAGGCGACTGCGATAAAGCTTTCAAACTTAAAGGATTCTCAGTACAGAAAAGTGAATAGAAGTGTTTCAACTTATAGTGTGGACGGGTGACTTGACTTGCGAGGTAATGTTGTTGATACTACGTTTTTCTGTTTCGGTTCAACCGCATCACACGCAGAAACCAATAGCAGTGACATCACACCTGCGCGTGTTTCTTAAATTCCCCATCTTAGATCTATTGTATGCGTCAGTCCCACAAAGAAACTAAACGCAGAAAAGTAAAGCTAGGCTACATAATAATAATAATAATAATAATAATAAAGTCCTGTCATCCTTTACTCACTCGCATGTTGTTGTTAAGAACCTGCGTGGC
This sequence comes from Cyprinus carpio, assembly GCF_018340385.1. NCBI lineage: Eukaryota > Metazoa > Chordata > Actinopteri > Cypriniformes > Cyprinidae > Cyprinus > Cyprinus carpio. Next base: position 14,132,348 of record NC_056606.1, on the reverse strand, counting down.
TTTTTTCTTACGAAGAACACATACTGAACGTTTATATATGTCCTCATCTTCTGAAGTCATACAATAGGTTTGTATGAGAAACAAACGGAAAACATCCAGTGTGCCCTGAACTGAGTCAGTGAGAAATGATTAGTTTGACCGATGAAGGAATCATTCAGATATGATTCTGTGAACGGAAGCATCAAATTCAAAATGCTATTGTATGACGCCTATGACTAGAAATATAATCTTTTGAACTACATTTATGATACTTTTATTGTGATTTGCGTTCTCTTTTAAGCCTGATCGCTTAAGTCCCCATTCATTCTAATAGCATGGTTAAAAACGGGACAGGATATTCTTCATTTCTCCCTCATATCACACGGGTTTGGGGTGATATGATAGTAGCTACAGATTGTAATTTTGGCATGAACTAGGCTATCCCTTTAATAAGCGTTTGCATTATTTTGTGTTCAGGCGTGGCTGTTGCCCAGCGTGCGCAATTTATGTCAAGTTAATCAGTGATTAAAGTCTACGGGATTTTGAGACGCGCGCGAACACCGCTGCCCAGCTTGAATCTTTTTGAGCGCGCGAGTGCGCTGTGTGTGCGCGCGCACTCGGGGAAAGAGAGACTGCGAGCGTGTGCTTGCTCACGAGAGGTTGCGGAGGTGGAGGGCGGTGTTACAAATTCAGCCATTTGACTGGTGTATGGTTTTATCAGTGTCACATGCTTGTTTGCTCATCAAAATTTTTTTGAGAAACTTACATAATCTATATAAGGCGGTAAAGTGTAATAGCCTACTGCTCATCATTCTTTTTCAAATGTGTTTTTTTTTCTTGAATAATAGCCCACTAAAGATATGTGCACTCACTATCTATCTATCTATCTATCTATCTATCTATCTATCTATCTATCTATCTATCTATCTATCTATCTATCTATCTATCTATCTATCTATCTATCTATAGGCCTACTACATATAGCCTATGGGTAGAATTGCAGTCAACATTTCCTGTGGCGTGACACACTTTACTACACCTCAGATTGTTTTTAAAATAATTTTCCATGTATAAATGCTCACATTAATTGCAAGACCACATGTTAATTGAGATGATTATTATTTTTTGCTTTACAAAATCATTTGTCACACTGCAGGACCATTTAAAATTAAACTAATTGGTATTTAAAATGGCAAAATGGTATTTAAAAATTGTAGGGGGAAAAGTGCCTAAAACCAGACCTGAGATATACAGTTTCCCTTATAAAGCCCTTATGCAAATAAAATTTAAGCTAGAATGTTGTTGATAATAAAATAAATTGACATGTTATTTGTCATCCACCCATATACTGTCTAAAAATGCTTTTTTAATATTTTAAGTATGAAACTGTGTGCCATGTACAATGCATAATGGGAATCTTTAAAAAAAAAAATCAAATTAATTGTGTTCAGTATAAAATTAGGGAAGCTCTGTCACACAGCAGGAAAATGCTCATCATGTGACATTTTCCAAAGTAACGCTTATTTGTAAGCCTGTTTGCATAACTTCATTTAATTTTATTGTATGACAAAGAATATGTTGTTGATTATAAATGCATTGGAAATTCATTGGAAAACACAGTTTGAGTTCAGGCTATTGTTGTGGGATTCTGTCTGATTTGACAGGGTGATGGGTGTGGCTTGTTTGGGGAACCCATACCATCCTTCAATATTTCCTAGTGTAGTTTCTAAGTGACAGAACATGACATGTCATGATTTATCCTGAGATGTAAGGCATGTTAGTATAGGTCTGTTTCCCCCACACAGACGTTGCTGAAAGCTATGTGGGCAGTTTCAAAGAGTTCTCCCCCACCCCAGACGCACACACACACACACACACACACACACACACACACACACACACACACACACACATAACCCATAGCCTTTACTCAAAGGGTATTTGCTGTTATGACCCTCTGGCTCTTTTTGGTTGTGTGTTGGAAAGGTCAGCTTCTCTGTAGTGCTGTCAGCAGGAGACTGATCACCTGTATGCAAACAGGTAAAGTATCTCTGCCATCATAGTGAGCTTAGTGGTTGGAACGTGCTCTAGATGTATTTTATAGCAAAAACATGCTCTGTGCAGCTTCCTGAATACATTATTTAATTTGTCGATCATTAAATAACCTGGCTGATGAAACATTTCCTTATTCTGATTATGAAGATTTTTTCCTCTCATTCTGAAAGCTGCATGATTAAAGGACTGATGAATGTGGACTGGATTTAGTAGCACGCTTGAAAAGGTTTCAGAAATCACAGTACTATTTTAAATAAAAAAAAAATTATTGGAGATTCCTTAATGTGCATTTGTATTCCCGTTTGCATATCAGTGACGTCACTCTGAATGACATATAACTGGTGAGGAGGAACTGAAACACTCAGTGAACCAGAAAGAACAGGCCTTTGTTTAGCACGAGAGATGAAAAAAACCTAATTACATTAAGACCGACACTAAACCGCATCTCCACCAGGAAATCCCACATCTGATCACTTAAGCATTCGAGCGAAATATTCATGCCACCATGGCCTGATGGGGAAATATTTTGTCATTGTTTATTGGCAGGCAAGGGCTTGAGCTGATTAATGTCAGTTCCACTTAGATATCAAACAGGAAAAAACATGTAGTGAAAAGAAAAGTCTAATTCATATTTGCATATTCATTTAGTTTAAGCCTAACTATGGAACTGCTTTCAGTAAGAGCCAATGGGAGCATATGGTAAAAGCTAATTTTACAGCTTTGGGGCTTTGTTTGTCTCAAATGGTGGAAAGAGAGAGAGAGAGAGAGAGAGAGAGAGAGAGAGAGAGAGAGAGAGAGAGAGAGAGAGAGAAAAAAAAAAACCTGAGAGCATAGGCTAAGTGAACAATGTTTCATGTGCTAAAATGATTGTGGGTATTATTTTGAAATTACTGGATCCAGGCTTGGATGAGACAGGCAGTTAAGGTTTCAGAATGTGCTTTTGACCAACCGTTTAAAAGGTTTGAAGTGCTGAGGCCATTATGTCATCATTTATTCATATTCAAATTCCCTCCCGACCACTCACAAACATGCACACCTATGTTCAATCACAGGCTTTTACAGTAAATTACTTAAGCCATGTGTTGGACCAAGCATCTGCTCTCCCATGAACACATGCACACACATATACATTATCCCTTTATCTTTCTTGTACATCATACACTCCCCATTTGCTAATGGATTAATCGCAGCATTGCTAAGAAGGAAGACCAGTTGTCTGCACTGCCCAAAATGGCCCCCTGAGACTTCAGCCAGTCTTATCTACTCATCTGATTCCACAGCCCTCCTTTTGCCACGTAATCAAAGGGAATGCTTATTAGGTTGTGTACGCTGATGGGCTGTTGTGTTGGTTACCAGTACTTAAACGTCTTTTCCCAAGATTGCTAGTTGATAAAAGGCAATTGGTGGTCTTAAGTGCTGCATTGAGGGAATATTGTTCTCTCGCATTAATATTGTTATGCATATAAGCAGTGTAGCGATGCACAGCAGGGAGACACAATTTCAAGGCTTCAGAGATAAGCTTTAAATGAGAGTGCTAACGTTTGTGTGCTGTACACAATAACGTCATTTTCACAGCGGAATTCTCATCTGTGCTACCAAATATGGAAGTGGCAATGATGTTTATTCAAGTTCTCCTAGTGGCAGACTTGCTTTTCACTTAGAAAACACTCAAGGCTGAGTGTTTTCCGATCAATAGCTGTGATACACAGAACTGACTGTAGGCGTCAAACTCACCAGTTTTCGCTCATAATCAGAACGCAGAAAGCTGATAAAATGTAGCGACTGGACTAAGATAAGTTTATTTGCATTTATTTATTAATATCAGTGATTCTTGGAGCTTGGCAGCATGACAGGATGTAAGGCGAAATGGCAATGAGTGGCAAACAAATCTTCCTGTCTTTTGAGTTTTTATCCCATCTTGAGTTTAATGGGATGGTTTAAAGAGCCATAACCGACTCTTTTGGGCCACTCTTGCTTATTTATGGGCTGGTGATATAAATATATTGACGTGGCAGTCAATGAAAGGGTCTGGGGATGGCTATCGATTAGATAAGCATCCAATTATTTCTAGACAACGTGTTTTTTAACATGCACTTTTTGGCGGTAACTCAAGAGTGTGGTTAGTCGGTCCAAGGGCCACCTCGTGTCGCTCAATATAGTTTTAGTGGCAATTATGTGGCTGTTGGAATGTTATTTTGTTATTATATGTTATAAGTTTGCTTATCGCACAAGAGTCATAAGTCACCCTTTCTTCGGGGTTGTTGTATCGATCAGTTTAGAGATGTGTGTTGAACCAATTTGAGTGCGTTTACTGCTTGCGTTTATTAAATGTACATGGTGCGTTTTGATCCGAGATTTTTTAAGCCATACATTTTGAGGTCGATAATACCCCCCAGAAAAGGATTTACATACATCAAGCTGCTTGTTCAGGTGTAGTGGTTAATGGTGGTCTGGAGGATATTATTTCATCAATGTCAAATGTTTGTCCTGGCATTTAGATCCATCTACAAAAGGTTGCAAGTTGTAGCGGCCCTTAGCCCGTCTCCCTCCCGCCAAATCACATTCTGTCAAATATCCATCTGAGGCTTTGAGCGCTTCAATTCAGTCTGACATTCAAAGCCACACAACCTTTCTGGCAGCCATGGAGACGCACGATAACCGGATTCCTATTCTGGGACCGTCGCTTTGATGCCGTCTGTGATGTGCAGATTGCATTTCTCCATGTGTGAGGAGACGTTCCTGCCTGCCACTCTGGCCTCTTTAAGTGAAGCTTTGAACCCAAAAGGGCATGACAGAGGAAGGCAAAGTTTTTTTCCCCCTCTCTTAAATCTGTTCCGGATAGAGTGAGAGAGGCGGATGGAAAGAAGGTTAGAGTGCCCATGAGCTCCATGGGTTAGGGACGGGATCTCCCAGAGCTGTCAGGGTGAATGAGGAATCACTGACGTTGGGTAAATCTATTAAAGGCAATGTGGGGTGAACCGTGAGTTTGATGGGTGGTGGCCCTATTCAGAGACGCTCGGAACAATGCATGCGAGCAGAAGAGACAGTCCGAATTCTCAACATTTAGAGCTTAAATTGCTCAATGTGTCTATTTGTTTGAAAGCATTTCTCTTTCAGATTTGAGCATAAGGTTGTGCCATTTAGACTTGAATTAAGAATGCCTTGTAAATTCCAGTTGCAGTTTGAATTTAAATCAAAGAAAGTGGAATTAAAATGAATTGAAATTCAACACAGGTAAAGGCCTCTTTTTGTCATTCCAATTCAGTGTCATTTGCAGTGTGGCATGGTGACACAGTAACTCAAATAATAAAAGTGACCCTTCACCCAAAAATTCTGTCATGATTTAAGGCTGTAATACACTACACGACTTTTAAAATCTGAACAGATTTTTAAAACACCAGACATCATTCACTTACTGACTTCAGTAAAATTGGGCCTCATACACTAAACAACTGAGGATCATACTACAGACTTTAAAGTTGTTCTGATCACAACAAATTCACACAGAAACGTGTGCATTGCTGCTAGGAGACACGTGACAAATGAAAACAACGTGTTCTAAAATCAGCTAAGAATATCAAACATGTTTGACATCCTTCGACTGGAAGTCTCATAGTCTGTAGCAGTCTGTGACCATCATACACTATGCGATCTTCTGTGGAATCTGTCAATCCTAATCTGCAGACTGGCTTTGAGCTTCATCAACGTGTTCAGACTGTAAATCGGGGGAAAATCAGGGGAAAAATTTTGTAGGGTATTCCAGCCTTAACTCATCCCCAGTCATTTCAAACTTGTATGACTCTTCTGTGGAACATAAAAAAAACCCCACTGAGACAATTTTCAGAATTTCTTCTTTTGAGTTTCACAGAAGAAAGTAAGTCATACAGGTTTGAAACAATATGTTGGTGAGTAAATGTTGATAGAATTGTTAACTATATTTTAAAAAATCAACCCTGGCAGAATCAGGAAAAAACTCTCCCAGACAGAAATTATGCAAGGTAGTTTCAACAGCGGCAGAGGCTGCCAGCGAAAGAGGAAGTGGGAGCCTTTTTGAAGTCAGTAGGTCCATTTTAGATGTACGTCATCCATCTTTACCATGTGGTTTCTCTTGGTACATAGCTCTAATGAAAAAGGGTCAAATGTTATTCCCACTTACAATTTAGTGGCCTCTTCCCTCATGTTCACATCCCTTTTTAGCACCTCCCACTAAATCATGCTCAGAGGTTGCTGAATTGTTGTCTTTGTGAGCCTGAGTAATAAATTAAACTGGTTATGTGATTTAAAAGGGTTACTGGTGGGAGCGAAAGGGAGGATGAGGCTGCGGCTAGAGGAGTGCACGATAAAAAATAACATTGTGGAGATAAAAAACCCTGAAGCCAAATCTCAGAGGAGGAAGTTCAACTGCAAGTTCATGTCCACTAAAATCACACGTAGGAGTATAATTAAGGATTGCCAAACAAAAGGGTTCCCAAAGATGCATGGCATATAAAATCAATTGTGACTTAATTTATTATTCCCTTTTCAAATTTCCAAAACGGCTTTGCCGCACGACTTTACATGCCATAGTCGGATAGCACTGGATTTTTGACAGGTTAAACATTCAGTAAACCTCATGGTGAAAATGATTAGGGCAGGCAGCCGACCTGCTCCGCTCCCGAGAGGCAGGGGAAGAAGCATCCTCTCATGCGATAAATTAGTTCCAGCTCTCGCAGGCTGGAGGAGCTCCCTCAGAGCTCCATGTTGTTTTAGCGTGCACCGTTCTAATGCGATTTTAAAAGGTTGAAAGTTGGAGTAGAGGTAAATGGTTGATTATGTACACACAACCAGTGCACATCTGCTTCGGTTCACATCGGGGAGAAAAGAAGCCTCCTTTTTTCCCCCTTCCTGAACCTGTCTCAGCACATAGAGAACGGTGGCCTAAGGGGCTTTTGTGACGCCTCCCAAAATTCCTGTCTTCGTGAGCGGGTCTTTATCTCACTTCACATGCAAATTTAATGGTTGAGGGAGTTTTTTTTTTTACACTGTCTGCACCGACATCACACATTTCCCCTGTTTTTGCTGCTGTTTTTGTGATGGGAGTACCACAGAGAGCAGGATGAAGCAACAGTCTTCCCTAGCCGATCTGACTTTGTGTTTCTTCTCTCAGTGTCATTTAAGGGAAACTTTAGGACAGATCCGTCTCTCTATTTATTCAATAAATCCCACCTCTGGGTGTTTGCCCTTTTCGCTCCCTCCCTCCTTCTCCTCAAAATCCCTTGTTTCTTTATTCATCCTGTGTGACAGCACTTTCTGCATTCAGCACAAATTGATTTATTTACCATCCAGAGGGGTCAAGTACAATGGGCCTTATGTTAAAAGTCCCGTAGATGTGCGTGAAGGAAAACTAAGAGTGTGCTATGCTGAATATAAAGTCTGAGGAAGCTGTGCTTGTTAGAAGGCCATTAGAAAAGAAGATTGCAGAGTGGTATATCTGAAAGAGCCCTGTAGGCCTTGCTATACTAGTAGTCTGCCATTTTGTCACCCCATGGCCTCTAGTTTACTATGCTGTTCTAAAAATCCTATTGACCTGTCCTTTAATTTTCCTCACAGCAAATGAGGCAATTGCACATTAACCTCCACAGAATTGGGTGTGTAACAGCTAAAAGCCATGGTTTTGCCTTAGAAATGGCAGCTTTTTAATAGCAGGGCTAACTATTCTGTTTAAATTTTTCATATTAGCCATTATGTGAACTAAAAGCCACTGTGCAAGAGAAAGAAACAGGAAAGGGAAGAGATTGCAGTCAGATGTCCCCCCCCCCCCCCTTTTACAACGCTAACCAAGCACTGTATATTTTGGCTGGTCCTAATTCCAGATTTTTAACACATCCGACAGCTGGTCTTAAAACTACAGTGATATATCTAGGGTTTATTCAAAAATGTATAAACATAAATAATTCTGCTGCTTATAACAAGTCACCAGCACATTCAGTGCACTTTAAGGAGTCCGTTCCATCTTCTGAAGTGCCGTTCCAGTGACATGAGGCCATAATATCATTGAAAGGAACTTAGTTGCTGTCAGCTAGCATCCACACTGAAAGCTTAGGGTGATAGCACACTAAATTTAACCACAAGCTGACCAACTTTCACTTCTTTTTTACATCCTTATTTGGAAATACCTGTAAGCGCATTCTAAGCGGTCAGAGATAACACCATTCTTGGGAGGTTTCTGAGCGTTTATCGTAGATCTCATACTAAAGGTATTTAAGCTAAAAGCCTGTGCCTTTGGTGTTCCCAGCGTCTTAGGTGGACTATTTGCAGGTGAAGTGTTTTAATTCCTTTTCTTGCTCCCTGTCTCACTCTATCCCCCTCTGGTTGGGGCTGCACACACATTTTCGGGAAAGATTTCTTCAAGTGTGTTCCTTGGAGATAAGAGGCGATGTATTTTTCTCTGGGCAGTGTGCTAATCTTCTGCTGTTCTATATATAGGAGACACAAGCTGAAGTATTTGTTTGATTCAGGCCCATGCAGTGGTCTCATGACCACATTTCGGCTGTCATTTAATGAAATTGACCTACGAAACACAATGTTCCTCACACGGACACAAAACCAAGGAATACAAGGGCTGAATTTTTCCCTTTTTATTTCTGTGTCTGATGCGCAGTAAGTTCACAAGAAGTTTGTCTTAAAATGAAGCAAAAGCTCAGAAAGCAAAACAGCATTATTGTGTTGATGTCAGATTTTAGTCATTATAGCATCCCCATTCATCACTGTGAAATGACTCACTGGCCGAGGTCACCACAAGAACACTGTTAGTCTTAAGCCCTTCACTAACAACCATATTGAGCTGTGACGTTAAAGGTAGTAGACAAGAAAAATTTAAGTACATTGATGCCATTAAATGTATGTATAATATATATAAAATAATGAAAAGATTATTTTAGAACCCTCCAAACAAAATCTGACACTGGTAATATTTGCCATTAATACATCCTTGGAAAAAAAACTATTTTATCAGAACACACAGCTACTTTGCAACAGATGTCAATAAAGAAAGAAGCTTTTTGGTCAGTTATAGTTATGGCATCTATCAGCTAGCATTAACTACGCCATGCTAACTTGCCAAACCATCACCCACTCCTGGTCATCAGCCTTTTTCACTTGGTTCAAAGTCTATTTATTCAGTTCAGGAAGCAGAACTAGACCTTTCGATATAATTTCTCTGTATCATCTTTCTTGCACACTGCTAACTCAGGCATGCGGAAGGGTAACGTATGATATCTCTGTAAAGCTTTGGAGTATGTTTGATCCTTTTCAAACACTCACCCTAGTGTCTCAGATGGGCCGAGGCAGCCAGTGGCTCAGTGCTATGGCTGATCCATTTTATCCGCAGCATCAGACGCTGCACCATCCAGGGTGGCAGTGCAGATACTTCCCCTGTCATCTGCTGAACACCTCAACACTGTTTTCCAGCTAAGAGCTAAAGATGCAGTCTCTATCTCTCTATTTATATATTTATATGAGAATCGTATTCCTAAGTTGTTGTTGTTTTCCTTGGCATTGAAATTGATAATTAAACCAACATTACTATTTTGTGATATTGCTTTTACATATGAAATGTATATACACACATTAAACAAGCTTACTGTACATTGAGTGAATTATATTTACACCAATTGCTTTGTCTATTTTTGGAGCCAAAACAAAATTCACTGTTGTCTGTGGGTCTCCAAGCAGCACATAGCAGTGGCTTCACTGAATGAATTTATGTTTTTGAACAAAACAGTGAACTATTTGATTACAGTCACTTACATGCTTTTTGAAATTGGTGTTTTTGAACAAAACAAATGACTGAATGACTCAATCAGTGATTCATTTCAAATCACTTAAACAGACTGTCGCAATGTAACCTGCAAAAAAGGTCACAACAAATTCTCACAACTAATGCAGAACTACCAGAATATGAAGTTTTGCATTATTACACAAATTGCATTAACAGCCATTTTCGTCACATAATTTGCATTAACAGTTATTTTTTCATTGTTTTAAATGAATAATTAAATTCAAATCATTCCTAAAGACTGTCGCTAGTTGTGATATATTGGCATATGGATGTAACTTGCAAGGTCACTTAAAAAAAATCAGTATATATATAGTTTAGCATCCTGCTTAAAATATTTAGACTCATAAAACTCTCTTTGTCCATAAATTTACATTACCAACAATTTTGACTCAAAACGAACATTACTTGAGCAGAAACTCCATTACAAAACTAAAAAGACAAAGCGCTCCTTCATATTCAATATTTTTTTTTGATTTTGCTCAGATATTCCTCAGGTGTTTGGGTTTTATTGGAATCTGGGGCTCATTTCTTGTTCTTGGCCAGGGAAAGTGTTTTTAAATCTTATCTTAGCTTGTGCTGTTGTGGTAACTGAATCCTGAGTGCCCCCAGGAGCTGTGCGGTAAAACGGCTGGGAGGAAACTGGCTGCCCTCATCCTGGCTCTTGATGCCAGTGGCTACACTGCATCCCTCTGCATGATTAAAACTACAAAGCAAAGCTGACTTTATCTTCTCATCCAGTTCAGAACATGCCCTGGCTTTGTTTCCCTTGCTTTTAAATAAAATGAAATCTACAGTATGGTGATGCCATAACAGTGTGCCCAGGCCTGACAAGTATTTGAAGAAAAACATCAGTTGTCTGCAGGTCTTTCTGAACCACCTGCTTTGAGGGAACAGAAGATTTGGCTGCAGGAACCAAATAGTTGAAAGCTCTGATGTTTCTATACAAGTGATGTTTATGTCCTGCATTCACCATCCTCTTTCTGTCCGTTCAATGCTTTCACACAATATTTCAAGAAAAACATTCAAATGAAAAACACCCCTTTCTTTCAGCTGCTTCTGATTTCTCTGTCAGTCATTTACAATAGTAATGTTTTTGCTCGGTTATAATGCGCAGTTGTGCATGGAGTTGGAGAAGGCACTGCTTCTCCCAGAGGCTCACATATGTTTCATTTAAGCATCAAGTTTGTCTTAGATGTTTCTTCTAAAAGAGTGTTTTTCAATGTTAATTAAGAAATTCATTGGTTAATTTAAAGTACATGAAAAGCTGTAAACACTGTGGCTCTGTGGTATTATCAAAACATTGCTCTGTTTGTTTGAACATCTTGACCTGCCTGACAACAGCAACACTGGCTTAACCAATGGTGTGCATTTAGGGTCAGACTGTTTGTATGACCAATGGCAGATGAGGGATATTTACCAAGAATCTGTTTGAAAACTATTATTTTTGTAATTCTGTTCAATTCAACTTGAATTCTCTGCTGGCTCTCCATTCACTCTCATTGCCGTCTATGAAAAACAATAACAATATTAAAGTCTCATTTATGATTGTGATTAGGGATGCACTGATATTAAAATTCTGTGCAATACAGTAAGCCAATATGTTTTTATTTATGTTTTTTTATAGTTATGGCTGATTGATAAATGACACATTAAAATTCTATACTAGTGTTATCTAAATAAATAAATATATAGAACATCAAACTAAAACAATAATTTAAAATGCTACAGGTGAGTTTAAACATAACAACATTGCAATGTACAGTATAAAAAATGGATGATCATTTTGACTGGAAATTATCTTACATAATTAAATATCCGATATCAGTGGTTGCTATTGTTAACTACAACTTTTTTTGCTGTTGTTAGTTGAAATAAAGGATAAATATAAATATTAGATGAAAAACTAACTGATGAAAACTTAACTGAAAGAAAATAGGTTTAAGTACTAAAATAACTAAAATGGAAATAAAATAAAATAAAGCTAAATAGGAATATTTTAAATTAACTAAACGACAAAAGCGTGTAACAAAAAAAATTAAATTAAAGCTGATTCTAAATATTTATAAATAATGATAAATGAAACTAAAATTACACTGATGGATGCACGTTAGAAATCTCTAATATTTGCAGACAAGCAATATGGTATTAATATATCATGCATTCCTAATTATGATTTGTAGAAATTATGATAGAGTTCCACAAACTGGCCATCAGACTGGATGTCAAGTCTGGTCTTGTGCTGTCCATTGTAAAAGTGTGGTTAGGACCAAAAAAATGGTTCTGTCTTCAAAGTGTAAATCAGATGGCTTCAGGGTAAAATTCCATTTCCCCTATAAAACGCACACAGACACAGACCCGCAATGACCTCCCCACTCAAATCTCACAAATACCCCACAAACAGATGTGCCTTTGCTCATAAACATACACACACAATGGAAAGTAATGAAAAAATTCAACTTCATCGCTGCTTTTTTGTGTGCCAGCAGCCCTATTCAGGTGAATTCATAAGGAGTTGAATACCGCTGTTCCAAGGCCTACATCTATTTTTCAGCTGTGCCGTGTGCCACAGTGGCACTTAAAATTTGAGTAGAGCTGATTTAAAAATAAACCACAGTTGAAAATTAGTGCTGGAATATCATACCAAAGTATTTCTGAAGGTTATCCTGTCTTTCTAGGCTTTGTTATATGATTAAAAATCCCAGTTTTACCCTTTTTGCCAGGAGCACTGGTGTGGAAAGTGTGTGGCCTTTGAAGTTTTAAGGCAGATTTCATTTCTTCATCCGATCCCCAGCCGAGATCAACGTATGACTGGGCTTCATATTCTTTTGAAGGAGCAGGCCTTGAATCAAATTGTTTTTTAAAGAAAGGCCACAAGTGATATTTTGCCTCTAAGGTGGGAGACTGTAGACAAGCATAGTTCTCAGCATGTCTTTTTGAAACCGCTTCATCATAAATATGCACTGAAAAGGACTTTCAGAAACTGACCTTTTGGTTTTCCATGGCCTTTAGGTGAAATGCTTGAACTTTGGGTCTAGAGGAATAGTGGATGAAAAGGATCGGAAAGGATCGGTGTCAGCTATATAAGCGTACAGCACGGATTCCTATGCGTTAGGCATCATTGGTTTATTGGCTTTCCAAAAATAAAAACCTATTTAATCTCTGTGTTTGATGTATTTCAAAGACATCAGGTGTTCAAAGAGGTTATTGGAAACTCGTATTATATAAATATGAATTAGAACAATAGATGTGTCTTACACAGGATAAGCCCTTTTTAAATTGCATTACAAACCCTGTCACGTTTACTGCTTCAGACCATACCAAACAGCTTTTCTCTTGAAGGGGATTACATTTACATTGACTAAAGTATGTCAAGGAAAGAAAAAAAAAGATGCACATTATGTTTTAAAAGCCTGAAGCTGTTATACAGCTGACTGGTGTGGGAATGGTATTTCTGCCCTCTCTCAGATTATTAAAATAACATGCATGAGTCTAACACCTTCTGATGCACAAAGTAAACAGCGTAAATGATTCAACACATGTTCCCTAGATCCAAACCAGCTCAGAAACACTCTCCCCAGCTCTCATCCTATCATTAGCTTCTGCCTGCAGTTAACCGATGTGGCCTGGATCTTAATAACTTAATGCAATTGAAGGTGATTTTTTTTTTTTCTCCATGCAATGACAGCCAATGTTGTTGGATCTGAAAATTCTTCAGAATTTCATCTTTTGTGTTCTGCAAAATGAAGAAAGTCAGAAAGACAGGTTTGTTTAAAAATATATATATATAAAATATAAATACAAAGAAAATTTATATGAAGCATTCAGAATTTCATGTTCATAGTTAAATTCAACTTTAAATTCAAACTATTATGCTGAGCATACATGTATGATTTAAAATGAAGAAAAAATGTATTCAGTTAGTGGTCTCAGACTTTTGGACCTCACCTAACAGTATGTGATTAAAAGTAATTTTATTAACAGCATGACAATGTAGTAAGTGGGTGCCCGAAAAATAGAAGAATCTGGAATTTCCTTATTAAGATGTTAATAAGCTTGAATTGACTTTTCCCCCCTTATGGCAGTAATACAGTGGGCATTTTTTGGTCAGCATTCCACAGTGATTTAAGAAAGGCCGGTCTGATTGTACAGCAGTCTGTGATGAAAAAGGAACTGGTGTAATTGCTAAGTTTTGCAGAGCAATCACTACATGGGATTATAACTAGATTGGTGCCACTGCCTCTTAACCTCCCCTCCTGCCACCAGCACTCCCCCTTCTACTCCCTCAATTTTGAGCTATTGTGTTCTTTCTTCCTTGCCATCACTTTCACTCTCACACAATTTCAGTCTGTCTTTCTTTGCATGCCGCATAAGCTGCATTACCTGATGCTCAACATTCCATCATTCTGCATATAAATATAGGAAAATAATTATCAGACTCGACTCTGATGCAAGTTCCTCAACATATTTTGAACTTTGCTTTTTTCCATTGTTGTTTGATTGAGAAGGCCTTGGTTTCCAAAAAGTCTATGAATTAGTCAATCCAACTGTATCATTAAAGACCAAGCCAATATTGATTCAAACTGTCAGGCTGCTGATTTAAAAAAAGCTTCAGTCAATTCTGAAGAGCTTGACTCTGTGGCCATTAATGGCCATCTTATCTGCTGAGAACTGACTGGAGAACCTTTTTAAAAACCAAACGGCATGTGCCCACACAATCGCCATTGTATCTCCCTTTCCCAATGTCCTCTGTTACTCTGTTACTCTGTCCTCTGTTACTCTGTTAGGCTTACCTTTTGCATGATAAATTGGCCGGAACGGTTCACCCCGCACAACACCGCTAAATCAATTTAGCCACATATGAAATGGCAACTCGAAGTGCGAGACGAAGCACAGTAAAATAAACTTTCAAGGTATTTCATATTGAATAATGGATGTGCCAGAAGCCATTACAAAATCATTCCGTTTTCCATCCTCCCGTCGCCAGCAGCGAATATGAGGCATTTCTAGCAAATACGGTAATAAAGCAAGTGTATGATTCACAGAGGACAAGATGTTTTACTCCAGATACTGTGAATAAATATGGATGTTCTTCAATATATAGACTCTCTGAGTGGCTGTATTGTACCATATGTGATATTCTTTGTTTGTTCTTTGCTCTTTCATTGAGGGGCTGCCCGTGCCACATTGCTTTCACAGTAATCACAAATGGCAGCGGTGATACATCATTGTACATAAGGCTATGCCATGTTTCCCAAAAAAAAAAAAAAATCCAAAAGCTCACATGGACGTCAAAGACAGCAAGCAAAGAAGGGAAGCACAGTCTTCCTTGGCAGCAGCCTTATTTCTCAAACAGAGGATGTGCTCAGTGTACTAAGGCTTTTTTTGTCTGTCTTACTGATTGTGTGTGCCTTCTTAAATGAAACCTGTTAGCAAAGCAAAGAAAACACATTTGCTCAAAGCATTTTTTTTCTGTTTGGTGAAATGAATTTGAGCTTCTACAAGCACCACCTAGAAGGAGTCTCAAAACATAGACAGCGAGAACAGTTGGCATTTCTTTCATGTAAAAGAATATTCTGGATTATATAATCGACAGTGCTCGTAGCATTATGTTGATTACCATAAAAAATCATTTACTCTTGTTTCGCCTTTTCTTAAAAAAACAAAAAAAAAAAAAAACAAGCAATCTGTTACGGAGAGGCACTAACAATGGAAGTGAATGGGGCCAATATGTAAATGTTAAAATACCCACTAGTACAGCCACAAGACGTAATCAATAATGTGTCAGTTTTACTGTGAAAATATCCAGAATTTCTGTATATCCAGAAAAAGTTATACATTTATATCCAGTTTTACAACTTTGTTGCCATTACAACATACCCCTAAACACTAAAACCCTAAAATTACTATAAAAATATGATTTAAAGGATGACACGTTTGGAACGATATTTAGATTTAGATT
The DNA here is from genome assembly GCF_018340385.1 of Cyprinus carpio. NCBI lineage: Eukaryota > Metazoa > Chordata > Actinopteri > Cypriniformes > Cyprinidae > Cyprinus > Cyprinus carpio. Next base: position 14,116,536 of record NC_056606.1, on the reverse strand, counting down.
TTTGGGTGAATTATCCTTTTCAAGATTTAAATAATACAAGTTTAACAGAAGAATTGATGTAAATGCTTTTATAAAATAATAAGCTTCACATTTCTGCTTTTAAATCCTCCTAAAAGTGACCCTATTCACCTCCATTGTAAGTGCTTCAATAATAACCTGGATTTTTGGGCCAAAAAACTAAAAAAAATTAGATCAAGAATCCATCCTGGAGGAGGTGTAGAAAGAAGGGCGGCACTGCTCTTGAAGGATTTATATAGACAAGCAATGCTCATATCTACCCTCTGATGTTAGAGACAGCATAGATTTTATGGGCGGCCTCTGAAGTTTCTCTTTCTGACCTCCCACCCCTGTCTGCAGAGACTTCCTGATATCCATCTTAAACACACAATCTCGGCAACTGCAGTTGTGAAGCTCGAGACACCGCAGCCTAAAAGTCACGCTATGCTCGCTGGTAATTTACACCTTCTCAGTCCTAACTAGCGAGTGTTTCTGCCAATTATATCTATGACACACGGAAGAGACGAAAGTGGCTCCTGCTGTTTCTATTCCTCTGGGTATTCACAGTGGTCCAAATATATCTTCTCTGATCCGCTACCCTAATCAGGGTTTCATCCATCTCTAGGTTTTGATACAGCTGGATTAGTCTCTGAACCACACAAGCTTAACGGGTTCCAGACCGACGCGATCGGCTTTGTTTTTTCTTGTGGAAACGGTCTCAAATGTCAAATGTTAATCACTGACAAACATTAATCATTTGTGAGATTCTCTTATACAGCGGTTCTGTACGTAATAGGATGCTGGGAGGTTTCTCTTTGGTGATTTACTCGATTCTTGCTCTGTTTGTTTGCTTGTGTGCTTTTTTTCCCATTAGAACCAGTTAAATGATTGATTATAGCGACACACAAATGGCTTTGGCCTAGACAGTGAATCGGGTCTCCAGGCGAAAGTCTGTGTTTGTGTGACTAATGCAGTGATGAATGTTGTTCTGGAGGAGTTTGAGTGAGTGTCTTTTAGATAAGCAAGGTAAAAACGAAGTGTGAATATAATGAGTATTTGGACAAACACAATCAAACGCTCGTGTAGCTTTGGAAATTACTTCCTCCATTTTCTCGTACAGCTCCAGGACCCTAGCAGAGCTAGTGAAGTAGAACCTCATAGAACTTTCCTGAAACTAACTGGCCCTCATTTGTTTACATCATCACCTTTTCGTGATTGGTTGTGAGTTATCACCGTGGTCTGCTGTTCGCTCCTTTAATTGACTGAAACTTGTTAGACATAAATGTATGGATGGCATTAGCATATTTTAATTATATGAAGATCCACCTCTGCGCAGCCCAAGAGTAATTTCAGAGTGGGAGGAAGATAAACTAACGTGTCATTAACACACATCCTTTATAACAAAACACACACACAAGTTCTCAGAAGAAGAAAGTAATTAATTTATCTTAACATCAAAGTTCTTCCAGACAGTATTTTCTTTCGGTGCTGTCTTGGAAGAGATGTTAACATTGTCTGCTAGATATTGATGGTGTTAAATCGCCTCAACCTGAAAGAATAAGTTGACCATCAGATGCATATTATGTGCAAAAATGGCAAAAAAAATTGGCAGCTCAAATTTGGTTGGCTAGTGCTATGCAACTTTCAGGAGTGGGTAGCAACCATTTTGCCTGAAAACAAAGTCGTGTTTATGAGGTAACGGTTTGATACAATGAGAGTTTTTTGAGGACAAAGCAATCATTCTTGTATTGACATTCCTGAAGTTCAAACAAATCATGGTTCTAACAATGCCAAGGCCATGGGTTCAATTTAGGGAGTGCAAAACTGCATTTTTTTTTTAATTTTTAAACATTTACAAAAACATCAAAAAATTACTTTTAAACAGAATATGAAAATAATGTAAGCTGCTTTGTATAAAAGTGTCTTCCAAAATAAAATAAAATAATTAAATGAAATAAAATAAAAATAAGTAAACAATAAGGTTTTGGCCATAATTACAGCTAAAAGAAAAGGTCTGGCTACACAACACTATGTTGTCTAACAAAACTACTAAGTTTTGGCTGTTGATAGAACAGAAAAGTCTTTCTCTGGCTTAAGTACAGTGGCTATTTTCTGTCCTCCATTCCTGGCACCTCACTCAGCATTGTTGCTGTCCCCCCGGTCGGTTTGTTGTCACAGGCTTGCGGTGTCCAACACAGCTCCGTCCTGGGTTTATCTAAGCTGGTGTGAGTGGATGGATGATTCTGGAACGACGAGCCTGATAAGGCATCGACAGGCCTGTGTTGGCTGCAAACTGCCTGGAAAGAGCCTGCAACCTCTTCCAGAGCCCCCCATAACAACTCCTCCAGGACTTTATCTGAGACTCTCAGAGACAGGGTGACCTCAGCCCTTGACTCACCTATCTCTCAGAGCACTCCCTTTCTGATAGCGAGCACAACACTGGGCCCTCTGTGGCCAGCGTCACACACACCTGCTCCCCTCCTTTCACCCCCCTGCGGCCTGCTGCCAGGGCCGGCAGCCCCTGGTTGGCAAAACGGATGAAATGGAAGAACGAAAGCACACTGATATGAGCCACAACACCAGCCCTCTCCCTTGTTGCCATCATTCCCATCTAAACTCAACTCTGACAGCCCTCAATGGACCTTTTTCATGCGTCTCAAAGGTTCCTCTGTCAGTCCGTGTCTAGAGTTCATATTCTGTGATGCCCTCTGTGGGTCAGAGTTCTCCAACATCTCAATCTTGCACCCGCAGGCACACTGCAAGTGTCATACAGTCAGAAGCCAGATCTTTTTTTCTATCATGCCCTTTTCAGATACTGTGACTCATCTTAGAAAGTGTTGACAGATTGTTTGGTCATTCTCATTTTCTGCTAACGATACAACTTTGTTTTGATTCTGTGTTGGTAACTCACATGTTTAGCACTGTTGAGTCTCTGTAAATCCATTCATTGGTCTCTTTAAAGCAAGACCTGTGGAATTTCAGGCATATTCATAAAGAAAGTGGGGGTTCTCTTTGCTTATATACAGTATGATGGCGTATTTCAGTATTTCAAGATGGCGGCGCGTCCACACGCAGCGGCTTCTCTCTGTCCCGACAGAACGGTGTTTTCGTGTTTTTTGTCTTGTGAGTCGCAGTGTTTTTGTACGTCGTCATCGCGTCTATCTGTCTTTAAGCGCGCATACAGTCGTGAGTTTCTGCTGGATGTCGGCAGAGCCGCATTTTTAGAGTTAAACTCCGCGCACGCGGAACTGCTGCGAGATCTCGAACTGCTCCGGAGGCCTACATCATCACCGACCCCCTCTACTGCATCTGGCCCACAGCGGAGGCGCCACAAGCGGCGTGAGAGGAAGCAGAAGAGGGGTAAGCGCGGAGGTATCCGGGCTAGGCTAACGGCTAACCCACACAAGCCATCCATCCCCACCGTAGAACTTTCTAACTTACTATCCACGGAAAAAAAACTCAACTACATCCTACCACAACGCTCAACTCAGATGACTGTAAGAGACTGTTGTGTGTTTGTATTCACGGAAACATGGCTCAGCGACAGCGTTCCGGACTGCGCCATTCAGCTCGACCAGCTGACGTGCTATCGAGCAGACAGAGCTGGCGTCGCGGGAGGAAAAACCCGCGGCGGCGGGCTTTGTGTTTACATCAATGACGCGTGGTGCCGCGATGCTGTTGTGATCTGCAAACACTGCTCACCCCTGGTGGAGTTTATGATTATTAAGTGCCGGCCGTTCTATCTGCCGAGGGAATATACTGCCATACTGCTCGTTTCGGTTTACATTCCCCCGAACAACAGCAACAGCAACAGGAACGATGCACTAAATGAACTGTACCAGCACATCAGTGAGCAGCAGACAGCACACCCCGATGCTTTTCTCATCATAGCTGGGGATTTCAACCATGCTGACTTAAAGAGTGTGTTTCCTAAAATACACCAACACATTAACTTTCCAACAAGAGGTAAAATCATTTTAGACTTTGTTTACACCACACAGAGAGGAGCTTACAAAGCCCTCCCCCTCCCCCACCTCGGTGCCTCAGACCACATCACTGTCATGCTAATGCCTGCATACAGACCGCTCGTTAAAGTCGCCAAACCAGTTCAGAAACAGATTCAAGTGTGGCCAGAAGGATCGTCTGAGGCTCTTCAGGACTGCTTTGATACAACTGACTGGAATATGTTTAAGCAGGGCTGCCACTTATAATAACTCCACTGACCTCCAGGAGTACTCGGAGACTGTCACTGCCTACATCACCAAGTGTATTGAGGATGTAACAGTCACAAAAACCATTACTGTCCGGGCCAACCAGAAGCCGTGGATGACAGGGGAAGTCTACAGACTCCTGGAGACGCGGAACGCTGCCTTCAGAGCTGGAGACGAGGGGGGCCTGAGAACAGCCAGGGCCAACCTATCCCGCGGCATCAGAGAGGCTAAGAGACAGTACTCCAGGAGGATAGCCCATCAATTCAGCGACAGCAGAGACACTCGGAGCCTGTGGCAGGGGATACAGACCATTACGGACTACAAGCCCCCACAGCGGACCTGTGACAGCAACATCTCTCTGCTGAACGAGCTGAACACCTTCTTCGCTCGCTTTGAGGCACAAAACAGCTCCACTGCACAGAAGACTCCACCTCCTCCCAGTGACCAGGTGATGATGCTGACCCCAGACAGCGTGAGGAGATCCTTCAGCAGGATCAATGCACGCAAAGCTCCGGGTCCTGACAACATTCCTGGGCGTGTACTGAGAGACTGTGCAGCAGAACTCACTGATGTCTTCACAGACATTTTCAACATCTCACTTAGTCAAGCTGTTGTTCCCACATGCTTCAAAGCTACCACCATCATTCCAGTCCCGAAGAAGCCATCTCCATCATGCTTCAATGACTACCGTCCTGTTGCACTTACTCCCATCCTCATGAAGTGCTTCGAACGGCTAGTCATGCACCACATCAAGTCTGCCCTCCCCCCCCTCCCTGGACCCATTCCAGTTTGCATATCGGTCCAAACCGGTCGACCGATGATGCCATCTCAACTACCCTCCACTCAGCACTCACACATCTAGAGGAAAAAAGACTCATACGTCAGAATGCTGTTCATAGACTTCAGTTCAGCATTCAACACAATCATCCCTCAACAGCTCATTCACAAACTGGTCGAGCTGGGGCTCAACACTTCGCTGTGCAACTGGCTGTTGGACTTTCTGACTGGAAGACCTCAGGCAGTACGTGTCGGCAGCAACACATCCAGCACCATCACACTGAACACTGGGGCCCCCCCAAGGATGTGTGCTGAGCCCCCTCCTCTTCACTCTGCTGACCCACGACTGCACACCGTCACACAACTCCAACCTCTTTATAAGTAGTTTGCGGATGACACGACTGTGGTGGGTCTCATTAGCAACAGAGATGAGACAAACTACAGGAGCGAGGTGAGCCGCCTGGCCGGGTGGTGCAGTGACAACAATCTCTCTCTGAACGTGGAGAAGACGAAGGAGATTGTTGTGGACTTCAGGAGAGCGCACACTCAGCATGTTCCTCTGACCATCAACGGTGCGACTGTGGAGAGAGTGAGCAGCACCAAGTTCCTGGGTGTGCACATCACAGAGGACCTCTCCTGGACCGACAACACCGCAGCACTGGCCAAGAAATCACAACAGCGTCTCTACTTCCTCCGCAAACTGAGGAGAGCCAGAGCCCCACCCCCCATCATGCACACCTTCTACAGTGGCACCATCGAGAGCATTCTGACCAGCTGCATCACTGTGTGGTATGGCGCCTGCAACGCGTCCTGCCGGAAGACTCTGCAACGCATAGTGAGAGCAGCTGAGAAGATCATTGGTGTCTCTCTCCCCCTCCCTCCAGGACATTTATGGAACCCGTCTCACTCGAAAAGCCCTCTGCATTGCAGGTGATCCCACTCACCCGTCACACAGCTTCTTCAGTCTGCTCCCATCAGGGAGGAGACTGCGGAGTCTCCAGGCCAGGACCAGCAGACTGAAGGACAGCTTCATCCATCAGGCTGTCAGGAAGCTGAACTCGCTCCCGAACTTACCCCCCCGTCCCTCTTCTGCCTCAGGCACCACTGAACTATGAACCCCCCCCCCCCCCCCCCCCCAGGTCCCACATCCCCAGGTCCTTCCACCCCCCCCTCCCTCTAACATACGAATGTCATGCACCAGTCACTTTGTGCAGCAGTGGTCTGCTCACTACCTCATTCACCATGGATCTGACATCATTCTACCTCCTCATCAGTCAGTTTAATAAAATAACTGCTCTGAGCCCTTTGTCACTTTGTCACTTTTAATCAGACTGAATAAGATATTTTTTTATGCACTAAAAATCTTTTTATCTGCACTGTTTGTTCACTGGTTTGCAGTCTATCTGCCATGTGCCTTGCGCTGCTTTTATTTAACCTTATTTTTATTTTTTATTTTTTTCTATTATGTCTTTTTAACATTCCCTTATTGTATAGTTTTATCTTATATTTTATATTTGATCTAGATTTTTAGGCTCTACTGTTAGTGTTATCTGTATGCACCGGGGGTCTGAGAGTAACGCAATTTCGATTCTCTGTATGTATGTACTGTACATGTGGAAGAATTGACAATAAAGCAGACTTGACTTGACTTGACTTGATATAATAATTATAATTATTATAATTTAAAATCTGTAAATTATGTCCATAATACTTATCTGTATAGTTATTGTACATATTGTAGACCTTGTATATTCTGTACTTACTGCTTATTGCACTTCTGGTTAGATGCTAACTGCATTTCGTTGCCTTGTACCTTACATGTGCAGTGACAATAAAGTTGAATCTAATCTAATCTAATCTAATATGAAAATAAACAATAAACTATGAAGGAATTTTACCTCAGATAAAAGTAGTTTTTATTTGGAACACTAAGAGTGCCAGAAGAATCGGTTAATAATGTATTCATTCAAAAATTTAAATTACATAACTTTTCAAAATAAAAAATAAATGGGAATTTATAAGACTTTGTATTTAATTTATGTATTAATGCAACAAAATAATGAATTAACTCAATAACAAAGAAAAGCATTTGGCAAAGGGCTTGTTCAAGGTTTCTTCTTTTGATGCAGTTTAAAAGTTGGCTTTACAAAGCATTGGTCAATTTCTTTTCTAATTAGTTTGCTTTTATTTATCCATCTGTCAGTCAAAGACAATCAGTTCATTCCTGTATCAACCAATGAAATTTAGACTATATTGTAAGATGCACTGCCCTAATTAACAGCACAGTCAGTATGTCAATTTATTATTTATAGCATTTGACTAAATATAAAAAAACAACATTGTCTATTTATTTAAATATTTAAATTTGAAAAGTAATTTATTTGTTAATCAGTACATTTTATTGGCACTCCATACTCTTAGACATGACACAAAGATCTACTCAGATCACATGAATGCTAAACTATGTTAATGTAATCTGTTAAGTTGAGAACTTTGTGTTGTAAATATGACTTTTATACACTAGAGAGATAAACAGATTTCTTATAGCAGGACTTCTTTTAACAAGCTCTCAACTGGCCTCTATGTTTCGCCTCTTGCGGTTGATTTTTAATGATGACCTTCCCTGGGTCAGTAAGTCTGAGAAGACAGAGGATTGTTTCTGTCAGCCTGGTTTTAATCCTGTTGTGGTTATCAGCCTTAGGTCCTCATGCTGAGGGGTAGGGGTGTTTTGAGGTGAATGGGGGGTTTTGATGTGATCTCGGAGGACTAACGGGAACAGAGTTCCTCCTAATGACAAACACTTGCTCTTTAAGAGAGCTTTGAGATCAACGCGGGTTCTGTTACAGCAGCCCATGGGGTCAAACACACCAGCACACTCTTTCACTTTCTCTCGCTTGTGAACAGGCAAGCATAGACTTTGGCGTCCCTTGGGAGGGTGTGTGTGTCTGTTCGGCCATATTACAGAAGCAGGAAGCTCTTTCAGCCTGTACTGTAGTCAATTTAGATTAAAAGAATATATTCCAGGTTCATTATGAGCTAAGTTCAATCAACAGCACTTATAGCCAGAGGCGTAGCAATGGGGCAGGCAAGGCAGGCAAATGCCTGGGGCCCCGCATTTTAAGGGGGCCCCCGATGGCCGACCATTTAAACCAATAGGAATGTCAATATTAATGATTATTATTAATGTTAATAATAATATTATGTTTAAACGTTAAACCTAGATAAATGTGTGCTCGATCCAATATTTTGCACAGAAAGTGCAAGCTAAAGCACGCTTTGCAGGATATGGAGGCACCAGCAATCACTTGCATTTGGCGAGTCAGGATCGGCAACTTCAGAAAACACTAGTTTATTAGTAAATGATTCAAATATCTCCCTACTTTTCCCCCTGACACATTTACGGTTATTATTTTTGCTGATGCTTTGCAGCAAGCTTAAGCCTATTGCATGCATTTGAACGCAGAACTGTTTAGCTGCACTGATGGCATCTTGTGTTGTTTTCACCAGCGTGGCAATTTTTTCATCACTAATTGATAGATGTCTAAAATATAAAAATAAGGATAAGCCTAAAACAGGCACGAGGCCCGGCCCAGGTTTGAACTATGACGTGAAAATTGACCCGAAGCTCGGCCCGAGGGGGTGTAAAAAAGTCGGAGGCACATCTATCTATCAGGCAGCCTGAATCGAAAAAATGAGGAGGAAGAGAGGAAACAGAACAATGGTAAGCATAGGCACCAATTTATGTTTCTGCCCACATTCTATTCCACTCCAAACCAAATATAAAACATTTTATTCATTTTATTTATTGTTTCCATGAGCAAATGATAACGGGCTAGGTTGTCATGCAACAGCTGTGCCTTAAATATTTTAACATTACAATTTTTTTAAAGCCCAAATAATTAAAAATGATAAAAAAAAAACATTTTCTCCGTACGATATTGTGCTTGAATTCATTAGGCTACACAAAATATATTATTCATGTCTCGCCAAGAGAAACGGACAGGCTGCAAAAACACGGTTTGAGCGTGCACATCCGAGTGAGAGAGCATGCATCCTGTTTTGTGCATTATATACTGTTAGATGTGTTCTGTCCACATTTCATATGTTGTATAATTATATCACTAGGTAACAAAGATACATTAAAAAAATTAATTAATAAAAAAAAGGCTTTTAGAAGGGCCTCACTGATTAATTTTGCCTGGGGCCCCCACTTCATGTTGTTACGCCTCTGCTTATAGCATAATGTTTACTACCATAAAAATTAATTAAGACTTTACAGTCAGACATGTGCAGTGGAAGTGAATGTAGCCAATCCATAAACATTAAAATACTCACTGTTTCGATAAGTATAGCCACAAAATCCACAGAAGAGAGAGATCCACAAGAAAAAAATCACTTACTAAACTTAAAATTACACTACAGTTCAAGGTTTGAGAAAGCATGTAATAAATTGATCAAAAATTCATCTTTTTGTTAAGGTATTTAAAATGTTACAAAAGATTTCTATTTCAAATATGTTGATTTTTTTTTTTACTTTCTATTTATCAAAGAATTCTAAAAGTAATACAAAGGTTATTTTAGTCTGTGCCGATAGCCTAGTGGTTAGTGCGCCGACATATAGCACAACTATGCTCACGGAGACCCAAGTTCGATTCCTGTCTCGAGGTCGTTTGCCAATCCTGCCCCATCTCTCCACCCAATACTTTCTTGTCTGCTCTCAACTGTCCTATCTAATAAAAAAAGGCATAAAAGCCCCCGAATAGGTTATTTTACATTGTAGTAATATTTCACAGTATTAGTGTTTTTACTGTTTGATCAAATAAATGCATATTTTAATGGAAGAATTATAAGATCCATGTTTTTGCATTCAGATCCTCCAAACATTTCCCCAATTTTTTTCCATTGTCAGTGTCCCACCGTAACTTCCATTTCAAAACAAGGAAAGAAAGAAAATTAGGGAAGAAATCTGAGATCAGCTAAACTTGTATTGAACCTGGATTATTCCTTTAATATACCCTCAGATAAGCCTAGAGCAAGCAGATTCAGCTCCTCCTTTTCTTAAAAGACGCTTCACAGGAGACCAGTTTGACAGGATGTGCCTAGGGAGCGAGCCACCAGGGTGAGGAGGAGGAGAAGGATACCAGTGGGTGGTCCCCTCACAAGACAAGACGACTGTATTTTAACAGTTGATGGCTTCCCCCTTAGCAGTGACTAAGATTAGTCAGATAATGAGGATTGTGACATTTCACAAAGGGTCTGAAATCGGACTTATCTTCATTTTTCACAAAGCAACACTCACTAATGACTACTTGACTCGTTCACCTCATATTACACATTCTAGAAGTCGCCTCCAGCACCCAAAATTAGAAGAAGGGGTGTGTGCCAACTTAATTCTCACACAACAGGGTTTTCCCTTCAGAATAATGCTGTAATCCCTCTTAGATCTTAATTAGAGAGCGATTCACGCATGCTGTATTTAGAGGCTGCGTGTTTGACGCTTCAATCCTCCCCAACCCAAATCCAGACAAGATGGTGCCATACCTTTTAAGTCAACCAGCTCACACAGATGTCCGTCCCTCGGGCTGAATCCCTGTTTTGTTGGAGATTTCATACATGATAGACAATGTGTATGTGTGTGTGCCCATAAAAATGGCTCTTTTTTTTGTCAAGTAGTAGTCTCAGAGGCAGAGAGGTGGGGATTATGCTGGAACAGAGGATCACGACCTCTTTCGAGGGCATGAAATGGGCCATTTTTCAGTACTCAGGTGCTGTACTGTGAGTGATGGCTGGGTATGAAGGCTAATGGAATGTGTAAATGGGAATATGCTGTTGTGGTCGTCTGTTCCTTTAAGACTTTAAGCTAAAAAACATACACACACTACTCTACTTAGACTGTAATAGTATTAGCATGATTGAGGGAACCGGCAATTTTATCGGACCAGCTGCTGCTGGGATCCGGATACTATCTTGAACCATTATCTGCTGTTATCCTTTAGTAAGAAGCCAAGATTTTATTATCTGGCTGTGTATGGCAACAGTGCAATATCCTGATATCTTAGCAACAGCATCCGGCGGTCTCAATGCATTGTGTTATGTGATACATTTTATTTTGTACTTTGTAAACATTTTTATTTGCAACATTCTATTTTTTTATTTGAGTGGGTCAAATGAGTATGTCCTTCACCGCAGTTAAATTTTATTACTCTCACAGAAAAGTAATAACTCTGGCCTGGACGAAGCGATCAGAACAGAACTTGAACAGAATAGGAGCCAGTGAACAATAATGATGACTAAAGCAGCTGGCGTGTCGAGGGGCTCCGGATGACCCCGCTGTGGCTCTGAGCAGCGAGGCAAAAAAGTATCAGCTATCGCCCGCTGGCCTCACCCGTGACTCCTGCTGCTAGAGCTGTTTATCTGACCCCTCGAACTTTGATCTGTGGGTTCTCAAGGTGCGCCAAGTAGGGGCCTGAAGGACTTTAGCAGGGGGTTGGGATGTTCTGTTCTCTCTCACCTGTCGGGCATAAATCATAGAATATGTGCACTATGTTTTAAATATATAAATATTTAAGTTTACATTTACAATATTTATAAATATCTTAAAAATACATATATTCAACAAATGTATATATATATATATATATATATATATATATATATATATATATATATATTATATATATATATATATATAACAAAAAAGTTATTTTATCTGCTGGTCCTTTCTACAATGACAGCATCATATGTGACCCCTGAATGCTGTTTTTCATACCCTTCATTCCCACTGTCCTTGTTGTTCCAGTTGAAATCTCTAACTATAGATTGAAGACTATAGAAGGGTCAAAGTCAATGGGAGACATACTCCAAGTTCCTTAAAGGTCTGTAAAGGAGAGGTTTCTCAACTGATCACCATTTGTCATGCTATGAGGGCAAATGTATAGTGTGTCCTTTAAGTTGTTTTTGTTGAAGGATTCAAAAAATATATATTTTTAGATATTTGACCATGTTATGGTCAATAACCAATATTTGCACAGCATTAAAATTCTTTCCTATTTCGTCTATTCAATTACAATAAATTCCTAATTGAAATCAATTGTTTTAACTGCTACATTTTTAAGATTCGCTAAATATTACATTTAACAGTTTTATTATTATTATGTTTTTAAGATTAACTTTAAGTGAGCATTAGATGAGGCAAAGGTAATATTGGACTTTACTCAATATGATACTGAAATAAGTGCATCCCTATTAATTTTAAAGCTAGGTTCATGGTTAATCTTTAGTAATTATGATAAGCTTTATTCAAAACAATAGAACCAGCTAGTAAATAGAATTTAGTTATGAGAAAATGTAAGACAGCGTTGCCAGGTTGCAGCACATACCGATTACACCCATATTTCTGTGTGTGACTCAACCTGCTTGCACGAGTTTGTCTTTTTCCTTCCTCAGTCTTTCTTCAAGTCAACACACACACACTGCCAGACGTGATGAGATCACCAAATACTTCACATTAATAGTAATACATGCAGCACCGTGTGCCAACAATACAAACTATCCGTGAGTAGAGGGAAGGTTTAATACAAGCAACTATTCCAACTCCCTGGGTAAACTCAAAGATCAGTGGCTTCCTCTGTCACATCTTCACACTCACTGGCTTGGATTACAGCAGAATTGGGGCTTTTAGTCAGGATTAGAGCTGTGCTGAAAGTGAACAACACAAAAGGAGGTCTGATAGTAGAAGAGCAAGCGCTAAATCGGCACAGCAGATCCTGGAGCCAAGTTAAGCCCATAGCAGACTTACTCTGGAGGGGGTCATCCTCATTAACTCTGCCTGTTACCCTGCTAAAGCAAGAAAGAAGATGTCCACGGGCTTCAATTAACTTGGTGTTACTGTATTGAACCATTTTTAAGACTACACTGAATGCATCTGTAATAGGATCGGATCTTATTAGAATAGGAGTCTGCAGTCAACTTTTGGAAAGTTGGACTTGGCTAAGCAGCGTTTTGGGCATCAACATGGCAGTGGTTTTAGCTTATAATTAATGTTGTGTTGTGTGTAACGGAGGAAAAGGCAGCCAGGTAAGGCTCTGGTGTAAACCCAAGACCATCTGCTGTCATTTCTTCAGTGTTGTGCCTAATTGTCCCTAGGCCTCCAAGAGACCCTTTTCTCTCTAAATGAGATTAGGCGAACATTGCACCATTTGCATGTCTTTAGCGTCGTGGGTGGATTTGGAGCTGAAGTTGGCAGGTGGCTTGCGCCGCAGAAGTTGCACATTCGCCATAACTTCAGATGAGTATTCTGCACAGCCTCCGGAAAGTTTTATCGCCACCCTCACCCCACAGGGATTCTATCAGCAAGGATTTTGACTGCAGTTTCCATGTGTAAAAAGGATAAGATCTCACAAATGTAAAGGGAATGTTCAATTAGAATTAGCATTTAAATTTCAGTTTTATTTTTTGACATTTTGTTGCAGATTTTATCATTTTAAAAATTATTTAGATTAGCTTTAGTTTTATTTAATTTTTCATTTTAGTACTTTATTTTATGTCAGCTAGTTGCCAGAGCAACTTTTTTCTTTTCTTTTTATAAGTTTTAGGATTTTCATCAAAAGATTATATTTGATTATATTTCTTTTTTTACATTAATAGATTTTCATTGCACAATTTTAATAGTTTTAGTTACTGATAGTGATAACAATGCTATTCTTGGTGCATTCATGGGAAAAGTAACAATGTTTGATTTATGAATCAGTTGTTCTTATGAGTACATTTTTTTCAATTAATCATTCATGTATTTTCAAAAACAGTCAGAATGATTAATTTACAATGATACATTTATCTTGAGGGCAGAATTATCAGTAACGACTTAAAATTTGTTCTGTTCATCCTACACAACTTAAGAAGACAGAACATTGTGAACAATTAATGAAGAAAGGAAATCTCCTTTCACTATTATAAATGCATATAAAAGGTTGTGATCTGTATAGTCATATATTCAGCACATCGTCTTGTGTGTTCCATGGATGAAACGCAGACATACGGGTTTGTAATGGCTGAGGGTGGGTAAATGATGACATTTCATTCTAGGTGAACTAATCCTTTAACTCGGAGTATAAATTGCACACATCGCTTGTGATCTCAAGTCGAACGGAGGAATGTGTCTCCTGGACGCGCCAGCAAGATATTCAGCCAGCGTGACTGACACACACAGCGCTAATGGTGCATGTCTCACACTTCTCTCTTACACACGCTCACACTAAAAGGTTTACACTCCCACTGGTGTGAAATGGTTCCAGTGTGTAGAAGCACAAGGCATGTCAGTCGGTTCTCCAAGTCTGTGTTACTAAATGGTCCCCAGCCATTAAAACACCTTCACACTGTCACTCATGCCCATCCTCACTTCCTGTCTGCTTTCAAACATGACTTCCTCCCAGTTCAACTAATGGGCAACAGAGCAGCAGAATGGAAACCTCCGAGCGCATGCCTGTTTTTCTCATGGGAACTTTTATTTTGCGGCTATCATGCAGGGGGTTGTGGGGTGTTGTCCATTCCAGGCACACTGCTGGCCTTTCACCAGCATGAGACGGGAGAACAGAGAGAAAAACAGTCTCCGCTGAGAAGACCATGAAACTTCAGTAAAACAAACACACAGATGAGCGAGAGCAGAGACATCCTTCACCGCTCCCGCTGCTGGTTATGGTTGGGAGCTGGATGAAAAAGAGGCCTTTAGCACCAGACACTTACAGTTAATGATAGGATTCTGCTTGGATACACTGTGATTTTTCCCACCCTGCTACTCTCCATAAGGTTATGGAAATCTGAACGCTGCCAAAAGTGAGAAGGATTTCTGCTGTGTCAAGACCTGGCAGTACAGAACACTGACTTTAATAGAGGCATGCATTCACTTGACGCAGTATCCCTGAGTGTACTGTATAGCACAAAGACCTATTAAATGGAAACACGGGAAAGTACATGTATTTGAGCTAATACTTGTGTCCCAAATGACATACTGTACACTATGCACTATGTACTCAACTGTCTAGTAGTGTGTGAATTTTATAAGGTAATTTTGTCATCCAGCATCAGAGTCTGACAGCTTCTCCCCTTCCAATATGTGAGGAAAGCTGTGACAGTGCGTGAACACAGTTCAACTTTTTTTGGTTAATTAAGTTCATAATTTGACTATTTGAAGTGCTCTTTATATTTTTGTAATTTTCAGTGTGAACACTCTAATCACACTTAAATGGCATAGAAAAGTGTCTAAGTATGCACTTATGCAATTGGGACACATCTAATGTGTTAGATAAGTAGGGCCATTCTTACAGAACATGTTTTTGTGTTTAAAAGCAATAGGTGCAGGGCAATGGAACAAAAAACCTCAGTGTCTACAGATGTGATGTATACAAGTTGAAATTTTAACTTTGACGTGAGACACCACACAAACCACACCACACCCGAACTCAACAGTCAAACACGTCCATCTAGTGCATGTTTACATGCACAGTGGAATTCTGTGGGAATGACCCTTAACTGATGTTTTTGTGAATGTGTAGTGCACTGCTTTTATTTTAAAAGTTAGTAATGAAACATCACGTGCAAGCATGTTTTGCGAATTTCAGTTATTCGGAATATGAGTGTGATATTGATTTTAAACAACAGTTCAACAAATAGTTAATATTAGGGTAACATACATTTTAAATACAATATTGTTTATGTATTTTTGCTCTGCCAACAGAAATAATTCCATACAAAGTCAAAATAAAACCATTTCACATGTCCTAGTTGCACACAGTAGTGTAATTCTTGAATGAATCACTGTTCGGTTGAGTGAATGATGCACTCATAAAGACAGTCTTTTGCATTGTTCCTAAGTAAATCATAATTTATAAACTTTTTTTTTTTGAGTGAAGAATGATTCAATGAATGAGTCATCTATCACTTACTGGTATATTGATGTTTCTGCAACTCAACTATTGAATAAAGACATGCTTTGGGCATATAATATATACAGATATTTTGGGTTAGGAATGGCCAAAGCGAGGGCCACGCTTTGGTCTAAGCGACATGAAAAAAACAACATTAACTTGGTAATGACAATTAATCTTTAACCAAAAATTCATAATTGTGACATATTTTTTCAATTCAAAGGGTGTACCACAGGGACCATTCCTAAGTCCACTTTCATTCTTCTTTTACCCTTTCGGACCAGCACTAACTGCTCAGTGGGGAACTTAGCCTGAACTGCGGTCAATCAGAGCTTACACCTGAATATATAAACAGCAACATCTGCTCACACAGTCGCTGTAGGGATCCGGTAATGGGAGGATGCCCATTCCCCCCGTTATCTGGCCACTGTGCTGTTCAGATGTTTGGTGTCAGGTTCCAGATGGACCGTAGTCTCCTCTGGATGTGTAACAAGCGCAGGGTAATGATTCCACTATGTTACCTGCAGTACTAAATGAGATTGGAGTATAATGCTGCCCTGCAGCAAGTCTTTACTTACGGGGAGGTTTTGTTGTTGTTTCCAAATGACCCTGCAGTGGGTTTAATAGCATTTCATTAAGGGAGGCAGACAAACACGGATTGTGATGCAAGGCTCACCACCAAGACTGGTTTCAAGAGACTTCCTGGAAGCATGTGATTCCCTGCTCCCAAGGGATACCTTCCAACCTGCACACCATGCTCGTAATGTACAGCATTATGGAAATTATTGCAAAGTGCACTTACCTGCCTTCCGTGACTGATGGACAGTTTTTTTCATGACCATGTTCTTTGCTTCACTCACTTGTTTTCCTACATGTGAGTATGTATGCGTGTGTTTTCATTTTCTTCCTGGGTCCTGAGAGTGGTATGCTTCTCTCTGAAGAGGGCAGATAAAAGGAGAGGAGAATCACTAGAGCCATTTTGACTTATTCCAAAAATACTCTGACTCTTGAAAGATCTTCACATTTTTGTGGGTCTTGTAAAGTGTGGAGGGTGAGCCGTTGCATCCACTGTGTGTTTCAGGAGATGAACCTCACTCGGGACATTATAAAAACAGCACACATGAAAACCATGAAAACCCCCAATTGGAGAGAGGAGACATAATGGAGGTGGAGGTTAGAATCAATCATATTGAATTTAATTTTAATGTGGTCAAAAATGCATTGCAGAAAAACTTTAAGCTGATAAATGACATTTAATGGACAAATTGTTGTTTTATTTCATTAACTTTTAAAGTACAATTAAAGTTCATGATCAATCACTTTAGCATGTTGTGCATGCAAGTTTTTTTTACAATTGCAGCCAATTGTATACTATGTCAATTTGCATCATTACTATTAAAATTTAAAATTTTTAGTTTAGTTATATAACAAAACATCCACATTTGGATAAGAGAAATTTAATTCTCTTTAACAAGCTGCACCTGCCATTGCAAAGAAGAGATCAAAATAAAACACAAAGGGAGGGGATGGGACATGGGAGCTGTTTCAGGCTGACGCACAATGCTCAGTTAATTTGCTTCTTTCTTTTTTGTTCCTCTGTGTGACTGTTTCAGTCTCTGCGTTTGGCGCTGTTGTGTTCGAATCCTATGATAATTGGATTTTTGTTTTGTTGTGGCAAAGGGAGTTCTATGTCAAATTGTTTTCCCTGAATGAGAAATTTGATAAATTCAGGAGAGAACTTTTGTGACTTTCAGAGCAAGTGTGTGAGTGTGCCATAGTTCAGAGTGTTGTTTATGTGTTACTGAAAAGTTAGAGCTGAACAGCAATCCTTGACATTTCACCATTCAAGATGTTTTTTTTTTTCTTTTTACCTTTTAAAACCTTTCATTTGCAGTGACATTTCCTATGTGTCACCTGTATAGCCACTCCTATAAATGAATGTGGCTGATGGATAATTGCACAACTATTCATGTAATGCTCAATTAAGTTTTTTTTTTTTTGTTTTTTATTCACTTTCTTTACCGTTTGGTATGTTGCTTCCTTATCAAATTTCACTAATTTTTCAAATTTTTCTTGTAAATTATGGATAAAGAGTTTGATGCTTTTTTCACCTTTTATTACAGTTGAATTTAAGATTGTTAAAATGCAGAACCCCTAGAAACAACTAAAAATCCTTTAGTACTATAAAAGAATAGGTTTAACCAGACTTCAGACTATGCTAATTGTTTTTTTTCCGGTAAATAACTCTTCCCAGAAAGGTCTGATTAAAATGCTGTTCATAATTACCATATCTGCTTTCTTTTGCACTTTTTTGAATTTGTAAGCCTCCTAAAATACCTTAATTTCATTTTAAACAGCATGCTATAAATAAAGATAGTCAATTTGAAATGTCTTTCTACATCAATCTATTTTACATTCACAATTTGACTGATATTCAATGAAAAGATTAGAACAGGAACTACACACTGCCATATAGATAGTCAATCAGAAGTGTTTCTGATATCACAAACCTAATGACAAAATCACAAAACTAATTAACTTTTAATTAACTTGCAGTTTAGTAAGTGACTTCAGTATCAATTCAGTATCCACTCTGACTGATTCAGTGACTTTATTCAGTTAAGGATTTGTTGGAGTGATTCAAACCAGTAACTTGAGACTTTTTTGAATGATTCATTAAATGAACCACTCATGAATCAGACTAGTTGCACTCTATGGTTTTGAATCACTAAAAAAGAATAATATGCTAACACTGTTTTGCCTTTGAGTGAACTTAATGGAAAGATGTGATCTCTATTAAAGTGACTCGTTGAAGACCAGAAATGTCTGTAAAGAGAGTAAATAGGGTCAGTTTGGATATGACTTTAAGATCCTACCCAACTTTTCTCATCATCTGGATTCATTGTAGATGTATACCTTTGACACCTATTGGCATAATCCTGATGTCAGGGCTATTTGACTGGAATACATTGGAATAGCAAATATGGCGAATGGTAAGGAGTGCAAAGGTTCAGAACTTCCTTAAGCCTGGAAGAAACTTGGGTTTGGTGTAAACAGAAGCAGAATGAATGCCCCCCTTGAGAGTGTTTTGGCATAGCAGAGTGGCCTCTGGATTAAAATGCTGGCCCATGCCTCAGTGCAGAGACAAACCTCCGCTATCAATGGGATTGAAATCTCTCAGTACAGACAGCACTGTAGCAGTGAGCACTGGGAGTGCCAGCATTGATCTGAAACACCCAACAGAGACACGGCAACAGACTGAGAGGAGAGAGAGAAGAGGAGGAGGAGGAGAAGAAGAAAAAGAAAGCTGGTTGTATGATGATGCTTTTCCCTATGAGTGTCCAGAAGCCCCGTGGTTTCTTTCTCAGCATGTTCACTCTCTCGCACGCTGCCGTTCCTCTCTTCTTTTCTCTTTGTGCCCAATGAACAAAAATAACCCTTAAAGGGGTCATATGACGTTGCTAAAAAGAACATTATTTTGTGTATTTTGTGTAATGCAATGTCTTTATGCGGTTCAAGGTTCAAAAAACACATTATTTTCCACATAATGTGCATTATTGTTTCTCCTCTATGACCTGCCTTTCTGAAACACGTCGATTTTTACAAAGCTCATCGTTTTGAAAAACGAGGTGTATGCTGCTTGGTCAGCTATCCAGTGCGTTATGATTGGCCGAATACCTCAAACATGTGACGGAAATGTTACGGCCCTTACTATGATGCCGTGTGTCCCAGCGCGACAAGACAAAACCAATAAAACCCATTACAAACGAGGCATTTGTTGCATTGAGTGGTGACATAATTACTGATTATAATGACTTATACCGTCTTTTTACGTGTTGTGTTGCATATCGCGCCATAATAACATAAAACATAAAACCACGTCTGCATTTGTGATCTGAGAAATGACAAACAACAAGTGCAACCCTACACTGCTCAAAACTCGCATTTGAATCATCAGTGGCAAATTCTGTAAATATGAAAATGTACTTACAGGCTGTGAGTCAGAAGCACCAGACTGTCCTTGCAAAGTTGTAATTGCCCCACTTAGAAACAACCTTTGTGCACAGCCTCCCAGGTTCAGGAAACAGTCCTTCGTAAAATGCGCTGCACACATCTGAATATTTGGGTTGAACTGTTCTGGAACAGTGTTGTAAATACAACTTAACCACTGATTTCTAGTTGTGTCCTCTTTTGGAAGACCAAATAAAGTAGTTTCGCTTTCACAAGGAAACACAGAGTGTCTCAACGACATGGCGGTGGCGACAACATTACTACAGTGAGAATCAAAGTTACACCTTCTTTCTTTGCGTAAACATTTGGGCAGTGTTATGCAAATCTTCCCACACAGTGACATAGACATGTGTTGTCATGTTTAAATGAGGCTTTTTTTGGAGGGTGTGGCCGAGTCTTATCTTTTATAAAGCATATCTCTTTGGGTTTGAGACTTTAGCCTTTGCATCTTTAGGGATATTATCTTTGCACGAACAGCTTGTAACACTCCAAAGAGAAAGGAAAACTTGAAATTGCATCATATGACCCTTTTAATTCAGCTTGACATATTCTTCTCCTTTCTTCCCCCACACCTAGACATGATATACAGCGTGACTGAAAAATGTTTGCATTGATTTCTTTCTGCATGGGAGTGGCTCTCTAGAGTCTGGTGCCCAAGGTTGCACAAGAGAATGTTATCACCATACTTATAATTCTCAGAAATCGTACTGACTCCTATAATAGTCATTTGGCCTGGTTTGCTCAGTTTGTCCTGTTATACAGCCCTCAAGGTAATTTACTTGAATTGAGTAAGTCTGTTTGGTTAGTTCAATGCAGAAATTTCATCTTTCCTGCCAGATAAGCCCTTTTGGGCATGTGTTGCTGGCAGTGCTATTGACAAACCGACTCTAACGTGGTTAGGGCAATTATAGTGTGTTTCTCACCCCTTTCACATCCATGTCGCTGTACCTCACACTCCCTGCCACCTGTTCAGTGAAGCACAAGCTGTGCATAGAGATGAACTGTCTTTGTCTGTGTGTCTTTTTCTTTCTCTTTCCATTGCCTATACACATCAGGTGTTATAGATGTGAATCTCACAATTGTATCCAGGTCACAATGTACCCTAAAATCAAAGAACAAAAAAAAAGAACAAAAAAAAAAGGCTGAAAAGCAAACTAAAGCTGTATGTATGGCCACACTTTCTTCCAAACAGTTTTTTTACTGCAGTGCATGTAATGTTTATAAAATAATAATGTTTCACAGATTTATTCTCAATGGCGATTCATTACTGTAATAAAGTAAAAATACTTTAATACAGTATTTTCTGTGCATAAATTACGATTCAACTTTTACATTGAAATTTATAAACATATATAAAAGCATTATGGTAATGAGAACATGGGGAGTTGTATGTGGTTATATTTCAAGTAAAAAAGTAAAGTAAACCTAAGTAAAATAAAAAAGCCGTTAATTTAACAGGTTAATTTAAGTATGACTACTTATAAATCATGAAAAAAAAAAAAAAAAACTTGATGTGTTTGGACAAATCTGATTACAAAAAAAGGAGCCTGTAGTCAAAATGTATCCATTTTGTAATCAATGATCACTGATGGGTTTTAAAATATAGAAGGCATACTAAATTATAGCAGTTTAGCGAACTGGAGGATTTAAAGTACTTTTTACAGGAAAAATTACATTACACATATATGCATATGCACTATACAAGTCAATATAAATATAATATAATTTCAATATTTTTAATAACAGTAAATTGCTTATTTCTCATTTTTTCAAAATTTGGCTATGCTTTTCCCTTTCTGAACAAGCTGCCACTATTTGTAATACCTATTCAGAGCTTTAATCTGCTACATTAAGGTCTTTAAATTATTGTCATTTGGGGGCTTCTTGTTATTACAATTGGCATATCATATAATTATTCAATAAAACGGTTTATTTTCCTTATATTGATATTGGATTGAAATATGAACCAATAATAAATCCCTCTGAATTTTTTGGCGGGTTCTGTGAGATTCAATCAAATAGACGCCCATGGTGTTACAAGCCCTATCGTGTAGCATACCACGTTTAACTGTGTTACCATCCTGGAATGTTTGGAAGCAACAGACACTTCTCCCAGCTGTTAAAAATTCACATAGTTATGAAAAGTGTCCTTGCAATGCAACGACAAAGGTCCATATCCCTACCTCACCTCAATGCCTCAGGCTATGTCTGTGTGCCTAGGAAATAAGCAGCATACTCTCAAAAGAAGCCCCTGCCTTAATAATAGCAACACGTATTCCTGTTCCAATCTCAAACTCTCGACCTTCACTTCAGTGCATACTGATGTCTATTATAAGAGGTCTGGTCAGACACACGCAGGTCTCCATGGGCCTCTGCAGGGCTTGGTTTTGTTTAAGTGGGTTGTTGACTCAGTCTGCCTGCACAGTGCTGCGTTAAAGGTGAGAACAGCATGATGCCCTGTAGAAGACGATTTTTGCTTGATTTGCTAATCAGTCGGGGGGTGATGCACGTAAAAGGAATTGTGTTCACTGTTACTTCTATTTATTTGTATGCATGTGTTGTTTTGCCGCCCGATTCACTAAAGAAATTATGCAAATCATATAACGACAAAAATCTGTGTAGAATGCAATTAGCATGGTGCAATTCCCAGTCTTGCGAGTCCTGATTCGATTTGATTTGATTTCACACACTTTTGATTTGATTTCGATTTCTGATTCATTTAGCTTATATATGAAAAAAAAATCTCTCTGCAACTTCTGTAAACAAACAGAGGTAGTGTTTCAGACTTGCTGGATTTGTTGGTGAACCACACCAATTGCACTGTATGTTTTTGATTCACTAAAAAGAATTGGCCTTTAAGAGTCATTTGTATGTGAACCCAACTACACTGAATCACGCAGTATATTTTCAGTTTACTAAAAAATTATTTGTTTATGAATCATTGATCACTTTGTTTTTGATTCGCTAAAAAGAACCAGCCCATAGGAGTTATTTGTTCATGTACCAACTACACTGAACCATGCTATATGTTTTCAATTCACTTATGAGTTCAATGTTTGTGAATCAGACTACAATGGTCACATTCTGTGATCGGTTTTTGCATGCAGCCATGAGAACAACTTAACAGAAAGAAGTTTCTTGCAATTATTTTGTTTTTTTATTGCATCAAAACTCACTGTATTCAACTGAGGTAATGATTTATTTTGTCAGATCGCTGAAGATTCAGCAGTGGAGGAGTGCTAGGATCAGCTCTTTAAAATAGCCAAAAGTGCACTCATCAACTTTGCACCTCTGATGTGCCAGATTTAAACCCTAATTTGATGAATATGTACTGCCATGATCAATAGAAACTTTACATAAGCATCTCTTTGTAATTTTATTTCAGTTTTCTGCTTACTTTGCCATGCAAATAGCTGAAAAGAATGAAAATGACCTGTACTAAATAAAATTCTCCCTTGGTGCAACAGACCAAAAAGGCTGCAGAGAGAGAGAGAGAGACAGACAGAGGTTGTGCATGGATGAGGCAGCTATCCTCTGAGAATTTCTGCTCTTCATTTCATCAAGTCAATTATTTTAGCACTCCAGGCTCTGTGCCCGTCCGCTCCTGAAAGCCTGGGCCATGGATGGGTCAATTAGCCTGCATGCACCACCAGAGGCCCTCTAGAAGGAGCAGGATGAGAAAAAAAGATGCTCTGATTTCTTTGCCTGCCTGAGGTGTAATGAAGACTTCCCTAATAAAGACACTGCCCTTGACTGAGCCGCACACTTTCGGTGTACCTACTGTTCGCTTCTGAGCACGTAGTCACGTCGGCGTGTGTTTGTGTGCTTCATTACACTGCGTGTGCCGGCTGTCTTAATCAATTACTTCTTGCTTGTTAACAGCACTGGGGACCAGATTCAGTGGGCGAAGAGCATTGATCCCCAGTTCGCATTTGCATTAGGAGTGGGTTGTTCTCGTTCTTGGCCAGACTGCGGTTTGCAAACTTCTCTGGATCAGCTCATTAACCGATCGCTTACTTTCTTGCCCCATGTTCAGACATGCCATGATGGATGAAAACTCTTTTAGTGCATAGTTGTACATTGCTATTAGAGTGTCTCCATCCACAGGAAGCCCATCAGAGTCTTAATCTCTCTCCCCACTTCCCACATTATTATTTCATGTGGTTAGTCAGAAACAAGAGGTATTATGTTGACAGCGTGATGGTTTTAGGCTAATGGAAGGGCTTGTTGAAAAAGCAGACTCAAGTTAATAGTATGGACGGAGCTCTGCCAAAAGCAGATTTCCTCTTGTCAGTACGGGATGAAGACGTTTTAGATGGTGTTTATTAGACCGCTGTAGGCGATGTTCCTCCACAGTAAATGTCATTAACGGCTGTCTTGCGCTAGTCGTGAAGGAAGGCCAATTATTGCTGTGTGCTGTGATCCTTGAACGTGTGTTTTTCCATATGTCTTAATGAAAACAGTACACAGAGGCACTGTGAGGTGGTCGATTCAACTCTTATGGGGTTGCAAATTTATTGGAACATAATCAAACACACATCTACTGCTTCCAGAGAACTGGCCCTGATCCTGAACGGAGTTTTGCTTTGGTCCTCAGATTTGCTGAGTTCTCAGAGGAAAGACTCAGAGCTATGCTGTGCTGAAAATATATTGCAGGTTTGCTGCTGTTGCCAGTAGACTTCTTAACTAGCTTAACCAGTTCCATGATCAACCAGTTTCACCAGAAAGAAAGACAGGTAAACCAGCACTAACCAACATAAAGCAATTCTAGAAAGCATTCACAAGTTGAAAAAGGGTTTCAGTTAATGCATACTTGTTGCATTGCAACAATTCAGAACTCCCTAGAAACCATACAAATCTGGTTTTTGGTATAGTTTAAGCTGGTAACTTAGTACTGGTTTTTATCTGTACTTATGCAGCCTTTAGCTGTGCAAGCTGGTGTTTGGTCTAAGATTGGAACAGCTAGAAATATACAGTATTTCTACCATATTTCACAACATAGTTACAATGGATTTGCTACCCACCATGTATGGATTTTCCAATAGGCAAATCATCTCAGCAGCTAATATCATATGGCTAATTTGTTGAGAGAGACTCTAAGTTCATCTCAGTTCAAACATCTCTGTAGCTGCACTGCAGGCTTCAGGGCCGACAGATCCCAGTTGAAGTCCAGACATTGAAAGGGAAGCGGGAGAAAGGATGAGAGAGTAAACGGAGTTGAACAAATAGCCCCTTTGACAATGCTCTTTCCCTGCACTGTAATTGCTGTCGCCCATCAGAAAGATGATTACATCCACGCCTATCTAATGCTAACAGTCTCCTGACAAGGCTTACTAAACCAGCTGCTTTATGCATGACCATCGCTGTCAGTGTACCGTTGACAGCAAAGAGCACTGCTGCTTAATGCCATTTTAGAGATGGAATAATAGCTAGCTTAACAAAAGAGTGAGGAATGAGGTAAAAAAAGAAAGAAAAAAATAGGGAAAAGCATGTTTCCAGTTAAGTAAGTGGTAATCATCTGCTTTTTTTTACTTGTTGGATGGGCGACCATTGGTTTGGCAATGACTCTTTTTTTGGGGGGGTGTGCAGATGCACTGGACAAATCCCTCAATTAAACTTAACAAACTACCAATTGCTGATGAGACAGATGGTGGCGCGAACCTGGACTGGTGTTTTCTATTGATGAGCATATGGTTTACAGAGGGATGTGGTACCTTCCTGATTAGGGTACCATATTTAATAAGAGTGCAGAGTGGTGTGACTTTACCTCAGCAAGTCCTCATTAGTGATGGGCTAAAAGCCAGACTAATTAATCAGGAAATATTGAGGTATTTTAAGCATATAGATAGCAAATTAGGAAGATAGTACTGTGGCACTATATATATAGAGAGAGAGAGAGAGACAGGGAGAGAGAGAGAGTATATCTATCCATCTATCTATCTCTCTATTTATATAATATTGTATATCTTTTGGTGCCATAAACATTAAATAATAATATAAAATTAATACAGTTCTATAAAATATAACATATACTATATATTTGGATTGGATTTTTGATTATAAAATATAACATATTTGCCATACACGAACCATCAGTCATATCTTTTAACCACTGAGTCTGATACTGGAGTCCCCAATATTCCGTGGCAAAAATAATGTAGCGGGATGCGCAGAGTCGATCAAATCACAAAGACCTGCTATTACTGTGTGATTTTTCCTCTGGATAATGTTTACCTACTTGAAAAAAAAAACATGGATTCTTCTGTTGGTTAATACCACCATAATTTTCATGTGGATCCATGGCTCCGGGCAGGCAGAAATATTTGATTTAGAAGATGAACAGACTAACATTAGAAGAGATGAAAGCACCTTGCCAATGCAAACATTGTGTTTTATTAGCGCTGCTGCTCAGAGGGCCTTAGCTGCTAGATCAGGCTCAACACGCTATAGGCACTGAATTCTCAATCATGAACTTTCTGCAGAACTTTTTAAATTGTAATTTTTCTTCTAGAAGTGGGGTTGGGTTTGCTGTAGGTTTGTTATGTCTGGCTGTGGAGGCTGTTTATAATGAGGGATCAGTAATAATGTATTTATTCAAGCTTCGGGTCAAACCTGCGGACTACCTCTTGGTCTTTCTCGCGTGTCTCTCCATGCGTAGTAATGTGCCTCGCTCAAACTTAATGAGACTTTAGGAGTATACTGATGTTAATCATGTTCTTCTTTACATTCAGATCACTGAGCTCATCCCTACATCCCTACTCCACTTCTCTCTTCTTTATATGATTAAAAAAGGTTGTTTTTTCGTTGAGAGTTGTATGTCTGCAGGTAAGCATGATTATATGCAGCAGATGGTAATTATGTTGCATTATATTGGATTATATGCTGTGCATATTATGTCTTCATTGCCTAAATTTATGCTTAGGCCAATCGTCACACATGCATAATGAAGTCATACTGTTATAGGTGTTGCATCTATAATTTCTGCAAAAATAATTTTGCCTGTGTGTGTATACTGTATGTATATAATGAAACTGTTCTAGCAGTGTGTCTAGTTCTTCAGGCATAAGGTAGACTTAGGCAGTGTAGATTCAGGTATCATTCAAGCTAACAGGGAGTCAATACCCAGCAGCCACGCTGGGTGATTCTGTACAAAAGCACATGCCCTGCGTGTTTGCAGCTATTGCGTCTGAGGGAATCCATGCCTAATGGAATTCCATCCAATTACTGGCTTTAGTCAGAGCTTCATTAATTCCATCAAATCACCGGTCTGGATGCATTTCACTCACTTTCCTTTAATTAGACAGGCCTTAAATCAATTAGAGTCTAAGACTGGCAGCAGAACACAACAATAGCACCTTTCTGCTGGTTTTTATAGATTAGGAATTGTGGAAATTCTTCCCTATGGGGATGCCTCAAAACCTTTATACAGCAAACACCATTACTTTTACATTAAATGTACGTCATTATTGAACAAAAGCTACTTTAATATGTGTATATCTGATGTTCTGAAACCAAGTCTGATGTTAGTAAAACCTACGGCGGATCAATTTAAACAAACAAACAAAAAAATAAGTTGCCAGTGTTGTAGCATACAAAATCTACTGCATTGCAGTGGGTCTTTCTGATCAAATGATCAAAAGTCAGAATCAATCATTATGAAAGTGTTAACTCGGCACAGTTTTACATTCTCCCACATGTTGAGGCACAGCATTCCAGATTTATACCTCCAGATACATTTCGATTGGTATTTTACTGCTAATATAGCAGTAATTAGAAGAGATGGGCAGGAGATCCAGAGTACTTGAGAGAAATTACAGTAATGATCAATAATGAAAACGCATTAATTTTGTGACTTGATTTTTCCCAAAGCGTTTTACACCTGTCAAAGTCCAGATGCCATATGCAAACAAACAAAATGGGCTGTCATTTTGAAGTGTCTGATTTATTAGGGTGGTGATTTGGGAGGTACCTTGCAGTCCAGTGGCATCCTGCATTGAGACAGTCAGCTTAATCCAGAATAAAATTCTTAAAGGGGTCTCATGATGCTGCTAAAAAGAACATTATTTTGTGGATTTGGTGTAATGAAATGTATATGCGGTTTAAGGTAAAAAAAAAAAAAAAAAAAAAAAAAAACATTATTGATTTTCCTCTATGCCCCGCCTTCTGAAACGCGTCGAAAGGCTCATCTCTCTGAAAAGCGAGGTGTGCTGTGATTGGCCAGCTATCCAGCGTGTTGTGATTGGCCGAATGCCTCAAGCGTGAGACGGAAATGTTATGGCTCTTAACATATTGTGAAGCCTTGTCGGCTGGAGTGACGAGACAAAAACATAAAACACATTATAAACGTGATATAAAAATGATTCCTAGTGTGTTTCCTTGTGGAAGGCAAAAACAAAGTAGTTTCGCTTTCTCAACGAAACAACGTCACACACCGCGGCATTGAGTGAGCAGCTCTAGAGTGAGCTGTGGTCTAGAGTGAGCCGCGGCCCTCTTGAATGAGCAGAGGCGGGCAGCTTGAGAACGGTGCAGCAGGCGGATACTACGAAGGAGGTCTTGGAGCAACCACATGTGACGACCCCGGGCTGGACGCCGCTACATCCACGGTGAAAGCCGATTCAGTGATCCACAGTGCAAAGTTGATGTATTTCCTCAGCGGCAAGCACGGATCAGCTTCAGGCATGATGAAGCGAATATCATCCTCTTTTGGAAGCCCAAACAAAGTAGTTTCGCTTTCACAGTGAAACACACAGCGTCTATACGACATGACGGCGGCGGCAACAGCAATACTTACAATAAGAATAAAAGGTACGCCTTCTTTCTTTGCGTGAACATCTGGGCGGCGTTATGGAAATCTTCCTACATACTGACGTAGATATGTGGGGGCGTGTTAGAACGAGCCGTTTCAAGGGGGCGTGGACGAATCTCAACTTTTATAAAGAATATCTCTTTGGATTGGAGACTTAAGTCTTTGCAACTTCACAGATCTTCTTTATTCACCAAGAGCTTGTAACACTCCAAAGAGAAAGGAAAATTTTAAATCGCATCATATGACCCCTTTAATTCAATTCAGTTGTATAGTGTTTTTAAAGTTTTACACATTGCTGCCAAGGAGCTTTATGAAATGAAAAAAAAAGCTAAAAGAACAGAAAATTATATCTAGCAACCCCCAAGTGAGAAAGCCACAGGCAAGAATGGCAAGAACAAAAATCCCTAGGAAGTTTAAGTAATTTTAGCTGTAATTTTTAGTCATCATTGAGTGTATTTACATAGTGTGCAATATAAAAATATTAAAATTCACCGTATTCAAACCAAAAAAACACAAGATGACGACATTGAAATGAATATTTTTCTTTAGTTTTGATATAGGGAGTGTACCAACTGGGTTTTGTTAATACAGTTTATGACCTTTCCTTCATATTAAAAATATGTACGTCTGATTTTTGCATGAAGTCAACCCAGGTCTCTCTAGACAGTCTGAAGAACTGTACAGCTCTAGATTTATAGGATATTTTACAATCACAGAAGCATATCTTACGTCAATGCATTCTGACGGTTGGCAGAGAACGGTTGAACCGTCTAGTCGTATCCAGCGTGGCTTTATGCCCAGCAGGTTTTAAATTAAGGAGAATGTTGAAGTTATGAGGTGGTGCCAAAAGCTCTTTCGACGGTCTGTTTGAGCGCAAGCAGAGTAAGATAAACACTGAGTGCTTGTGAGAAGCTCCTTCAATCTGCTCTCGTGTTTAGCCGCTAATATGTTTGGGTTTGATCATGGGCACGGCAGGCGCCGTTTGATGAATCGCAGGCTGCAGAGTGAAGCGGAGAAGGCATTGATTTCCCCAGTGCCAGTTCTTTTACCTCCCACTCTCTTAGCATTGCTGTTCTCTGTGAGGGGTTTCGGAATCCTTGGAGCTGATTTAGAAGAACCGGAGAGTGCAGAGTTTTCCAGCTGTCAAGCTCTAGTGCCGAGATCGGCGGTATGAGATAATTAGCGTTGTCACAATACCAGAATTTTAATTCCTCAATTATCAACTCCAATTTTAATACAACACCAAAAACTTTTATGCTGATGAACACATTTGACCTTTATTTAAAAGGTATAAATGCTGTATATTACTGTTGAAAATTTTGCAGTCAGCAAGATTTTTTCTTTTTCTTTTTTTTTAAATTACTTTTATTCAACAAGGACACATTAAATTAATTAATCAAAAGATAGAGTAAAGACTTTTCATAATGTTACAAAAGATTTCTATTTCAAATAAGTGCTGTTCTTTTTAAATCATCAAATAATCCTGAAAAAAATAAATAGCTTTGACATCATAGGAATTGATTATGTTTTAAAACACTACAATAGACTACAACACTACAATAGAATCAAATAAAAAATATAAAACCATTATTTTAATATGTAATCATATTTCACAATAATGCAGACTTTACTGTATTTTCTGATCAACTGATGCAGGCAGTGTATATTGGTACCATATCGGTCAATATTAGTTATTGGTCAATATTATATTTTTTACTTGCCTGAATTCACTTGTATCATTTAAAATGGTTTTAGTTTTTAGGACTTTATTTTTTCTTTATTTAGACCAATTAATATAGATCTTAATATCAGTAATTTATTGATCATCTGCTGTAACATGAATATAATTACTAACTGATCATATTGTAATGTAATACATTATTTTCATTTCACATCAAATAATGGTTTCCTCTTGTCAGATCTCTATAGACTGAAGCAGAAGGCCTCTTGTTCACCATGGGAATGAAAACGACATCTATTTGGGCAAATTTCTTTTGACAAAAACAAAGAGAAAAAAGATCTGAAAAACACTGCCAGGAATAAGGCTAAATTCTGCTGTGAAATTACCCAGTGGGAGCAAGTTGACCCTGAGGACAGTACGAATGCTCAGCGAATATTAGCACTATTAGTTTGGTGAGCACAATAAAAGCACTTCAGACACACTGAATCATCTCTCCCGCTCCTGATGCCGCCCAAAGCACTTGCACTGGCCAAAGCTTATTCTCTTTGAATAAAAACACGCAGAAGAGGCTTTTTTTGTCTGCACCAAATACTATAAATAAGTATTAGGTTTTATTGATGTTGAGATTGCCAGTGCGTATGCTTTTATGGGAGTTCAAACATCTTCAGGTCTTCAATATTATCTCAGCAACATTGCATTCTGCAAAATTGGAAATGCTTTTGAAGAGATCGGCCTATTCTTTGAATGGCCCAATGTCCCAATGTCCCAGAGAGACGTGTTTTGGGATGAAATCATTTTCCTGCAGAGAGTTTTGATTTGAAGTCCAATCGCTCCGCCATAAAGCTAAATATCCCTGACAGAAAACAAATTCTCACCCATCTTTAGCTTAAGCACTTCCATACTTAGCTAAAAACTCCTTTAAACTGGGTTCCCACTTCTTTTAACAAATTAATTTCTGTGACTTTTCTAGAAATTATTTTATATAGGCACTGCTGTTTAAAAGTTTGGGATCGGTTAGATTTTTAATTGAGTCTCTTATGCTCATCAAGGCTGTATTTATTTGATCAGAAAAACAACTGCAATTTCTAATTTTGGTTTCCTATATAAATATACTTTCAAATAGTATTTATTTCTGTGACGCAGTGGTGAATTTTCATCGGCCATTACTCCAGGCTTCAGTGTCACATGATCCTTTAGAAATCATTCTAAAAAAAAAAAGAAAGAAAGAAATGATTGACTTGAAGTTTTTAATAGTATATTTTAACACAAAATTGCTTTACCGGAATAAATTATATTTTAAAGTATATTAAAATGGAAAAATTGTTAAATTACACTAATATTTCACAATTTTTTTTTTTTTTTTTTTTTTTGAGCATAAGAAACTTATTTAAAAAAAAAACAAAATCTTACTGATCCCAAACTTTTGAACAGCAGTGTATTTTATAAAAGCAATTTCTACCCATTAAAATGTTTTATAATTCAGCATAAATAAGAAAAAAAAAATTATATTTTGTTTTAATATTCATTTAATTTCCATGACTTTTGCAGATCTGGAAATCATGCTTTTAAAGTTCCCTAGTATTTCCAGGTTTTCCATGGCTGTGGGAACCCAGCTTGATCTAACAGTGAACAAATAGATGTGGTCATCACAGATTGTTTAAATAAGGTGGCAACCGGTTTTGAAATTCAAACTGTAATCCGTCTGATGTGTTCTGTCTGATTTCACTTCAAATAGCTCTGGTCTCTGATGCGCTGTTGCTTAATGTTCATACTTGAACACATTTCCCTCATCATGCAGAGACATGAGAGACTTTTTGACACATTTTAGCATTTGAATGCCTCATGCATGAGAATGATTTAGGTTATGTTTTGCAAATGTTTTTTATGTTGTATCTCGTGCTGTTCTGACGTTACATACAAATGCACTGTGAGGTCTTAGTTTAGCATTATTGTCTGGTCTGCAGTTCTTAAAGTAGTTCTTGTTTTTTAAAAGCAGGTCTATTTTTACATTGACACAAACTTAAAAGCCCGATGCTTGTTGCGGAACACTTGCAGAAAAAAAACAAAAAACAATGTGAGACACAACACCAGCCAGAGACTGAATTTAATTATGTGTATGGCTGTACTACACTAATAGCAGTGCTTTAAACAAACTGCACAGCACAGAACCAAAAAACAGAACAAAAACTCATTAGTTGTTATTGAACAGCTAGTTGACCATTGTGACTCAGCCCTGCTTTCACAATTACTGCCTTGCTGCAAAGAAAAGTACACCTATTTTTAGGACCAAAAACATTTTTTTTACACAATCACATTATTTGCATGACAGTTAAACAAGTTGTCATTACTGTAAAAAAAAAAAAAAATCCCTTACTCAATACTAGCATATAAAAAAATCATGAATGTAAACCAAAAATAACAATCATCATGTCTCACAAAATTATTTATTACAAGCATAACTTACATTTAGTACAACAAATGATAGTGAGCTAGTTTGATGGTCTTAGCTGGTTTTAGCTTGTTTAAACTGGCTTAGATGGCCTAGCAAATCAGACCAGGCTGAAAGACAAGCTTACACCAGCAAACAAGTTTTGGCTAGTTTAAGCTGTTTCTTTCAGCCATGTAATCATGTTGTGACAGGTTTTAGGATTAGACAAAACCTTTTCTTGGCTTTATTTACTGTCAGGGTCTTCCAGCAGATTGTCTGTTGTTATGGTGCTATCCAACCTGTGCAGGTATCATGTGTCTGTGTGCTCCTGGTGTATTTTAGCACAAGTCCTGTGTGCTGTCCAAACAATCGGTAGTCTTTAGATGCATTTAGACCCCCGCTATGTACACATTGCTCTCCACACCTGTCCTTTTCGGTTGTTATCCTCTCAGTTCTTCCGCTGGATTTATTATTAGCTCAGAGCTTTTAGCAAAAAAAAGTGTCTCGCTTCTGTCACTTATCAGAACCCGTTGAAGTCAGAGTGCCAGACTGCCAAGCCTGTTTAAAGTAATAGTTCAACCAAAAATTAATATTCTGTCATCATTTGCTTACCCTCATTCCTTTTCAAACCCATATGCTGTTTTTTTTTTCTTTGAACACAAAAGGGGAATTATGAAGTAGACATTTTCCATTTAGATTATTGCGAAGATATCTTGTTAAGCCTCAAAAAGGACATGCATGATTCTAGCTTCAACTTTTTATTTCATAATCACAATTTTTCATTGTACAATGTGACTGTACTGCATGATTGTGTCTTCATATTGCACAATGTGGTTAAATATTTTATAACTGTAGTTTATGTTATACAATTGCAATTTATCTCACAATGTGACTTTATTTCACACATTTATTTCACATTTTATATTGTGAAATTGCACATTTATATCTCACACGGCTTTTATATTGTACAATGACACTTTATATCGCATTAATATTTCACAATTTCTGCTTTAAATGGGACTTTATATTCTTACTTTTGACTTTGCCACAATTACCTTTTTGATTTTTTACTCTGAGGTGGAAACAGGCTTACTTTAAAAAAAAAAAAAAATCTATAAAATTCTCATTTTGTGTTCAACATAAAAAATAATAGCCAGCCCACAGGTTTGGAAAAACATTTTGGGGGGAAATATTACTTTAGCCAACACATCGTCCATTGTGTGCATATTGATTGCTTGTTTAATGGCAGTATTGCTGTATCTAAGGTAGAGGCAGATTGGAAAGCATTGTGAAGTGTAGTTTCTGTGCAGATTAGTCCATATTCAGTGGTTCAAAATGACCTATTCTGCTGAATTGGTGTGTATGTGTTATATGTGTGTATGTCTATATCACTGATGTTGTTTATCAGCTCTTTTATCCTCTGCAGTGCAGCCACTCGGTCAATATTAAAACTGCTATCACAACGAAAAGTTGTGAAAATGGGGAACGACTGCCCTGGAGGCAAGGCTGACTGCGTGCAGAAGAGCGGTTGCCTGCAGCTCTCGTCTTCGGGTTGACCAGAATTTGAACCTTCGTTGTTCAGACTCTTTGATTAGTCTCTCTTGGAGACAGAGCGCTGATGGAAGTGGGTGGACCCTGAAGTCCCTTCAGCCCTGACCTTTCAACCCCCTTTACTGCTTTACCTAAATCCATCATGCCACTGAACATGGGGCCTCATTGCCATGACAACCTTACCAGGCATTAATAAAGGGCCCTGCACCCTTAAAGTACTAAGTTTTGCTTAACAATCCGAGAAATCAATTCATGCACCATTCAGACTATTATTGCGCAAACATACCATTCGTTTCACAACGCCAACCATTTCTGCTCTCCAATCTATGATCGACTGTTGCTGATTGTCAGCACTTATCTGCATAAGACAGTAGGATGTTTAAGGCACTCGTCGGCACAAGTGACAAACAGCGCTGTCGTGTCAGCAATGGAATGATGACAATGTTCAGCTTCCACGTCTGTCATTGCATTCCGTGCCTAAATGCACACGCTAACGCACAGACAATTACGAATACATGCACTTCCCATGAGAGAATCCCAGACTGGTTATGTGTTGAAAAACCAGCGTGTGAACATAATTCATTGGTGCTGTTGTGTTGATTAGTGCCTTTTGTGCTTTCAGAATCTGCGAACACGTCTAATTTAAAATTAAGATGCATAACGTGCACATGTCTTGGGAATAATCAAAACAAGACCTCAGCTGCCTATCCTCCCTCCCATTTCTTGTTGCTCTGTTTTAGAGTTGAGATAATGCCCTGATGTTTGTGTACACGCGCGTGTCGCATTTGACAGTCATTTCTGCCGATGCTTCACAGCCGCTCTGTTTGATACCAACCTGCCATCTAAAACAGGATGTTCTTGTCTTGTATTTTCCAGGGAGCTGTGTGGAGACGGTTATAGGTCTGTATGGTGAGACCATTGAAGTGCCATGCAACAATGGAACTAACAAGCCAAATGGCCTTATTTTCACCAAATGGAAATACGTGAGTGTTTCTCTGAGCATCTGGGCTGTTACTCTGCCCTGCTAGCCAGTCTGGGTAGCCAAGCAATATACAGCTACTCTCAATCCTCATATTGATTTCTAATTTAATCACTATAGGTGTTAAATGTGTGTTTGTGGGTTTGCTAACGGCCCTGTTATCTCGTTCAGGTGAAAGATGACGGCTCTCCCGGCGATCTTCTCGTGAAGCAGGCTCAGAAAGATGAGGCAACTGTATCCGCCACAGACGGCTACAAAAGTAGAGTTAGCATCGCTGCCAACTCCAGCCTCCTGATTGCCCGAGGCTCACTGGCCGACCAGAGAGTTTTCACCTGCATGGTGGTGTCTTTAACCAACTTAGAGGAATACTCTGTGGAAGTGAAAGTTCACAGTGAGTATTAATAAAACACACACACAACATATTAATAAATAAGAGCAAATCAGAGAGTAGAATAGGAAAAATCAAGCACAGCTTCAGTCTATGATGAAACTGAATGTAAGTGTCAGATCTCAAATTGGACTGGAAAGGGGGTGTAGAGATGTCAGATATGGGAGAGAATAACATGGGTGATCTACTTTTGTAGCCTTGATCTAGTTGCATGCTTTTAGATGGATACCAGAGAAATGATATTGATATTGTGCACAGTGTTCTACCATAGATCAGAAAGATTGGCTGTGTTTGGGAATGGATTGTGCATACTAAGCAATATGTACTGTAAGAGTAAAAAATAATATATATTTTACTTTACACATTTTTATGACTTTTAAAACATTAAATTCAGTTAGTGGCATACAGTTATTATTTAGGTAAATTCAGTTGTATTCCAATATTGTGTAAAAAAAATAATTTGAACTTTGACCAATCAAAAATGAGTCAGACTTTTTCTAGTGCATACATCGCAATGGAAATGGAGGGCCAAGTGGAGGCCATTGCATTTTAGGATACAGTATTAGTCACAGTGTACTCAGGTTGTAACTATAATGGATATTTTGGCAAACAGAGTACTGTAGGTGGTCTGGGTAGCTGACAGTTCAAGCACTTTGTTATATATGTATAAACTTAGCATACTGTATATGCTAAAACATTTTAAATATATATAAAATATATGTACTTTCATTTTCTTTG
The DNA here is from genome assembly GCF_018340385.1 of Cyprinus carpio. NCBI lineage: Eukaryota > Metazoa > Chordata > Actinopteri > Cypriniformes > Cyprinidae > Cyprinus > Cyprinus carpio. The sequence goes on along the minus strand of NC_056606.1, from coordinate 14,080,047 downwards.
TAGAATCCATAGAAATGAAATGTCCAAGAAAACTAAAATCTAACTACCCACATTCTATTCATAGAAGCATTTTGTCAAGAGCATTGATACTGTATACTGCTGTATGCACAGGATGCTGATATGCTTTATCAAACATACCTACATACTTTTTGATGTCTTATCTTTTATTTCAGAAAAACCATCAGCCCCTGTAATCAAAAACAATGCGAAAGAACTGGAAAACGGCAAACTGACGCAGGTGAGTCACGCTGTTTATGCACTTCCCTTTAAGACCCAGAGCTTCAGCTGCTGCTGCTGCTGCTGCTGCTGCTGCTGTTGTCTCCCGTATCCAGTGTTTGCTCCAGTACACAAACCAGCCAGTGTACTAACAATGTGCAGGATCAAACCCTGTGCCTTTGTTTTCATTACCCAGCATGCCTCTCCAGTAGTCTCAACATTGACACACACCTGCTGTTATCACAGTCAGACGCGGCTCAAAGACAGTGCTAATGATACGGACATCAGCAAACGCATCTGTGGGGTGTACACACCTGATTTAGGCAGTGCTCGAGCGATTGTCACCCACGGCTACACAGGAAACAACCACTTTTATGTTGTCTAGAGTTTGCATCTCAAAAGCAGGACGGCAGTAATATTATTCGGTTGCATGAGAACAGGAAGGAGCTTTGATTTGAACTACTTGGAGCACATACAAGGCTTCCCACGCAGTCCTTATGACTGGTGTTTGTAAATGGAGCTGGGGGTCGTTATTTTTCATTTCCTCCCTCTGTTGCTCTCTCTTTTTAATGTAGTTCAGAGGCGCTGGGATCTTAGAGTCTGGCTGAGGCGGAGGTGTGGGTTGGGGAAGGCTGGGGTTGTGTATACAGCATTATGGGTCTTTTTTTTTTTCGTGGCCACCCACCGAGGTCTGTCATGTTCAAAGTGTCGAGACTTACTTAAAGGGGAAGGGTATGGAAGAAAGAGCGCCTCCTCTGAATATAGAACATTTAATACAGTTGAAATGCAGGGTGGCTGAAGGTCTGAGGAAAGAGAAAATTAGAAAGAGAGGGGTGAGTACATTTAAATAGGTGTGCCGCATTTCAGGCTGACACATTTTTTCAGTGATCATCGCAGCAGTTATTATTGAAAGGTAAAGGAGAGTCATATTACTAATCAAAACTGGTTCTTTAAAATGTTTTGGGATTTATAGTATGAATTCTGAAGTCTGGATTGCAGAGATGTAGCTGTTCTGTACAGCCACGGAAAATCATGTGTATCAGAAACATACAGCACAACCAGTGTAGTCTGTTTCTCCAACTAATGACGGTTATGCGCCTGTTCTTTTAGATTTATTTTTGACTAAACATCTCACTAGAAGAGCCAGCTCATAAGATCTCATTCACTTGGTAATCAGACTATAGTGGTCATGCTGTGTCGTTTGTTTTACACTCGGATGACTTTTATATAAACTGGTTCTTTTAGTCAAAAAAAGCTGCAAAAACAGCTTGTCACACTGTGTTTTTGATTGTCTAAAATAATTGACTCATATGAGTCATTCATTTGGTTATGCTATGTAGACCATTTCATGAGCAAATAACTTTGTTATTTTTTTGTTTTTGTGAAGCAGAAACATACAGCACAACCAGTATAGTCTAAATGATTCTCAAAGGAATGTCTCTTCTTTTTGGTGAAGCGTGACTGGAGTAATCTGTTTCAGGAATAAATTATTCTTTTGAGATATTTTTGTGTGTGAATCAAAAACATATTGGGTGACTAGTATAGTTTGATTCTCGGATGAATTACTCTTAAGAGTTGGTTCTTTTTAAGCATTCAAACCTATACACTGAAACCAGTAGTCCAACCGATTCATGAACTAACGACTCATGAAACTTAAATCAATGATTAAATCTGGTTGTTCATATGACATCATGTAGTTAAAGATTTAAGATTATTATTTGAGTTTATATAAGATTACATGTTTTGTCAGTAGTACATTATTAAAAATAATGAAATTAATTATAACATAACGCATATATTCAAATTTTTGTTTTAATATATTTCTTAGATTTTATTTATATATTTTTTATTACATTTTTTTATGTATGTGTTTCATTATTTTATGTCGCTAAGGCCATTATAGAAATTTTAGAAATGCTGCATCTAAAATAACATTTTGCTAAATTAACAATTCTTGTGCCACAGAGTTGTTATTGGTAACTAAAACTGAAACTTTACAAGTTGTTTTATTTAACTGAAATAAAATAAATATAAATATTAGATAGAACACTAAATTGACAATTAAATTAAATTAGTTTAAATTTAACTACTAAAATAAAATAAAATACTCAAATGGAATTAAAAAATAAATACCTACCATAAATATATCAAAACTTTATGTTTGATTAGTAATATGCACTGCTAAGGACTTAATTTGGACAACTTTAAATGCGATTTTCCCAATATTTAGATTTTTTTGCATCCTCAGATTCCAGGTTTTTAAATAGTTGTATCTCAGACAAATATTGTCATATTCTAACAAGCCATACATCAATTGAAAGCTTATTTATCCAGCTTTCAGATGGTCAATTTAGAAAAATGTACCCTTATGTCTGGCTTTGTGGTCCAGGCTTACATATAAATAATGCTAAAATTACACTGTTTTGCAAGAACAGTTTGAATTGTTGGTTGTTTTTGTTTTTGTTCTCATGATTTGGCAATGGAGTTGCATTTTCTGTTTTCCAATTACTTTTCTTCCTCAAAATTACAAAAATACTAAAACAGTTTTTTTTTTAAGTAAATCGTTAAATTGGTTGCTAAAACAATGCAGAAAGCATGTATAAATAAATTCTGCTATTAGCAGGCGGATTTGTTTCTTAGTGAATCCCCCAGAGAGTCCAGGAAGGAAAGTGCTTAGTCACAGCTGCTCTGTTCCACGGCTCAGTGGAAGCTACAGGCTTCAGGCAGCACTCTGCGCTTGAGAGGTGATGTATCATGGTCCGACTCCTGAGGAGGGTCCGGTGTGTTATAGGAGATCGAATCATGGTACGGCGGTTTCCCCCACCCCAGCTCCCCCTCTTCCGTGATTCCTCTAAATCTTGAATTTCTCACGGCACCCTGAACACCTGAACTCATGCATCATCCCGCAGCCTGCTCTGCTCTCTTGCCATTATTACCCTTCTCTTTCTGCTGATCTCTCTATCCCGGGGCAGATAGCTCGTCAGCATGTGATCCTGTCAGCGTATTATTAATGCAGAGCCTCTTCGGCCTCTGGCGGCGTTTTTACTCAATCAGAGAGAAGGAAAAGGGCGAGAGAAAGAAAGTGTGGAAATGAAAGACCTGTATCACAACTGTAGAGTTAAAAACCCCACCTTTAGCTCAAACAGATGATGTATATATATATATATATATATATATATATATATATATATATATATATATATATATATATATATATATATATATATAAATATATATATATCTCAAGGTATCTTCCCTGGGCTGCCCCAGGACTTACCTACCAAAATTGTAGCATAAAAGTAAAAAAGATAAAAGTACCTTGAGGAATTATGTCATGAACCAACAGGGAAAGTCCCCAAATCACTTGCAAATACACACTTAAATTGTATTGAAGGAAATGACACTGTCACTATGTGTCATGGGTCTATAAATAGATGTGTAAGATCGGTGAAACCAAAAGTGTTTGAGTATCACAGACTTGAACCTCGTCCAAATTCATGCTGATGAGAGGTCGCAATACAGTCACTAAAGCAGATGTGCTGTTTTTTTCTGTGTGTGTGTGTGTGTGTGTTAGTTGGGGGAATGCGTGGTAGAGAATGCCAACCCACCAGCAGATCTCATCTGGAAGAAGAACAACCAGCCCCTAGTGGATGACGGCAAGAGTGAGTCCACATCAGAGTCATTCAATAAAAAAAATACAAAATAAATAAAAAAACATTTAATCAAGTGCACTTAACAGAAAAATCTGATATACAATATAGGGCTTTGTAAGTCTATATATATATTAAAATAATTATAAAAGTGTGTATCAGTGTGTCTTTAAATTGTGTTAGTTTTCCAATTTACACTAGACCGATCACATTAATATAAATCATTAATTTAAACCAAATCAGGATAGTTTATGTGTAAAAATAGTTTTAATTCCCTGTCACACCATGTATTTACCACGAAATAATGGTGCACTGTCTTTTTAAATGATATAATGACATTCATCATTATTTTGTTAACATTTGTCACATATCAAATAAAAACGTTTGCTTTTTATAGTAAAGTCATGTTGTTCACTCCTGGCTGCAAATGTCAGGAGTCCAAACCCTTGATGGTAAAGAAATGAACAGTTATCCCAACATATCAGATAATATAAAAACAAATAGAGTTCAGTTCAGTTCTTTTATTTAACCAGGTTAAAACTCATTGAGATTAAAATCTCTTTTACAAGAGTGACCTGGCCAAGAAGGCAGCAACAAATAGCAAAGGTATACAATTATACAATATACAACAAAAACATAAAAAACACACTCATAAACCACAACAACAATTTACCAAAGGATAAAACATGTAATTTGTTAAAAGTAGCTTAAACTCATTTAGTGACGGTAACGTGGTAAGCTTTAGGGTACCCTGTAGGTAATTCCAAGAGGAGGAAGCATTATATGTAAAACCTTTTTTCCCTATCTCTGTTCGAACCCTAGGAACTTTCAGATGCATCAAATCATTTGAGCGGAGTTTGTAGCGTCCGTTGGAATTTGAGAAGTTGAGAGACAAATAATGTGGATTGAGACTGCAAATCGACTTATAAATAAAACAATACCAATTAAAACTTCTTCGGGTATGCAAGGATGGTAACTCTGCCTTCTCATATAAAATGCAGTGATGCGTTTGATAGCTACACCCAGTAATAAAACGTAAAGCACTATGGAAAACTATATCAAGTTTTTTTAAGTAATGTGTTGAGGCATTCATATATAGTATATCTCCATAATCCAACAAAGGTAGAAATGTTGCAGATACCAGATATTTTCTAGCATTAAATGAAAATAAGGTTCTGTTTCTGTAATAAAAACCAAGTTTTAGCTTAAGTTTGGAAATTAATTTGTCAATATGCACTTTAAAACTTAGCTGACTATCCAATACAATTTAGTTTCGGATGTCACTATTTTTGTTTAAATTCTTGCCAAAGTTTTCTTAAAATCACTTTTCTGCAATTTAGAAGGCGCTTGTTTCCTAGAATGATTCAACAAGTATGTGTAATATTTCTGTCAAGTTATTACAATGAATGATTTGTTTCTACATCGGATGTGTGCGGTATGTTGCGACACAACAGAACTAAATATTGAGCATATTGTAAGCATATTGGAGCTGTCTACACTGCAAGCATGTCACGGTTTTAATTGACAGACACCTGGTACCAGTTTTTGACATGCTGCAGAACTACTTCTGCCACTTATTTCCCCATCTGTCTAAAAAAAAAAGATGATTCATTTACAAAAAGCATGAACTGATTACTACAGAATTTATTTGATATACTGTATTTTTATTTTCTCAGCTTGGACTGACTAGTTTAGATTCTAACCATGTGTATATGCAGATTGATTATTCTAAAATACCCTGTATAATTAAGGAAATAAAAGAAAACTTACCCCTTAACTGTTGCTGAAGTCTGGAGCTCGCAGCTGATTGGTTTGTGGTTAGTGAACATTCTCACAGTGTTGACAGACTCAAGCTGTTGCTACGTAGTTTCAGGCACTTCCAGTGTAGACGAGGTGTGACAGTTTCTGTGTTTGCCAGCTCTAATGATTGATGTGTCTATATGTGTGTTTGTGTGTGACTGCAGCGATCATTATCACGTCTACTATCACCAAGGACAAAATCACAGGTCTGTCCAGTACTTCTTCCCGTCTGCAGTACACAGCCAGGAAAGAGGATGTAGAATCTCAATTCACCTGCACAGCAAAGCATGAGATGGGCCCCGACCAGGTTTCAGAACCCGAGACCTTCCCAATTCATTGTAAGTGTGGGATTACAAATTTAAGAATCTGTTTAAAATATGCTGATCCTATTTTCTGACATAGTATCACATGAAATACTAAGGTGAAGTACATTATACTGAGCATTTAAGGTAAATATGATGACATCAGACAAATTATTCTCTTAAACAAAGTCTGTAACAAGAGGTTCCTGTCAGTTTCTGTTTTCTTATTGTTAGTCAAATGAACCAGATTACTGAGACTATCACCTTTTGTTTGTAATGGCTCTTGGTGCCTCTGCCCCAGTCTCTGGTGAAATGGGGCAGGTTGCTATACCTGAAAACTTCATTTGCATGCTTTGTTTAAGGTCATCACCCAGGTGCTTTGTCTCCATTTCTAAGCACTGCCCCCTAGATGTATAGAAACTACAATGTATTAGTTAGACTTTCGATGACTGCAGTGCCACGCAGCGCATTCTCAATACATAGTCCTGCTGAAGATACCCAAGAGTCTCCTGGTCTTCGCTTCTGAGTAACTTAAGTAACTTAATTACCTAAGTAACTTAATTGCAGCAAAGTACATATAAAACAGTACTTTTCTGACACTACCATTGAAAAAATTTGTCGGAGTTGGCTGTTGCATTTAGGGGGTCCTGAGTTTGAGTCACGGCTCGAAGACCTTTTTCCGATCCTGTCCCCCCTCTCTCTTTTCCACTTTGCTTCTAGTCTCATATATTGTCCTATCCTAATAAAAAGGCAAAAAAAATAAAATTATAAAAATTGGTTGGAAAGTTTTTTAATGTTATTCAAAGAAGTCTTTTATGTTCACCAAGGCTGCAGTTATTTGATCAAAATACAGCAAGAACACAATATTGTGAAAGATTATTACTTTCTAAAATAGATTTTCTATTTTAATATATTTTAAAATGTGATTTATCCCTGTGATGGCAAAGCCGAATTTTCAGCAGCCATTACTGCAGTCTTTGATGTCACATAATCCTTCAGAAATCATTCATTTCTTATTATCAGTGTTCAAAACAGATGCTTTTAATTTTTTAGGATTCTATGATGAATGAAAAAGAACAGCATTTATTTGAAGTAGAAATCATTTTTAACATTATAAAATGTCTTTACTTTCACTTTTGATCAATTTAATGTCCTTGCTAGACAAAGAATTAATTTCTTTCAGCAGCAACAAAAGCAAATAAATAAATAAATAAATCTTACTGATCCCAAATGTTTGAATGGTTTGTTTTATCATATTTTTATTATTATTAATTATTATTATTATTATTATTAAATGAATTACATTATATTTAGCAAATGTTTTTATCCAAAGTGACTTAGAAATATTACAAACTATTTATAAGACAAAAGGCAATGATTTTTATTATCACATCTGTCTAAATAGAATCGGTGCATAAGAGCCTTGCACTTGCGCTTAATTGCATGCTTTTTTCTATCTTTTTTTACAGTAGCAGTGTGTGCCAGTATTTTATATCTTCTTATTTATAATTTGATGGTACCCAGTCCTTTAATATCATTAAATTCTCTTCAGGTAAAATGTCTTATTGTGCCAGTGGATTTAGGTTACTGTACTTTACATGGCTACTTGTACACAAACCAGCTCCCTCTAGGGGCAGATCTGCCATATTAGCTCAAAGATGAAAACTAATTGGGATTGGGTCAGTAGTCAAGCGCTGGGGCTTTGTCTCTTCCTGAGATAATGTTTTGATGTGACACATGCTGTGCCTAGCACACTGATGCTTTATTTGTTTGATTTTACGGCTAGTTTGAAGGATCCATGTTCACGGGTGCCTGCGTATCTGTACATCACCTATTACATGAAGTCATCTCATGAGTCCTGAACCTTGAATTGAAGGTCTCAGCTGGTAGCCAGGCTCAATTTGATGTTTTTTTCTAGGTCTTGTCAGGCGTAATGCCAGTAACCAAGTCTGCTGTAGCATCGCTCTCTCTCTCTCTCTCATCTGAATGCTGAGAGATTTGTTCAGTGCCTCGGGGTGAAGATGTGATGTGAAATGCTCTGTGGCTGCTGGGCGAGAAAACGAGGGCGAGAATGAGAGACAGCAAATGGTTTTGGAAATGAAGGCGTTTAAGCCCCTTGGGGTCTGCAGAATGGCGCAGTGTCTTAGAGAATGTTTTTTTAGTTGCTTGCTACATGTTGATATGGAAAGTCACACCGAATCCGTGCAAAGACAACCGTCTTCCTCAGGCTCACTTCTGTTCTCACTAAAGTTTGTTTTCTCTTTATTTCTCTTTAAGACCCTACTGAGAATGTGAGTCTACGGGTTGTTTCTCAGAGCCCTATTAGGGAAGGTGATGATGTGACACTGAAATGCCAGGCGGATGGAAACCCACCTCCTACCAGCTTCAACTTCAACATTAAGGTGAGAGATCGCCGGTCGTGTCCACAGCAACCACACTGGTCTTTCATCTCCAGGGTCCTGCTGTCTGCCCTGTATTCTTCTCTACAGGTTAATTACACCAGCTCCCTCTCTCTCTCTCGCCCTCTTTAGGGCAAGAAGGTCACGGTGATGGACAAGGATGTTTACACTCTGACTGGCGTTACCCGAGCGGACACTGGCATTTACAAGTGCTCCCTGCTTGACAACGATGTGATGGAGTCCACTCAGTTAGTCACCGTGAGCTGTGAGTGGATGAACGATGTGCTCTATTTCTCTGTCTCTCTCATCTCTCCCTAAGGGCATCTACACACTAGAGAAAGACCTGATGGAGCGTTTGACAGATATGGGAAGATATTTTTGACATTTTGAAAAGCTCGAAAATGTAAAAATCAAGTGGTAATACAGAAATTTGGATTTCAAAATGCATTCTCTGCAGTCTGTTGGTCATAATTGTACCTTTCTCAACATTTGGTCACATGACGAAGACTCACTTTTGAAAACTTTCCACAAATATGGCAGAAATAGTACAAGAGGCATGCTTTTTCACACTAATCAAAGTAATATAATATAATATAATATTTATTTTTAATTATTTAATCAATCTGGCAACCGACACATCCTTTCTCCAATAAAAAAAAAAAAGTGTCAGGTTTTCTAAAAACACGGTTAATGTGTACTTCGATGTTTAGTGATATCTAGTGCGGTATTATGCTCAAAGAATCTTCTAATACAGCCTGCCTGTGTTCATTGACAATGTACTGTAGCTTGTGTTGTTCTTCTTAGCAATGAACTGTAATAAATTCAAATCCAAAACATGTATTCTCAACTAAATGACACACACATTTTAGCCAGCCTGCTGCGAATTACCATCTAACCTGCTAGCATACTGTTTGCATTTATGGATCATGAATAAATGCAAATGCATTGAAAATTCTAGCCTTGAAAAAAAATTACCTATTCACTATATTTAAGTTTCATTTGACCAGTTTTCTGTTTGTGGAATGTATTAATATGAATAAGAAACTCACCAGGGAAGCAGAGAAGTAAAAAAAAATGTACTGAGCCTTTTTGTAATACCTAAAAAAATTACCTACATATTCATAGATAAATATTTCAGGACAGACCCATTAGTTTTAGGTACACGTTAGAACATTCAGCATCATTTATTTGATTTTTGGCCTTAAAAGATGCAAAGTGTAAAATCTAAGAACATTAGCTCAACCAAACTCAAGCCGTTGTTTGCTCCAATGTTGCTGTAGAGTCAAGCCTGAATAAACTGACCCAGCCGTTGAACAGATGAGCCAAACTTTTTCTTTCCAATTAATTCCTTCCTTTATAGTATGAATTAATGCACGAGTGAAACGTTAATCAAATCTATCTTCAGTAGGATTAGCGAAGGGGGCGAGAAAGCAGGGAGACAGCTTAATTAGGAGTTTTTGAGACTGCTTCGGTCTCCAGCTCGCTTATAAGCTCACACACTCTGGCCTTTCAATAAATCTCACCGTGGTGAGTGTGTGTGTGTGTCTGTTTGGTTCAAAATGCCTGATGATCTCCATAATCTGGATTTAGTGACGCTTCGGTTTGGAGACTCAAATGTATTTCACGGCATCTGTGCGGTGCGATTTCATAGCTGGTGGCATCTCAGCTGTCCATGTGAGGATAGAAAACTATTGCTTAGGCGAGAATAAGGAGGTACGAGAAGGGCCTTAGCATTCTGAGTTGGCGAAGAAATGTGATGCATTTCAGCATCTTCAGTGGTTGAAATATTTTTAGGACAGGTGTGCAAAAACACGCTTGTCATCTCCTTACTTTCTGTCTTTTTTTCAGTTCTGGATGTAAGCCTCACTCCTACAGGCAAGGTGTTAAAGAAGCTCGGGGAAAACTTGATGGTGTCGTTGGATAAGAACGCCTCTTCTGAAGCAAAAGTGACATGGACTAAGGTAAGAGATAGCAGGGAATCTAACAGATCTGGGTTAGGTTCATGTAGCCATGCTAATCAAACAACTCTTTCGATTTCTCCAGGATAACCGTAAACTAGACAAACTGCCCAACTTCTCGAAGTTGACATATAGTGATGCAGGCCTCTATGTGTGTGACGTGTCCATTGAAGGAATCAAACGCAGTTTGTCCTTTGAGCTTACTGTGGAAGGTGGGACTTATTTGTATATGTAACATTCTATTGATATATGTATGTGTTTGTGAATATATACCCACTTTTTATTTTATTTTATTTTATTACTTTATACATTATACATATATATACACACATATATATATATATACATATATATATATATATATATATATATATATATATATATATATACTTCAACATTTTATTATTTCTATTACTGCTGTCAAACGATAAAGTTTTTTGTTTACATAATATATCTGTGTACTGTGTATATTTATTATGTATATATAAATACAAACACATGCATGTATATATTAAAGAAAAATATGTTGATACATATATGATATATTATATATAAATATATAATATATATTAAATATATTTATATATAATATAAAATATAAGAATAGAAATATAACATGTAAATACATGTAAACATTTTCAAAATATATACTGTTTGTGTGTGTAATTATATATAAATAATAAATATACACAGTACACATACATATATTATGTAAACAAAAACTTTAATTTTGGATCTTGGATCTTTTATTTGAATTGCGATTAATTGTTTAATCATTTCTATATATTGTGTATTGATATTAAAAATAAAATGTATGTATGTATGTATGTATATATATATATATATATATATATATATATATAAATTAACCTATTTATAACGTTAAAAATAAGTATATATTAATATAGACAGTATATATAAAGTAAATATAATAAAAAAGTAAAATGAATTTATATATATATATATATATATATATATATATAATTTTTTAATAGTATGTATGTATGTGTGTGTATGTATGTATGTGTATACATAAAAATGATGTTATCTCTAGGTACTCCTAAAATTACAAGCCTGACAAAGCATCGCAGCAATGACGGCAAACACAAAGTCTTGACATGTGAGGCAGAAGGTTCACCTAAACCTGACGTGCAGTGGAGTGTCAACGGAACTAACGTGAGTCACTATCACTGTCAGACTAAATCTAGATCTGAATCTGATCTGATTTATATCATCATGTTGTAGACATTTCTCTTGTCCCAAAAGAAACTTGCATCTTGTACTTTTTTATGCAAGAAGGAAAGATGCCCAGATATTTAACTCTGTTCTGGTCTAGACAAGATGAAAGGTGCACAGGTGTTTGAAGCCACAAGTTTTCAGCACCCAGAAGAATCAATTTACGTTTAAAAGGGAACAGTTGTCCTGGGACGGAAATATCTGGAATCGCACACAAAGAGTTATTATTCATCCTGTGTTCCACAGACTGACGTCTCTGGTATTTGGTTGCGAGCGACTTTGCCTTTGTTTCTGGCTTTTTTATTTTGACAAGAAGCGAATTTCCACAGAGGCACGTCTCGCCACCCTCCCAAACGCCTTTGAGGGAAGGTGATTTCAACTTATTGTGAGACTACAGCCAGGACATGAAAACAGGGCAATGAGCAAGCAGGACACCGAAAACTAGCCTGTGTTGGTTACCCCAAATATCCCAGATATAGTGTTTGTGTGTGTCCCATGAGACACAGTGTTTGGGTTTTGATACAGAGTGGTCTGACGGACACACGTCTTTCTCTTTCACTGTCAGAGTACCACAAGCTTACCGTGATGTAAATACTCATGCAGTCAGCTCTTTTCTGCTTCTCAGTGTCTGGCCGGTCTCTGTGGATGTATTTCAAATGAATGAGTTTAAATTTGGTGTTTTGTGTTGGTTTGCTTCCAACAGGGTTATAAAGTCACCCCCTGTAAAATCCAAAACATGCGAGTTAGTCTTCTTAGTGTTGTTAAACGTGTAGTTTTGTGTTGCATGTTACACAATACAGCTTTATAAAATAATCTTAAAAACAATATGTACTTTCAAAGTAAAAAAAAAAAAAAATCAGTAATTTAATCCAACAGTGAAATAAAAAAAACAAACAAAAAAAAAACATTTTCATTAATTTGATATCAATTCTTACACGCTTCTACTTCTAATTTCAGAAAACTGAATTTTGAAAGATATGTAAAGTTTTACCTTATTGTGAAATTGTTTTTTTTTTTTTTTTTTTTGTTAAATATGTTAATAAAATCTGAAATGGATTTTAAAAACACACTTAAAAGACTGCAGTAGCTAATGGCTGTTGGCATCATAGGAATAAATATATTCAAATAAAAAACATTTATTTTTAATTGTTTTAATATTTCACAATATTACTGCGATTACTGTATTTTTTATCAAATAAATGCAGCCTTGATAGGCATAGCTTGTAGTATACTTCCAGAACAGAAATGTACAGATAATGTACTCACCCTATTGTTAAAATTTTTTGAGGAAAACATTTCAGGAATTATCTCTAGGCTATATAATGGACTTCTATGGTGCCCTCGAGTTTGAACTTTCAAAATGCAGTTTCAGTGCAGCTTCTAAGGGCTCTAAACGATCGCAGATTGGAAAACGCGTCTTATCTAGAGAAACGATTTTTGTTCTGGAAGTGAGCTACCTTTAAAAAATTCCAAGTTCTTGGTCACACTGCACTATGTGAGGGGTTCAGCGCTCACTGTCTGCTTTAATGACACGGATACTGAAGTGTGTTTGTGACGGAGACTCATTTAGTGGCTGTGTGATTACTGACACACATTGCACTCGACCCTGAGGTGTGTGTTTTCTGTGAGACTTTCCATTAGCGTGGGTGTGGTGGTGCTGGTGCTGGCTTTATGATAATAAATGAGCTGAGGATCATTAGCGCCCTCTAGTGGAGAGGTGTATTAAATAGCGCCTTAAGCAAACAGGTCCGATAAATGAAACCAGCTTTGTTCTCGACTCTTGCTGCTTATTTGTATTTTTCATACACAGTTAATATTCTGGTTATAAAAAGTAATTAAAAAAATAACAGCAATTGTTGTTGTCCTGCAGGATGAAATGTCATATGTCAACGGGAAGGCCACATACAAACTGACCGTAGTGCCCAGTAAGAACCTCACCGTCAGCTGTCTTGTGACCAATAAACTCGGAGAAGACACGAAGGAGATCAGCGTGTTTTCTCGTAAGTACCAGACGCGCTGAAGAGGTTTCCCGCAGTGAGAACCGCTTACTAACCACTCAATCGACCCCTTTAATAAGGCTCATATTATAGGGCTGTCAAGAACAGATTTACATTAAAAAGAACCATTAGCTTACATATTCGACATGGTTAATAACAAGTGGTATGTGAGCGGGCACAACCACTGAGATTGCTTGTTTATTTAAACAGAAACATACTAGTTTTGAATAATAAAGAATTAGCATCACTGATGTACAATTTTTTGTCTTATGTTTTTTAGTGGCAGAAATAATACTAGTTTGACAGCCCTGATAAGTAGATGCCAGATCTAACATCTCTTATGTGCATGTGAAGAGATTGGTAAAGCTAGCATGTTCCACACAGGTTTGCCTGATGCACTATTCAAATGCAGGGTGATTTAGTGGCCTTTTACTATATTAGTAGCCTATTATTAGTGTCCCGGTGTGAACACTGGAAAGACAGGGCTGGCTGCTCTCTCTCAGGTCCTGTTGGTCACCCACAGGGCATGAGGCGCTCACTTTCTTGTTTCTGGCTTTGGCTCGGGTTTTGTTTGTCTGTGTCAGGGTGCTTGGACTGCTGTCCCTTTTCCTCCTTCTCTCTTTCTGACCACTATTGCATGCTTGTGGTCATCTTCCTTACTAGAATCTGATTGGACAATACTCACTTCTGATTTGAATTGGTTTTGCATCTAAACCACAGTTGGGTGGTGGCTTTTCTTTGCACCAAATTTGTCATAAATGCCAGTTTGATTTAATTTTGCACCCAAAGTTAATTTGATTTTATATCTGATTTCAGTATTTGAGGAGGACACGTCCAAACCAGGTAAGATCATCTGATTTCATTCACTTGAATTTCACTTAAAATGAAGTAAAGGTTAAGATCATGAGTCGCGGAGGGTGTCAAGCATCCTGACATCATGCAAACTCTGTGCCTTCATGTCTTTTAGTTGTTTCTTTTAGCTGAAAAACCTGAAAAATGTCATCTTGAAATTATCCCTGCTTTAATTTTTCTCAAATAGCAGAATGCTGTCAATCAATTTTGATTTCCCAGGATTGCCTTTCCCTGTGAAGAGTCATAATGCTTCAGAAGAACTCATAATGTGTTTGTCTGTCTATCGCATTTAGAGAAAAACGAAGACGGCGCCGAGCAGGCCAAAGTGATTGTGGGTATTGTTGTTGGACTCCTTGTAGTTGCTGCTTTGGTGGGACTCACCTACTGGATCTATATCAAGAAAACAAGGTAAGATGCAACATGACATCGCAAAAATAAGCAGAGTATGAAAAAGCAGAGTATATTTCATCGCCTACGTTTAAATTACAACCTGTGCAGATGAAGTACATATGATTGCAGTAGAAGTCACAGTATCTGCTGTTATACATCATCTTGATTAGTTCAGATTGACAAGAGAAGCAATCGAGCCAGAAATGGTCTAGCTGCAAGAGCTCAGTTTGAAATGTGCTGAAAGATTAATCAAGGTAAAATTGTCCTGTTAGACAAGGCAGCTGGAAGACCGGCGAGAAGGAGGCAGGCACTTCAGAGGAGAGTAAGAAACTGGAGGAGAACAATCATAAAGCAGATGTCTAAAAGAGAAGAGAGCCGTCAAAGAACGAAGAAGGTGAGGATATTTTCGCTTGCAATTTTACAATTTCAAAGCTCAGAGCAGGGTGGAAAATTCACACCTGCCAAAACTGGGTAATACATAATAAAAAATACATACATATATCGATAATTTTATATATATTATATATAAGATTTTTCAGACGTGCGCTCCACTTAACCTCAGCGCCAGGTGCGAGTAAAAAGAGTGTGGAAACGGTCAGGTGATGAGGGAGCTTCAGTAGAACATCAGTCAACTGATGTTGGCAGGCCATATGTCAGTAAAAACAAATTTTCCTTTCCTGACCACCATTATACTGTGCTCTTCATGGGATGATTAGGAGAAGAGTTGTTGAATGAAGTTATTTTTGTTTTCTTTGCGCATGAAAGTATTTTCATAGCTTCATAAAATTACAGTTGAACCCCTGATTTCACATGGACTATTTTACCAATGTCCTTGCTATGTTTCTGGACCTTGACCGTGGTAGTTACCTTGCTGTCTATGCAGGGTCTGAGAGCTCTTGGATTTCATCAAAAATATCTTAATTTCTGTTCCAAAGATGAACGAAGGTCTTACGGGTTTGGAACGACATGACGGTGAATAATTAATGACAGAATTTTCATTTTTTGGGTGAACTATCCAGTTTCCATTTCTCATAAATAGATGAGGAACATTGTGACCTTTCTAATCCTCATGGTCTTATTTTGGTGGCTTAATGTGAGCAGTGGTGGACGAATTACACAAATCAAGTACTTGAATAAAAGTACAGATACGTATAATAAAATATTACTCCAGTGAAAGTAAAAGTACTCCTTTTTCAATTTTACTCGAGTGAAAGTACAAAAGTACTCGATTTTTTTATGTACTTAAGTAAAAAAAAAGTACTGATAGATAGATTTATTTAGCAATTTTATATAGACTACTTAATTTAATTATATATTAGCATATATTTTTTATAATCCTACTGCCAGGGGCGTCATGCACTCATTATTTTTGAGGGGGCATGAGTGCACTGTGACACACAGCAGCCACAACAGCACTTATGTTTTATTTACCTTTTCCTTTTTATTCAAAACATCCCCAAATGCATTAACTATATCATGAAATATCTTGATTCTCACCTTATAGATTATGTTGATCTATAGTGGGCGATGGTCAAAGTAACCTAATAATGTAATCTAATAACTATGCATAAAAACCTATCTGTTTACATAATTAACAGATATGGGTGTTATGCCATAACATTTTTAATATGACTAAGTTTATATTTAATGTGAATTTAACATTCAAAGTTAATGTGAATAAAAATATTGCAAGTTAGGCGACTAATATTTTGTTTTAATGAACCGTTCTATTTAAAAAAAAAATAGTTTTCATTTTTCAGACTATTATATATGGCTTTACAGGGTTACAGCAGCAGAAAGTGAGCAAAGAACATTTATCAAAGAACATTTTCACTGACAGTCTAGTTCAAGCACTCTCAAAAACTCCCATTAAAATCACTGAAGCTATTTACACTATGAAATTAATATCTTACAGATTCGTACACACATTTGCACTTTTTTCTTTTGAAGACAGTTGTGCATGTCTTTCAACTGAATCACGCACGTCACAGCGAGGTGTTAAGACTATCATTACAATGTGATGTAAACAATGTAGAATATTGCAGTAGCTAATAAAGGTGCAATATTGAGTACGCCAACACAATATTTTGATGTCAGGCTATTCTTATCCTCTCTTCTTTTCTAATCACATTCATTGTTTATGTTTGTATACCAGGAATGAACCAGGAAAGAGGCCTTGTCACACTGAATGTGCAGTACTACACACTTCAATCATCTAATTCCAGACATCTGATTGGACAGCGACGCCTCCTTCAGGCTGCTTGAGCGTGTCACGCATCACAGAACGTTTTCAGAATATTTCCTATTCCAAATGAACTTTGTTAAAAAAAAAAGAAAAAAGAAAGAAAATCAGCCACCATGATTCAAAAGTGTAAAAGAGAAAACCACTTGTATTGTAAACTTAGTCTGCACTGAGGACTGCATTTACTTTTAATCGATTCTGACTTTTCTTTTGTGTTCCCAGTGAATGTTCTCGTTTCATGCGCATTGCTAATGTGGTGGGCACAGCTGTTTTGTTCCCCCTCTAGTTAAAAAAAAAAAAAAAAGTAAATTCGCTGTACACTTTTTAGGCCTGTGTAAATACGGGGGAGTGCGTTCACTACTTAACGTTGGGATTATTGAAAAAGTAACGGATAATAATGGATTTTGGGACTACGTATTAATATTGCACAGTCCCTCATCAAAAACTCCTAAGATCGCGGTCGGATGCTGGAAGAACGATGAATTCACTGCTGTTACATCTCTGTTCGCTCATGTTTTATTTATTGGTACCTCTTTATGTCACTGTCCTATGACATCCATGTTATTTCCTCTAGTTAGAAGTGGCTAAGTAGTGAAAACGGGTTTAGAAATTTAGCATAAGATAGGGAGATTTTCTGCTACACCCAGTGGCCTTCAGGTTGCATCGCATGATGGCATAGTTGTAGGGCTCTGAACTCAGCAGAACACGGCCCGCTAGAGTTTAACGTAACAACATAGACGTGATTTGCGTATAGTATAAACAAGCAAACATCCGCTCTTGGTATCAGACTGGGTGGTAGCGACCTTGCATGCAGAGCTTTTATTTTTTTGGTAGGAAGTAAATATAAAAGAATAGCCCCATTATTCTGCCTTAACAGAGAGAGTGAGTATTGGATGGCAAACTTCAGTCAGTATGTTAATGTGAAACTTCACTGTATAGCCTTTCAGTTTTGCACATCCCTCGGACTACAAAATCTTTGCATCTTTTTTTTTTTCTTACACATCATTTTTTGTATCTACGATGTTTGTCAAGTTGACGTCCGACACTGTAGTCTTTAAGGATGGGTTCCGTTCATCATGGTCTGAAGAAGCTGTAAATATGTTTGAATGTCTTGCTTGTGTTTGGCTATTTATAATGTGTGAGAAATGCAAGGTTGGCTGTGCTTCTGCTTAGTCACTAAAGAGACCCTTTTTATTTAAAATGTAACTTTGTCACGCATATTCAGCTTTCACTTTTGTTTTGTCTCCACAAACGAGTGTTTCCAATGTCCATGTTTAGCGTAACCATCTCGCATATTTTGAACCATCAGGTCAGCAGTGAAACCAAAGAGGGTAACCGCAAAAGAAGGCCATAAAGTATTGTAAATACTGACTTTTGTTTTTGTACTTTTGTTGACAATAAAAGTGTACATTTTGAAGTAAGTGTGTTTTTTTTTTCTTTCCCCACTCACAACAATTACAAAAAACACACACGTAGCAGATGTTAATACTGGCTTTTATAAAACTTTTTTTTTTCTCCACAAGAACAGCTCACGGGTTACCAACATTACTGAAAGAAGAAAATAATAATCTCCGAGAAAACTTTTAACAAAGTATAAATTAATTGCACACATCACTGGTTTTAAATGATCCACAAGGCATTTTCCAACAAAGTATAATCTTGTAAAAAGAAGAGGGGGGAAATGAACAGAAACCGTTCCCCTCGTGAACCTGTCGAAGGCCATGTCCTCTTCCACTGGAGGGTCCACTCAGTTCTCAGATTTCAAGTGTAAGATGGAGAGAGAGACCAGTGCAAAAATGAAGTTTCAAGTTCAAGAGAAAACCTGATAGGGAGGAATAACAAACAGCCAGTGGGGGGAAAAAAGGAGTCAAAGTGGTCCAGCTTCACAGAACTCCTAAAAGGCCTTGAATGAAGCGGTTGCTGGAGTTTTCTTCAGTTTGAGGAAATCACTATTACGTCAAACCATTAAAATGACTCATAGATGATATTCTGCATGTTTTTGGTTTGTTTGCCAGGTGCTTATACAAATGGTGCATGCCCAGTTCTTTTTTTTTTTTGCATATCAGGTCAGTGCAAGTGGGCTGAGGGTAACTGAAAAAAAGGGAAGGGGAAGGCTTAGGTGGCTTCTCCTGCACTGCACTCATTTTAAAATAAATAAGGAACCGATGCATTCACCAGGCATTCGGGTTTGTTTTATTTCACGAGTTGACAGGCCCCATTTACAGAAGATGAAACAACCATATCAGCCCTTGCTTGTGAACGCTGGAATGCACGCAGTTGTCAAAGGCGTCCGTTAAGAGTTGATAAAAAGCAGACTAAACTGAAAAAGCGGACAGAAAGAGAACTGTGAACCTGATATTCGATGTCCGTCTCTTTTTCTGCCTCTAACGATCTGATCTGGTTTGTCGTGTTCACGGCGAATTAATGAGATAAAGGAGAAACGGTCACAGCAAGAGCCATTACTGTAAAATTCATGATACCCAAGAGGCCAGGAAGGAGCGGCTGGACGTGGGTAATATGTGTGTGTGTGTGTGTGTGTGTGTGTGTGTGTGTGTGTGTGTGCAGCAGCAGCAGCGGCAGGAAAGGCATGAACAGCCTGCAGACACTGGCAACACAAACAGAAGCGCTCAGAGCTGCTTTCATTTCCGTCCAGCCAATTTGAGAAGTACAAACGTCACTGCTTTGAAGGACGCAGCAAATCCACTCTAAAATGTGGACAGACACCTCCAAGTATGAAAAATTCAATTTGGGTTTCTCTCTTGAACATCCCGAGCTGTAACGACGATGACCTGAGCGCTGCAGATAAGCCACGTCACTGTAAACACAAGGCTTTTTTTGTTTTTTCACAGGATCCCATTGTTACAAAGGCAACCCTCCGTTAGGCTCCTTTTGGCGGAAAAGCACACATTTTCGTCTCATTTGCTGTATGTGCTACACAAAAGCAAGCAGAAGTCAGCCTGCGGTTTGTACGCTCAGAGACAGTCGTAGATAGTTCTGTAGTTCTGATAGTTCTATCGTAGATAGAAATCACTTCGGCACTGGCTACAGGCCCTGTCTGGGGGCGACTAGCGCAAACTCCCGCAAAATGTTCCGTGCCACGTCCACTTTGTTCTGCGCGATCATCAGCGCTCGTTTCACGTCTTCAAACGAGTAGCCCTCCCCCATCAGCTTGGCGATCTTGGCGTCGACGTTCTCCCGGGACGATTCGTGCGGTCTTCTGTGGATGTCTGGTGGGATTATCCTGGGAAGTGGTTTCGGAGGTCTCTCAGGTGCCCTGAAGCAATCTCCGGCCACTGTAAACAGGAAACAAAGAGTGTTTAGTCAAAACGGGCCATTGAGAGTGGATGGTAGCAGGCCGACTAAAAAGACTCTGTACACATTAAAAACCCATTACAGGCTAATAATTAATAATTCATCGAGCGCATTCATCTTGATAATGGCTTCATTTAATAAGCCTGCATGGCTATTATGTATTCAGAACAACACACTGTGCTCACAGCTGTTTTATCATGATATTACATGTATATTTTTGGTTCATTCTAGATGTGCAAGCAATGTTTGTTCTGACCATTAATATTATATCATTTTAAGCATAATGTATAGGAGGCTTGGCTATATTGTGAATATAATAATAAATACACACTTTTTTACAGATTTTAGAATAAGTCTCTTATTCTGCATTTATTCGATCAAATATATAGTAAAAACAGCAAAATTGTAAAATATTATTGCAATTTAAAATAATATTAAATTTTTTTCTATTTTAATATATTTTGAAATGTAATTTAATCTGTGATGGTAAAAGCTGAATTTTCAGCAGCCATTATTCCAGCCTTCAATGTCACATGATCCTTCAGAAATCAATCTAAAATGCTGATTTGCTGCTCAAGAAACATGTCCTATTATGAATGTTAAAAAGAGTTTTTTCCTTCTTTGTGGAAACTGTGATCATTTTTATATTCTTTGATGAACAGAAAGTTGAAAAGAATTTTATTTAAAACAGAAATCTTTTGTAACAATACAAATGTTTTACTGTGAATTTTAATTAGCTTAATGCATCCTTGCTTAAAAAAAAAAAAAAAAATGAATTTCTTCAAAAATAAAAATTAGTGGCCTTAAACCTTTGAACACTAGTGTATATTAAATATAAATTTGAACTGTAAAAAAAAAAAATATTAAGGACACAAACTGTAATTTAAATGTTTGTTTGCCTTTTTCGATTTGGTACCTGAGGTTGGCGGCAGTTGATCATAGTCTTGCGGAGCCTTGAATGGCGTCTTCATGTTGTCCCCGGTTTGTCTCCTCACAGGGGGATTGGGAGCCGAGTTATTTAACTGGTCTATGAAAGTGTCTGTGAATCATACCAATGATCAGATACCAATATGACCCAAATAAAGCAGTATTTGACATTCATACTAGATTCACAGTCACAGATACTGTAAGTGGTATCAGCCTCACCAGGGCTGAGCAGGAAGTGATCATGTCCAGACGAGGGGCGGGCAGGTCTGGGGTAGGGTGAGGAGGAGGAGGGTTCTATGAAACTGTTCCTGATGGGGGGAGGAGGAGGAGGAGGCTGGGACGGAGGAAGAGAGTTGAACGGATCTTCCATTGGAGACGCTGGGAGAACACACACAGAGAAAGAGAGAGAGAGAGAGAGAGAGACATTGAGTCTTTCTACGTGCCTCAGTAATCCCACCTCTCACCAACAGATGGAGTTAAAATATCACTCATGCATATTTATTGTGCTCTAACTCTAAATGACAAGTTTACTCAATTGCCAAGACACATTTTATGAAAACACTGGAAAGACTTTTTAAATAGTACTGTTTTAATGTCCTTTTGATTAAATAAATGCAGCCTTAATGAGCAGAAGAGACTTTAAAAAGAGCATTTTTGAAACTGCAGTATAAATGACTAAATTAAAAGATTTGCAACTCAGAAAAACAGGTTTTTATGAGAAACAAGTCTTTCTTATGGGAAATCGCTCTAATTAATGTTAGTTTCTAAGCAACTGAGAAAAAGCCTTAAAGTTTATTAAGGTGAAGTAACTGAATTAAACTGAAAGGCAATTAATTATATTCAAGAATCAAAGATTAATGGAAGTGAAGGTGAATAAATGTAAAAAAAACAAAAACAAATTAATCTTACGTGTCAGATACGAAGCACTGCACAAACACACCTTACCCACATCATCCAGCTCTTATAACTGAAGCTAATAATAAGATTTAACAACTCAATAATGAATCATGTCTGTGTTGTGGTTCACAGTTCATTTTGTGCTACTCAATGCAAGAGGAAAAGCAAAACAAACCAATAAATTAAATAAACAGTCTGCTAATCAGGCAGCCAATCAGATTGAGGCGCTGCACCATTGGCTACCTTGAGGGGGCAGTAGAATGTCATAGTCTGAGGGTGTCCTGTTGTGGAGGGGGCACTGTGAGGTGTGAGCCACACCCGAAATCAACGAACCAGAGTCAAACCCACCTGAGGGATACAACACAGAGTTCTCTAAAACTTCAATCACCATCGGCCACAACATAAAACAACGTAAACATCAATCCCTAATGCTACAAACACACACAAACTCCCACAATCACACTAAAAGATGGTCATACAGAAAATGAAGATGACAGATGAGAGACGGTGTGTGTACGTGTGTACAAGTGTGTGTTCTCTCACCATGCTCTGGAGGTTTATGTTTCTTTATGTCTGTTGAGAGATCCGACGAGCCGTTTTCTAAAGCCCTTCATGAAGAGAAAACCCATGTAAATGTCGGAAGCACATTGAAAGAGTCATCGCTTCACTATGGTGTGTGTGTGTTTACCTGTTGGGGATGCGGAAGGGGACGGAGACGGGATGTGATGAGGGAATCTGATACTCATCCTCCACTCTGTCTGTCAGACTCCGGTGGCTTATGAAGGGGTTGGTGTGTCTGCAGATCACAAAAAATTTAATTTCACAACACATACAGGAACATGATGCAATCCCATGATGCTTCAGGCATCAGATCAGCCACAGATTGGGTTTTCAGATCACAGTGACACAATTCAGCTCTACACAGAATGTTGCTATACAGTTGGTAAGAAATTTCGTGTGTTTTTTAGACTCTATGGCATTCTGGTCTTTATATAGACTTGTTCCCCCTTTCAGTGCAAATCTGTAGGAGTTTTTTAGCATGTTTTATCATAAATCTGATGGCTTAGAAAAGTAAAAGAACATCTTTCCTCAACAACAGCATGATTTGAGACATCATTCATGTTTGTACCATGGAAAACTTGATACATACTTGAACAACTCCTCAACTCCAAATATGACTTACTGCATTAGCAAATAGTCAAATAAACCGCCTCATGTGCTCCCAAATTACAGCGAAGTGTGGAATAACCATATGTAAATATTTACATTGATGACAGCATTGTAACTGACTCCGCCAGCAAGCTTAGAAAAAAGCTCTTTGACGGGAGACTTGGACGATGTTCTCCGCTTTCATGCTGACTCACTGAAATGATTAGCCAGTTTAATCACGTAATGCTTTAACTTAGAGTCACATGCTGAGCTGAAGTAGGCAAAGACGGCCAATATTTAAGCACCTACAGGGGGGAGAGAGGTTAACTAGCTCTGATTTGGATACAATGGGCGGTTTTCCAGTCAAGTCTGGGGTGCTACCGTGATGTGCCATTAGAGGGCACTTCAGACATTTCTTGTCCCTGTGACGATTAAGAGATTCTTTAAAGAACTTTTTTAAGTGTTTCGAAGTGCTCCTTGTTTCCAAGACATCAAGAGTGTTTATAGATGTACATTTGCCAAGTCTTTAAAGAGAAGCCAACCATAGCAGTGTGAAAACACCTATGAGAGAGAGAGAGAGAGATGACAGGTTCACATGTTTTCCTTTTCTTTGAGGAGGTGGAAAGTGATCTCAACAGTTCCAAGACGTTGGTGTATGTGTGTGTTTCTGTACAGTAAACGAATGCTGGTAAGCGTGATGCTCGTCACAAAGAACCCAGTGTGCCCCGAATCCAGTAGAAAAGCCTTACTATGCTTACTAACAATACAATGATCTCAGCTTCTATAAACACATCACTGACTACCGATGCAGCTCTATGGACAGATACACCACATAGACACACAACACTATTCTTCTGTGCTCCAAACAACAACCATTGTGGTTTCCAGAGCCTCTCGGTTTCATTTGTCAAACCGGTGACAGAAACACAGTTTTTCTTGTAGCAGGAACTGCTGAGAGGAGCACAACGGTGTTGCATGAATGAAGCTATTAACATTGACAACCAACCCAATGACTAGGGTGCTATGGGTGATAGTCAGGGCATTGCTAAGGCATTTAGAGTGTTTCTAGAACTCTTTATAAATTATGGTTCTGCTAACGTGATCTGAGTGGTTTTTAACATGTTCCGTGACTTTGCAGTTTCTCAAAGCAAAGTCAAATCACATTCAAATGAGAATGTTTGGTAATTTTATAATTAGCCTGAAAAGTATAGGTCCATTCGCTTGGAAAAGAAAGTGCGCACCTCTCCTGAACAAGCAGCATAGTTTGAAGTATCATTTGTATCTGTAGCACAAAAGCAGCACAAGCTTAGTGATAAAGTTTACTATGTTAATCACTTCTTCTTATCTAATCATAATAATAACAACAAAAATCCAGCAGTCTGAGTGCAATATAAAGTAAAGAAAGAGCATAATGTTTGTGACAGAAGGCAAAATGAGGCTTGCTGCTTGGAGTGTAACCTCTCATAGGCTGGTTCTGCTTAATTCCCTCAAAAGCCCCACAGGAAGTCCATCACTGCTGGATCTATGTGTGTGTGTGCCTTTATGTTTGTTTAAAGAGCACATGCTCTCCGGATCCTGGTGCTCTTGCATAATTGGTGCACATGTGTCCAAATACTGATGTCTGTATATGTGTGTGTTGTTCTGACAGAGCTCTAGAGATATACAGGATGCAGCTTGTGCACACGATCCCTGGATCACATTAACACATTTATTAATTCCACTTTATCTTTTTGCAAGAAAGCAATAATTTAGTCATAGAACATCACAAAAGCAAATCAAAGAGCAAAGCAGGAAAAGACGCTATGGATCAGCGTCAAAAGATCAGCAATTCCACAGAAAAACACAGTGCTTGAGAGTAGCAAACAGGTGATTTGTAATCATTTGAACGTGATATGAGTGAACTGGGCAGAGTAAACACGGTTGTTTGTTTGTTGAGGCTCACTTCAGAATACAGAAAGACAGATTGGGCTGCTTTAGAGCGATTATGATCAACATGCACACAATGAACAAGAGCTGCAGCAGGGCTCCGGGGATGGGAGTGGCAACTGTGTGTGTGTGTGTGTGTGTGTGGCGCTTACCTCTGGTTGTGGTCCACAAGGGGAGGGGAGTGACGCAGAGGGGGGACATCGTACTCATCACCAGGTAACAGACCGTTGATGAAAGACTGCAGAGAAATACAAACAAACATGCAATGATAAAATAATACAGCCAAGCCATTTTTGATTACACAGTTTTAGATAAGCAACCATGCATATAAATATATACATACAGTAAATATCCATATGGGACAGAATGAATAGATCCATATTGGATGAATACAGTATCCATTTGAACAGATCAATAATGGATGGAAAAAGGATCCAGATGGATGGATGGTACAGACAGATTATAGATAGAAAAATGGATGGACAGACAGGAGGATGCATGGATAGATGGATGGAAAGATGGATGGATGGATTGGACAGGCAGATTATAGATAGAAAAATGGATGGACAGACAGATGAATAGAAAAACAGAACAAAGGATGGATGGATGGATGGATGGATGGATGGATGGATGGATGGATGGATGGATGGATGGATGGATGGATGGATGGATGGATGGATGGATGGATGGATGGATGGATGGACTGACAGATTATAGATAGAAAAATGGATGGACAGACAGATGAATGGAAAAACAGAACAAAGGAAGGATGGATGGATGGATGGATGGATGCACAGATGAATAGACAAAATTATTTAATAAATTACTCACAGATTATAGATAGAAAAATGGATGGACAGACAGATGTATGGAAAAACAGAACAAGGATAGATGGATGGATATGGAGGGATGAATATATTGGACAGACAGATTATAGATAGAAACGGATGAACAGATGGATGGAAAATGAATGGATGGACTGATTATAGATTGAACGATGGATAGATAGGTACAGAAGGAGGGAAAGATGAATGGATAATTAATTTGACAAATGAAACAGTAATATTTTATCATAAATATTCTATATACTTGTCAGTGCTAGATAGATAGATGCAGTAGATCTGAGAAAACAATATTTTTTCCTGCAGAATATCCTGTAAATGTGTCTCGTGAATAAACCAGAAGGATCTTCTAGACCTCCATCATGGAGTTCTAGAAGCCTCTGATGTCTGAGTCGGTTTATTTCACAAATCAAGAGCAGCGTGTAATGCAGCGCACTAGCTGTGGCCTGCAGGCGGTGGGCTGAACAGAGCTGTGTGAGCTTGTGACGGGAGAACAGGGGCCAAACTCTCTGTGCCCACACTGTGACACTAAATTAATCCATACACTGACATGCCAACCCGGGACAGAGAGAGAGAGAGAGAATTTTACAGTCAATTGATGGTTACATATAATTGCATGCTGCAAACCTTAGTAGAACAAAAAGATCAAAAAGATCCACATCTACTTCAAACAACCGAAAACATCTCAGAGACATTCTTAGTTTCCAAAAGGGCTTTAATGAGAGACCCACTACAGTTTTGCAACCAAATATTTAACTCTCTCCAATCCCCCTCACAGAACACGTTTATTTAACCCATAATCTATAAACTCTCAGCGAGCCACGAATGTGTGCGTGTTTTGCATTTTGGTACATTAACTCAGATATATGCAAAAACACATGGTGGGGTGGGAGGGTTAACTGCTGGAATCATGAAAGGCTCTGAATGCTTTTTAAATACCTTTTTTTTAATGCCAGGGCCAGAAGCACTACACACACAGAATTTCACAGCATTGCTTTACTGTGAACATCGTCACTGTTGCTTAGTAACAGCCATGAGCAAAAAGTGAATATTTATGGCTTAGAATAGGCATGTAAGGGCTTGTGAATGAGTACAGAAGGTTCTAGGTGATTTCAAAGCACAATGTCCGGTCATTTTTCTGCTCTAATCTCATGTTCTTGACTCCGCTTATCAAAGAAGGACATTCCAGCCCTAATATAAAGTGTCGCTCCCCATAACGAGCGTGTGAATGTGATCTGCATGATACAGAAGGAATGTGTGTGCATTCCTAACCTTACTACACTCTGACTGCACGTTCAGTCTGTGGCTGGTCCGGTTTAACCCCAAATCTGCACCAGAGCAGCTGAGGGGTCTCCCGTTGATGTGCGCAGGGGCAGCGTGGGCGAGTTTGGGGGAGCGGTCTGCAGCAGACGTCCTGCAATCTGACAAGGCAGTGCTGTCTTTAGGGCTCCAGGCCTCCAGGGGTGCTCTGGGGTCTCTTGGAAGGCCAGACGATGAGGTGACCAGCCAGGCAGCCCGGCCTTCTTGAGGGATATGAGGTGGGCGTTCTGGCGGAGGTGGGGGAGGGGGATCTCTCTGTGGAGGTGGAGGGGCAGGAAGGGGTTTGTCCTGTTTTCTGGACATGCCTGGAGATGACTACAAAGCAAAAACAGAAATCTGAAACATAAGGAAAGTAAATGGAGGAAAATCTAAAAATGTATCGTGATTGAAAACAAATGATACCTTGGGTGAGCCTGTGGGGCTAGGAGCGGGAGAACGTATGAGATCCAGGCGGGGTGGTACGGGTGGAATGTTCAAGTGTGGACCCATGTGATCTGCAGCGGTTTTCCGGCGTTCACACACAGGGGATGAGTTTGGAGACATTATTGGTGAGTTCTGGATCTCCATGGACTACGCAAAGAAAGAGTGAAACACTGATGATGATCTATGCAATATTTAGTAGCATTTGCAAAGACAAGCATCATTATTATATTCATCAGACTCAGACTGAACTTGAGACCTTGGGACAATCAGAAATAAGTGGGCTAGATCAGTGGTTCTCTACCTTTTTGACTCCCCCATTGTCAAAGGCAACATTCAAAAGCCTACAGATATTCTGCAATAACAAAGCTGCTAATTTTTTAAGTTTTTTTTTTTTAAATGTGAAAATATATCAAATAATTAAATAAAATTATATATATAAAAAAAACACATTTTTTTAAATATATCTTTCACTCACAAATAGCAACTTATACCTGTTTTTAAGAGCTTGTCATAACTAGAGAAACATATTTTCATTACAGAAATGTCCATGATTTTTTAATCTTTAATTAAAATATTTTATTTTCTAAAATAACGCTTCCTCATATCCAGATTTTCCAAAACGATGGGAATCCTGGTTCTTAAAATTACAGTTTTTGAGGGAACAAATTAAAATAAATAAATACCCACATCTGATTTAGCTTAAAGTATTTTAAAGCTTACAGTATTTTTTTTCTTATTTTAAATCATTTGAAGCCATTTTAAAGCCCCTTTGGAAGTTTGCTAATGCACCCTTGTGGGTTCCAGTCTCAGTCTCAGGACCTATAATCCACCTAGCAACCACCAAGAACACTCTAGCAACCAGATAAAAACATTTAAATCACCTTAGAGACCACATAGCAACAGCATGGCAGTCATCCACAACATCCTAAAATCATGTTTCACACAATGTTTTACACAATCAAGCTGCACTCAAGTTGATTAAGATAAAATGCTTCTAACAAACAAGACAACGAGAAGAACAATGACAAACTCTTTATAACCATCATCATGATTGCGTACAAAGTTATCCTAATAGCCTATTACCTCCATGAATTGCTTTGGGCAGGTTAGGGTATTCAACTTCCTAATCAACTAATAGCCTCATTAGCATATCCATGAATAGAGCAATTGCAGCTGGCCAGCTTTTGTCCATGGTGTAGAAAAATATTTATAGAGGGGGAAAGAGCTGCTAATTAAATTTTCTGAGAAACGATACAGGAAATGAAAGGTGAATAATGTGCATTACTCTTAGTACAAACTAGTTCTCACCCACTAGGAGGCCAATATCCTCTACAAGTTCTCTTGCAAGGGCATTATGGGGAGAAGAAAAAAACTAATATCTCCCATTTCTATTTAAAAAACGTTCCTGCCAGAAGGTGCCCTCTATTGCTCTGTAAGCTCTACCATTTAATGAATCTACTCAGCGAAGCTGCGGAGGTTGTGTCCTCGTGAGGCAGGTTCCGACAGGTTTTTTTTTTTCTAATAAAAGAGACTGACATTTATGCTGGTGGAGAGCAGGAGGCTCTTGCACCTATATAAAAGCAGGATATAGGCCTCTTTGAAGTCCAGTGAAGAATGAGATTGAAACAGCTAGAAAAAAGAAGATTGGTCGTGGAATGACAACAGTGATGAATGCAATCTTATCTACTGAGCAGGTTTGGGCAGAAACAAACTTGTAAACCTATAATAACAAACCAACAGACCTATGATAAAGTCAACATGAAATTCATTCGAAACCAATTTTGCTTACATAATGCGACATATTCCAGAAACAAACAAAAAATTTGTCTGGAATTAATTTTATCTATCAGTATTTGACTGAGCCTTGAAAAGGGCATTACATACAAGAATAGATGGGACGGACTGAAAAATAAAAGGGCTTGGTGACATTATCCAAAAAAAAGGAAGGTGAACAAGTTATTAAATGTATATAAAATACTACATAGATGAGCATTTAAAAAAAATCTTTTTAATAACATGCCCTGATGAATTTAAAATAAGTCCATGAACAAATCTTCACTGTACATAACCAATATGAATATTACATAATTAATATAAATTAACATTCAGTACAAATATACTACTACCCGAAAATTTGGGGTTAATAAGAAATGAATACTTTTAATCATGTGACACTAAAGACTGCAGTAATGAGACTGAAGAAAATTCTGCTTTACCATCACAGGAATAACATTTTAAAATATATTTAATACATAAAATATCTTAATTTAAAATGTAATAATAATTTACAATATTGCTGTTTTTGCTGTATTTTTGAGCAAATAAATGCAGCATTGAGCATAAGAGATTATCTTATCTTATCGACCCCAAACATTTAACAGTAGGTACCAGTAAGCAAATAGGTTCGATTTTGATATTTTACCTTCCGGATATGGTCTATAACCAGCGATTCCTCTCTGTCATCGTCATCATCCAGGTCCAGCATGGGGGAGCTGAAGTGGTCCAGGAGGAAGCACTTGGCCCCTTCATTGCGTGGGTCAAAAGGATCAACAATGATGGGCTCCGTGCCTTTGATCTCACAGCGACAGAACGGGCAACCCTGACCATCAGAATCCTGCAGAAAAGAGTCAAAGACACACTGAGTGAACTTTAAAACACTAACACACACACAAACATTTGTAGAAGTCCAGAAAACCGCCTCTCACTCGAAACAGACAAGAGCACATGCACACAGCATAGTACCTCCGGTAAACTCGACTCCAATGGTTCTGGGCTGCTTATTTGTATAGTGCTGTAAACACTGACAGACTGTTGTGGAAATATGCCTCGGCCATGAGGAAGCTTTTTACTGGCAGGATCTGAAGAGCCATGCTTGATTACAAACAGCTGGAACGCACATGCAACCCCCTCAAGCCGGGTACCGAATTTCTTTTTTTGTGATTTAGGAAACAGCAGAGTAAGAGAGACGCACACACAGGCAGGAAAGTTGTTCATGTCGCACAGCTCTGTACGGCCTGGAGACAGCTTACACATGGCAAAATGAAAAACAATCATCTTTCATTTCCTCCATTAAACTCAGAGAATCAAAGTGTGTCGATATTTACAAGAACAAAAGATGATCATGGCTGCCATCTGGATGAGGGGTCGCTGAAAAGACATCAAAGCCTCATTTGAAACCTTATCCTAATTAGAGCCCTTAAACGGAGAAAAGAAAAAGCACCCGAACTCACTTGGCTTAAAACAAGGCCATTAAAAATGAAAGGAGAGTGAGATTTCTAAGGGATAGTCACCATACAGACTTTCCTGCTGTGTGTTTCATAAACTTACTGGAAAAATAGCAATGAATATTAATGCCTCTGCCAGATAGGGGGTGAGATGACACTTCTCTAGTCTCTCAACCGGTTCAATGGTTTATTTAACGGTTAGGTCTCTTTTATAGGCAGGTGACAAGTTAAAAGGGATACCACTTTGGCTGTTCTAGAAGGTGAGTGGATGAGCAACAGCAGAGGAGATTTTAAAAAGCCACACAGCACTAATATTATGTCTCTTGCTGTCCAAAAATGAACTTGTGATGGACTGCAGCTGAGGCTTTTTAGATGCCATTTTAGATCTGTGTGATAATGTGTGTTCAGTGACAATTCTGTCATGAGTCATGACACCCTTCTTCACACATTCTTACACTTAAATGTGGTACAAACACAAGCAAGTACTTGCATCTAAACTTCAAGTAGCACATTATGCTACACATTCGACAACCGGAAAGTCAACAAACACTTTGCTTAGTTCTGAGCTGCTGAGTCTACTGTTTCATCAGAGACAGCTAAAATAATTAGTTTTTAGTAAACTTTTTCTAGTTTTTGTTCTGAAATGTTTCACTTGAAAAATGTTTTTGTGCTATATTTCTGTTAAAATAAATGGAACTTAGGTTTGACATTTTCTTATTTAAGGCAGTGACATTCATACATTTGTAAGTGTCAAAATTATTTTTAGGGGCATTTGTACTGTTTCAGTGAAGTGCTCTTCTGAATTGAATAACCTTGAGTGTTTCACTTCAACTTTAATGCAGTAAAGAACACAGGTTCATGATCAATAAGCGCAAATCTGATCTCCAGCCTCTCAGAAGCCCAGATGGTAACAGATCCATGTGCAGCTGAGTGTAAACTACTGCAACCAATAGAACAAACATCATGAAACATTACAATAATACTGCTTTTTTCTTCAATTGTTGAGTGATACAATGATGAATGATAGGAATCAGCACATTTTGCTGGCCTGATTTGATCCTGCTTCACCTACATGCATCTGGTTGAGGCATCCGAGTTTAGCTGACCCTACTGTGGCCCTGAAATATTTGTTTATCGTTAGAGAAACTCTGATGCTCAGACAACACCCTGATCTGAACATTTCTGGCAATTCGGCCGGTACTTAAATTGTAAACACATACACACTTTAACCCACATGTCTAACATCACCCATGTAAACATCCTCAATCACAATCATGCACTGACACACAGAAACACACACCCAGAAGATAAATGCAACCAGACCGGACACATTTCCCGCCCTATTTGCCTTTCCTTCACCTGCCCACTGTGGTGCCACTTGCATTTGTGATCAGGACAAACGCAAGGGCGATGGAGAGACAGATTACCTGCTGTTCGTTCCCCTCTGAGCCCTGATGATGCTCAGTATTCAGGTCATAGCATGCCATTAAAGCACTTCTAACTAGATGCATTAGCTGAGCACTGGGCATCACTGAAGCGTTTATATGTGATGCAAAGAGTTTCATCACAGCAGATGAAAATAAGACATGTTTATTAATGCATGAACGCAGCTGTGCACGAGTGGTGTGGTGGTGGCACACACGTGTAATGTTAAGCTGTTTTAGCATTAGCAATCCAGTAGAGTGTGACTACATGAATAATGCTTATTAAAAAACAAACACATTATAGTACTTTGGAACCACAATTTTTTTTTACCATATGAAAATTCATCATAAAAATAAAATTAAATACAAATTAAATATAACAAATTCATAAATATGATTAACTAACAAAAAAATATTATATATGAAATAGTTTGAAAAACAATCCTAGCAATAACTATTTTCACATTTTCTAAATAATAGAATTTGTAAAGTATTGTCTAAGATTATGACTGTAACACAGTTGTCTTGTCATCTCTACTAGTTTTTCAATTTTTCCCAAAAACATTACTATACTGAGTTACGAAGTGACATCGGTGCCATTAAAGAGCATGCTTGAGATTAAATATGAAATAAAATGTTTAAAGAAATTTAAAGATATTAAAAATGTGGGATCCAACTTATTCATTACATTCACAAAAAAATTACAACACTGTCATGTGAGACTGCTGGACACTGATAGTGGACAAATTAAATACACTACTAAACTATAAAAACACCTTTATACATACCTGCCATGATGTCAAACAGGAAGTGCACATAAGGTGACCACATGGCTCTATCTTTACATCTTTATCGTTTTCGGCACAGATCTTGCACAGCTGAAACGTGGAGCCCATTTCACAGTACAACTCATACTGCTCCTGAAAAGACCGAGATAAAAAATACCATGAAAAAGATAATATACAAAATCTGACATACAGTCTACCTAATTGTGCATTGGTCGCTAACCTGTGTGACCTTAATGTGGTCTTGTGGGGTGGGTTCACACAGGCCTGTGAGATCTGGGTTATAACTGCGCCCGTCTGGAAACAGATAACTACAGATGGAGAGAAAAACAGCAGAAAGAGAACGAGGTTAAGAGACTTGTCCTCATGTGCAGCTGACTCTGTGGCATCTCCATTAGCAGTGCTGTGAAAGTGGGGCACCTCCCCAGCCCATCCAATCACAGCCAATGTCTGAACCGCTGCACTTACAGCAGGGATCAAACCTTTCGACTGGGCCAATCAGATGAGAGAGAAACGTCCAGACAAAATCTGCAGTTTTTTCTGCATTTTCTGGGCTGGAAAGAATTCAGCAGAATTGTTTTATGCATGAAAAATGTGTTAATTAGAGCTGACAGCAGTTATTAATAGCTGAAAGCATAATCAAATTATCTATAAAAAAAAAAAAAAAAAACATACCTACAGATTCCAAACAAATTAAATGACAGGTGTTTAAATTCTGTAGAAATTAGTTTCTCATCCATTAACAATATTACTATGCTCTTTTTCTGTTTATAAACTAGCATTGTGCAAGCATATCAGATTCATTATCTGAACGGAATTGGCGACCAAGATATAGCTCAGATGGTGTGAGATTAGCATGTGGTGCTGGGCCGGGCAAACAGAGCCACAAACCAGTGATGTGATGTGGTTCAGAGACAGCTGACACAGCAACGGTGACAGCTACATGCAGCTAAACCAGTAAGTGACGCCCTAAACAGACATGCCAGTAAGACACCTGCCAACAAAGAGAAAGGGGGGACAGAGTGTGTGTGTGTGTGTGTGTGTGTGTGTGTGTGTTTGCTTGTTTGTTTACAATAGAGACTGCCAGTTTATCAGAACATACTGAGCCAATAGGGTGCTTCACATAAGAACTACGGGAATTGATTCCAGGAACATGGGACAAAATGAGCAGATCTGGACACAAGGGGACCAGAACCCCATCTTTGGCCACTCAAACAAACTTAAGTTAGTTAATATTAAAATATGCACCACTGCTGATTACTTACATTTATGTAGAAAAATCCAGTACACACAATACAATTCACATTGTTTCAAAGCAGCTTTGCAGAAAATCATGATGTTATTGTTAATAGTATTGTTAATAGTATCTTAATAGCTTTAAGCATTATAGTTGCTTCAAGCAGATCAGAGCTAGACGATAATATAATTTGCAAGCAATCAAGCAGCTGAGATTTGCTTATTTTGCGTATATTTCAGCCTTCAAAAGTATACTGTACATACAGTATGTGGATAAAGTTGAACATGCTTATATATCTAACTTTACATAATTCACTTGTCTTCAGCCCCACTGTTTAGACATTAAATCAAAGAAAGATCAAAGACTAAAAAAGTAAAATGCGAACCTACATTTGACTGAAACAGAATGAGAGTATTTGCAAGTGACTGAGATAGTGGGCGTTTAGTAGAGCAGAATGATTTAGTTTAATAGTTTCTTAATGGAGGGAGGACTGGCACTGGAACCTAAAACGCCCACATGAAAATCATAACTCAACATGCAGCAACCACTTGGCCAAAACTATGACGTTTATTTAACAGTTTAATCTGTCTGAGAAACTCACAAGCCTTCTCTGCATCCGTCGATGAGCGCCTGGAACAGTGGCTTGTTATGTGGGATGGTCTGCAGGATGTTGCCATCACTAGTGACGTAGCCAATGGCCCACTGTCCTAACCGCGTACAGCTCAGCCTGAAGATGTAGCTGAGGATAGAGAGAGAGAAACCAACTGTAAAAAACCATAACAGCTGACACATTACTAAAAACAGCAAAGCACAAATGAGGTTATGTAAATTTAACACTTTGTTTGCTTATCGTTTGCATGAAAGCAATAGGCTTGGGTCCATTATATTAAAGAAAACATTTATTTGGGTAGAAACTGAAAACAAAAGCCCATAAGTTTTGATATCATAACTGCAATTATGAAATAATCGAAGGCTACGGAAAACAAAGAAGAGAAAAACAAAACCATATGGATGATATTTACATCTGCATGCACCTTTACTAAGAGCTTTTACTAAGAGGAAAAGCACATCTTTGGAGTTATTCAAAGACGGCTCTTGGTTATGCAACTGCTGAACAACAAATTCATCCAGGATTAAGAGACCAGCTAGTACCAGACTGAACCTTTCCATTCAATATCCCACAGCATCAGGGTGGCACTCAGGAAAAATGGGCTAAAAACTGGCTGACACAGGAATGGAAGGGGAACATTTCTCAGCAGGAGGTGGAAATGTTTATAAAAGTGTCTTGCAGAATTTAATTTGCAATGATAAATGCTATTTCCTCATGTAATGTCAGACAAAAATGTGCAAATGAGATGGCTCAGACAAAGGTAGCAATGCCAAAATAAGAAAATTCGATGAGGTAAATGCAACATTGCAACAAAAGTGACATTTTGCCATGTTTGAGAAATCAGAACACACACACACACTGATTCATCACGGGAAAAGGTCATGGCCTGATATAAGGGATTGTTGCAGGATTTCTTGATTACATTAGAGTTATTTCTAATGCAGCTGCTAGGGATGAATGGAGCTCTCTGTGTTAAATGTGATTAATCCCATAATGCTCAACTGTGTTGCTTTCACACTGGACATGGCTCTTTATTTGCACAGGGGGGAAAAAATCATACAGTCTCGACACTAACTCTTGTTAACACTCTTTCAACTCAACTCTCTGCCAATTACTCCATCTCTCTGTCAGTCACTCTCTCTCCTCTCTATTTTGTTTAATATGAAAGCTGCTACAGTACCTTTTTCTTTCATGCTTTCAAAATTTACTATTAGCATACTGTCTTATTTGACACTTTTCATTTATAGGATAGGCAAATGCAGTAACTACACAAACACTGAAACTGAAAAAAAACTTCAAAGACTTTTTAAATTGATTTGATATCTTTGAAATCTGACCATAGTTGAACCAAAACCCTCTGTCACAGGACAGATCATAGTCTAAGAGACTCGTTTTTAGTCCTAATTCGATTTGGACAAAAATGCCCATGCTATTAGAATGAATGGGGACTGAAGCTTTGAAGTGGAAAAAAAAGGTATGAAAAATTACCATTTAAATATCTTTAAAGTGATCCATATGACTTACATTATAGGACTTCTGAAGTCATGTGATGCTTTGTGTGAGAAACAACTAAATTCAAGTCATTTTCAGTGAAATTTTCTCCTCCAGTGAGCTGTTAACCACCGACATTACCGGATCATTGACTCCAGTGACACGAAAAATCAGTTCAATTCATTGAACAATTATTTAGAAGGGTTTTGTGAACTGGATCAAGCAATTCATTAAAAAAAAAAATGAGTGAAAAGAATGATTCAATAATGAATTGTATATTGAACTTTTGCTCATAAATTGGACATTAAACTAATGAACTGAATAGGCTTGATCGATGAATAAACCATTCAGACAACATTTGTCAACTGGGTCAAAAGATTTGTTAATGAATCACAAATGAACAAATCATCATGAAGCAATTATAAAGCAATAAAGAAATTTATTAAAAAAGACACACATCAAAAATATGATTTGTTCCAATATATAAAACATTAAACTCATGAACTTGAATCAGTTTGATTCATGATATTCACTGAGAAAAAAATGAGTAAACAAAAAGATTTGTTCAAGAATCAAACATTACAACTTCTCTCATGAACATGCCAAGAAAACAGAAATCAAGGATTGCGGTAAATAATGACTTGAATTTCTGTATGTTCATCACACAATCCTATCATATGACTTCAGAAAACCAATTTTACCATATTTTTTGTCATTTTGGAGCTTAACAACCCCAGCCCTCATTTACTTTCATACAAAAAGAGTATTCTTCAAAAATGGACTTCCAGTCATCAGTTTTTGTTTTCTGGGATAATTCAATCCCACAGCATGATATGGGCAGACAGATCCTGGTAGGCTGAGAGCGCAATATGGATGTCAAGAGAGAAGGAACTAGGAAATGATTGTCATGGAAAACAAGCCAAGTCACCAACACCCTCAGAGTCATCGCACACAAACAGATCACAAAAAGCTCCGAGCTGCTGTGACCACTGAGGCAGCGAGTGTGTGTTTCCGCACTAATGAGCCCTGCCTCTCGTGTCACACTGCCCTGATATAAACAGACATGAAAAAATGCTAGATTTTGCCAGGTGATGGTTACGGGTAAACGCTCAGCGTGAAACTCATATAGTCCCCTTGGTTGCCGCCATGACCTTCTCGAACTGCACACACACACACAGCTGCTGCTCCTCTTCAGTAGATTGGTATTTGCATACAGTTCTGCTTGACCACCCACCGTCCTCGACTTCCTTCTGTTTGTTCAGCCACATCTCTCCAACCCACAACAGCGCTTTAAAACGGCCCATCTTCCTGGTGAAAATCAAACAGTGGGAATCCATTCCCATAAAGTTTCTTATTTTATGGCCTCGTTATTATCTTGCTGTTGCGTTAAAGACTCTAACCAGTGTGTAATCGTGCCTGCCGTCTGGCTCTGGACCTCGAGTTGTTTTAGCGCAGATGCGATGCTGTTTCTCTAATCAGCTAATCCAAACAGACTGGATTTAACTACCTCTGTCTCCCTATGGCACTGTCCGGCACCCTTAGCGTACTATCTAGGCTGCCAACGCAAAGGTCAGGGGTTCATTTCCACGTTACACTAATCCTAGCTGCTAGACCAGCACATGCTAAATGACAAACAAGAGAGCAGAAGCACAGACAAAGAGCCTCCTGTAATAAGCTAACATCTCCGCCTCGCCCACTTTCCCATGCAAGCAGGGTCGCCTGCCAGACTGGAGAAAAACAGCTGGCTGGCCCGGCGCACCACGCAGCAGATGGTACGTCTATTAAAGCCACCCAGTTGTACACAGACTAGTCTGTACCTGCCAGGTTTGTTGATGTACTTCTGCAGACGTGCCTTCACTTCATCGTATGTCAGAAAGGCCATGTAGCCCGGGTGCGTGACTGCCAGGAAATTCCAGTTCCTCAGGATTGAGCCCCACGGCTACAGGAAAGAGAAATAAATTAGAGAGAAAGGTAGTGAGTTTAGGAAGCACGTAATCTTTGATACTGCAAAACTGCTCAAAAAACAGAAGTCAGACTGGAGTGCGCCAGCATACAGTACACTGCATTTTTACCATCCCTGACCTTTCAGAAGATTACATTGACAAGGCTGTAACACACCAACTAAAACAAGTACACAACTGTTCCTTGTAGTTGGATTTACAACAATCCACAAAAAATTAACACTTAAGTCACAGATAAAAATGCATGATATAATTATAATTACATTGAGTGTTTTTACACTATTTATTTTCTTGAAACACAGCACTAACGCATGTTTCAAACTAAACATTAGGCAAAAAAGTGTTTTAAATTAAAAAATAATAAATGTGCTGTTTAAAATGTCAACAAAGCATGGACGATTGTTGCATAAAGCTAAAATAAATAACTAAAAAAAAAAACAAGTATTTGGATGCTTTCTGGTTGTCAGAGGTTCATTGGACATGGCTACAGTTAATGCAAAATGGTTTTAGGGAAGTGGCTTCATCTACTTAAATTCAAAAGAAAATGGAAGTTAATGTAGTTCTAAGAAGAGATCGACTATAATTTCTTTGCAGATGCAGTTTGTTTTGAATTGTATTATCTAAAGCAGGTTTTTTTTCATTGTAACAACTCCCAAATATGATGACCTGCTGCCTAAAATATAAAAAAATCTATATTTTTTAATGTATAAAGGTCTGTTTATACTGCATGACAAAAATATGTGATCATTTAAAGATATTTTATTAAAATTAAACAAACAGATGTAGTTTGTTTTGAATTGTATTATCTAAAGCAGGGTTTTTTTTTCATTGTAACAAACTCCCAAATATGATGACCTGCTGCCTAAAATATAAAAAAAAAAATCTATATTTTTTAATGTATAAAAGGTCTGTTTATACTGCATGATAAATAATTAGCTTTTATACCGTCACTGCATTAAAGCCAAGTTAATAAAGAGTAGTTTGTTTTGAGTATTGCAGGGTTTTTTGATTGAATTGTATTATCTAAATAAAGCAGGGTTTTTTATTTTATTAAAAAATAAACAACAGATTGTAACAACTCCCAACTCCAAATATGATGACCTGCTGCCTAAAAATATAAAAAAATCTATATTTTTTAATGTATAAAGGTCTGTTTATACTGCATGACAAAAATATGTGATCATTTAAAGATATTTTATTAAAATTAAACAAACAGATGTAGTTTGTTTTGAATGATATTATCTAAAGCAGGGTTTTTTCATTGTAACAACTCCCAAATATGATGACCTGCTGCCTAAAATATAAAAAAATCTATATTTTTTAATGTATAAAGGTCTGTTTATACTGCGTGACAAAAATATGTGATCTGTAAAGATCATTTAAAGATGTAGTTTGTTTGAATTTGTATTATCTAAATTTTTTTCATTGTAACAACTCCAAATATTGATCCAAGTTAATAAAATATATGAGAAACATTTACTTTTTATTAGTTAATTCCCCCAATATCTCTTAAATATAATTAAAGCCAAGTTAATAAAATATATGAGAAACATTTACTTTTTATTAGTTAATTCCCCCAATATCTCTTAATGTTAGATAAAAAAAAAACAATAGAAAGTTTTTCGATTTAAATAATTAAATTTGAAATATTTACTTATTATGCACATAATATATTACGCTAACACATTCATTCTGATAACCCTAAAAACATTTTTATTACACATTTTCAGTAAATCTCCTAGTACCACTTAATGGCCCTTGGTCTGCAATTTGAAAAGACAATGACAAGAGTGACTTAAAGGCCTGATACTTTTTGTGTCTTTGTACATTCTTAAATAAACTCATCTTGACATGTCAGAACTAAATAAAAAGCAGATGTGACTCTCGGTACTGTGGAAAAAAAAACCCATCCGTTTCCTCTTTCCCATACAAGCATAACCCATCCAGACTTAAGCAATTCCCAAAAATCTGCAGCAGGGCTACAAAGGGACAGAGTTTTGGATGTTCAAATGAGCAGGGTGTAGTTTTGTTGGCTTTGGCTGTAAGGTAGCGGGGGTCATGTGCGGTGATTCAGCCAAGCAAGGTCACGATTAGAAGCTCAGCGTGAGATAAAAACTCCATATTGCTCACTGATTGACTCACACGCATAAACAAATCCACGCTAATGAAATGATGTGGGTCCTTCCAGCACATTTCTGGGAATTTTAGTATTTTTTTGCACCAAAGACTTGAGTAGGTAGACAAAAGAGTGGGTGTTTTGCAGCCGATATGTAATAAGGCTTGTGCAAGTACAGGTTTGTAAGCGCGTGTGTTGTGGTTAAGGATGAGGTGTGTTTTTCTAACTAAGGGATTCCTCTGCGTAAAACAAACCTCCCACTCAACACTCACTCGCAGAGGTGATCCCCAGTGTTAGCGCTATTTTCCATCGTGGTGACTACAAAACATCGAGACGTTTTCATGTTTTCAATTTAAACATGCGGTTAACTGTGAGCCATCTATGTACAGGATTTCTCCTCAGAATGAGTAGATCGACCCACGCTGGAGTGAGTGAAAAACAAGGGTGATCCTTCTGTATTGCTTTCGTTATTACGATTAGCTGCTTTTAGAAAGTAGTTGACATTTAAATGTTAGCTTGATATTAGCAGATCTAATGCGTGTTGGTCGTGTTGAGAATGCGAGAGAAACGCTAAACTTGGATGGGGTTGTGGGAGGTGAGAGGTTTGGGGTTACCTGGAAAAGACGAGTAAAGATGTCAAACTCAAAGACGGAGATGTAGTCATTGCAGGTGAGGTCAATGGTGGATTTCAGAGCCATGGCCTCCAACCCAGAGCTGATGGGGTGCACGTCATGAAGGCACTGCCGGAATGTTTTCCATGGCACTATTGTCCTGGAATCACACAAGCACACACAAATGCACACTGGGATTAGACTTGTGGAAATCCTTCTCGAAATACATCCAATAGCTTTGGGCTATAAACATGAACTGAATCAGACATCAAATCCTTCAGTCACTGGCCTGTGAAAACACTGAAGTACTAGATATTTCTGAAGAAATATGCCAGGCCATTGCTATTTGCGATGTGGATGTTGAAAGTTTTGAGTTGTTAGCATCTTGCATTGCAGATATTACAGTGTTCTGAGCTGTTAGCATCTTGCTATGCAGTTGTTAGGGTGATCTGAGTAGCTGTTTGTTAATATGTTTCATTCTGGGTGGTTGTTAGCATGTTGTTATGTGGATATTACAGTGTTCTGAGCTGTTAGCATCTTGCTATGCAAATGTTAGGGTGATCTGAGTAGCTGTTCGATGGTATGTTTCATTCTGGGTGGTTGTTAGCATGTTGTTATGTGGATATTACAGTGTTCTGAGCTGTTAGCATCTTGCTATGCAAATGTTAGGGTGATCTGAGTAGCTGTTCGATGGTATGTTTCATTCTGGGTGGTTGTTAGCATGTTGTTATGCGGATATTACAGTGTTCTGAGCTGTTAGCATCTTGCTATGCAAATGTTAGGGAGATCTGAGTAGCTGTTCGATGGTATGTTTCATTCTGGGTGGATGTTAGCATGTTGTTATGCGGATATTACAGTGTTCTGTGCTGTTAGCATCTTGCTATGCAAATGTTAGGGAGATCTGAGTAGCTGTTCGTTGGTATGTTTCATTCTGGGTGGATGTTAGCATGTTGTTATGTGGTTGCTTGGATTTTCTGAGTGTTTGTTAGCTTGCTGCTATTTTGTTCTGAGCACATACAGTATGTATATGCTGATGCCTTATTAGAGTCTGTCTATGGGTTGCTACATGTAAGCTGTCTGCTATATTGGAAAGGTCGAAGATGATTCGTGATCACTCAAGAAC
Source organism: Cyprinus carpio (assembly GCF_018340385.1). NCBI lineage: Eukaryota > Metazoa > Chordata > Actinopteri > Cypriniformes > Cyprinidae > Cyprinus > Cyprinus carpio. The sequence continues at coordinate 14,037,627 of NC_056606.1, read as the reverse complement.
AAGTTAGGAAAACACCTCTGTTTTGACATCACGTTTCGATATGGTTTCGGTAAAGCAGGAGGGAAAAGCTTACAATCATTTTTGTTTTGTTTTTTACTAAACAGTGGTTTACTGTACAAACTGCTCTTTCTTTAAAAAAATTCAATTAGAATTAACATTTTTTTTTTTTTTGGAATAAAAATCTATCTCAGCTTATGCTCTAAACTATAGGGAGCCCTTTTCAGACACATCAAAGTGTCTGGAGTGTTCAAATGTGGCATCTACCTATACATAGCTATGATTCTGAGCTATTGTAAACATGTTGCTGTGCGGTTGCTAGAATGTTGGCAGAGTGATTGGTAACGTGTTGCTTGGTCACTTAGACTTGTAAAAGCGGTATGTACGAGTCTCACACATTTAGGAACATTCACTCTATAAAAACAACACAGTTGCCAGAATGACTAAGAATGCAAGCTCTTACTGTATCTCTTACTCTTTATGACTGTAAACTCTTATTCAGGTTCTGTAAAAATGTCATACATATTCCTCTGGTGGTCTATGACTGCCACAAAATGGAGGTTGAGGTAAATAGCAGAGCATGTGAAGAAAAGTGCCACCAACGCTCTGCTTCAACTTCTCTAAAGAACAGTTTCATAAACACTGACCATCACAAATTGACCAATAAACACTTTCAGACACAAACACACACTTGGAAGGAGAAAAAGACAATAGCAGAGTCTCTTAAATGCCTGTTCTCTTTTCTTGGTTAACACGGAAATCTTCAGTTCAGGGTAATGGCACCTTGGCACGTCAAGCAGTCATATCGTTCCTTCAGGTGAGACAAGAAGAGAGACTTGTCACACTAACAACAGAGGATCTACTGCTCTTCATTCTGACAATCTGACAGTGTCAGCCACCCTGAGGGCATTACCCATCAATCCTGTGACTTTTGAAAACATCTGAAACATTCTGGTTTCGCAAGAAGCCCCAGTCTTTTGGGGAAGTAAAAACTGTTGTGGACTAAAACACAAAAGTAAAAACAGCGATACTGGACGAGGATTAGAGCCTGTTAATCAGGACAGTGTAGAGAAGAAGTGAGTCATCTGGATGTCAGAAACAATGGCATGGATGATCCACACAGTCACATCACATAATCACATCCACATCAGTCAGAGCAGCAGGTTAATGAGGAAACATCAGCTTTGCTGTTTCCTATTAGAAAGGGCAGTGGCCTGTTGGTTAAGTTTCAACACGTAGCAAAACCTCTCTTACATAAATGTTTAAACAATTATCTAAATGATAACTTCCTTTTGACTTCTATTGCACTTGGATAAACGTAATAATATTAAAATTCCCTTCTTATATGATTCACTGGACTACTTGATTCGGATTGAGAAATTATTTAAGTATAATGACCAATAAAATACATATTTAATTGTTGTCTTGGGCAATCTCTTATGGAGGTTTAGAAGCAAACATTATTAGATATTATATTTATTATTTATTACTCTAAATGTAAAAAAAAAAAACTTTTATTCAGAAAGGATGCATTAAATTAATCAAATGTTACAGTAATAACATTTATAAAGTTACAAAAAAAGTTTAAAAAGTTTATTAATTTAAAAAAATGTATCAACAGCTTCTACAAAAATATTAAGATAGAAGATATAAAACATTAATAAGAGGAAATGTTTCTAAGTGCCAAATCAGCATATTAGAATGATTTCTGAATAATCATGTGACACTGAAGACTGGAGTAATGATGCTAAAAAATTCAGCTTTGCCATTACAGGAGCAAATTACATCTGAAAACATATTCAAATAGAAAACATTTATATATTTTTTAACAAATATAATGCAGCCATGGTGGGCATAAAAGACAAAAATCTTTTTTTTTTTTTTTTTAATCTGACCAACAATTTAAAAGCGCTGTTCGGTGTTTTCCATGTTAAAATTTACTAGGTTTAACATGTAGGCTAGAGGCAATTATAAGTCATTTGTAGGTTGATTTGCCTAAGCTTTATCATCTCAGCATTCAAACTCATTTCCATCATGTCATGAGTTCTGTGAATTATGCATCTTCAGCATGATTACACTGCAGTTCAGCATAGAATTGACCACTTTTTTCCAGAACAAAATTGTTTTGCATATGTTTTAATCAGCAACCACAGCAAAATAGCACAAAAATGCTGATGCATCACCAGGAATAAGGAAACTCGCTCTTGCCTCTGATAAACTTCCAAACTGTCGGTCGATGCAGTAAAGAAAACAATGAATCAATCTGGTGAGTTTACTGAGAGGAAGAGAAATAAATGGCTCATAAATACCATACACATCCATATTTTTTCTCCTTATACTGTCTACTTATAGCTGAACGGGAGAGCTGAGCTTGGTTCTTTGATGGACAGATGAAAAAAGACAAGATCTAGTTTAATTACATTCTTTAGAATAGCTGACCCCTTAATTAAGGAAGACTTTTTAATGGGCTGAGTGGACTCTCAGTGGACAACACAAAAGGAAGCTCATTTAGGACCCTGCATACCACACGCATAATACCATCATGCTAAGAAATAAATGAACGAAGGGGTGGAGAGTCAGAGCGAGGCAGGTCATGAGGCAGGAGACAGATTTCCGCATCTAATCAAACAGGCTCCAGAAAGTCATGTTGTGCATTAAGAGAAACAAATTGGGTAAAATTTAGAATCTGAGTGCTTGCTCTGGGGTGATTTGGTTGTGTGATAATACCCTGTGCTATCAGAAGAAAATCAGCGAGTGCATTATTTTAATTCACTAAACAGCTGCCGCCCAAGTAAGACAGAAAACAGGCAACTCAGCCGGTGGCCTTCAGTGTTGCCACTGGAAACTGTGTTCCTATTGGCCCGTGGCCACTTATCGCATTTAAATGAGAGTTTAAAATGGATTTGAGTCTCGGCAGACAGAAGGGAGTTTAATAAGGAAAATTAGCTTGAAAACAAATCTCTTCTCAACCCGTCAGTCAGTGAAACAGCAGGGCATTAATATGAACTGATAATGAGGAAACGATGAGCAAGACTTCCTGCTGCTACTGCAGAGGAACATATAGATCTTATTTTCCCTCATTATATCATCTGCATATTAAATACTGCACGCCTAATGCATCTGTGTATGGGCGGGGTTTGTCTGCACTTCATCTATGCTAAACCTTTCTGAGGACTGAGTTGAAACCTATCTGAGAGCAGTGTTCAGATGATAGAGGGGGAGGTGACATCACATATATTCCATTCTCTGGTTGCTCTGAGTAAAAGCATTATATTCCATTATCAAAAGACCGAGAGAGAGAGAGAGAGAGAGAGAGAGAGAGAGAGAGAGAGAGAGAGAGAGAGAGAGAGAGAGAGAGAGAGAGAGAGAGAGAGATCTTATAAGGTCTGATATTATCTTTCGAGTCTCAGAGCAATCCGACCTGCTAGATGAATTACTGCAGAGACAACAGTCTTGTTTTCACAAAGAATGTTTATAGAATCTTTCCAAAGAGAAATATATTTACACACAGTGGGGACCAAAAGTCTGAGTTTACTAGTAAAAATGCATCTTATTTTTGCATTTTCTTACCTCAAAAGACATGATGCAAAGTCTTTTTTCTTATCTAATAATTTATTCAAAACTACATTAAATATGCAATTCACACATTCAATGAATTCACAACGAATTTTATGATGAGCCTTTTTTCTCAAAAATGCAGAATGATGCAACTATCCTGATATCATAATGAAGAAAAAGAAGCCTCATTAAAATAATAAAGTTCTTGAAAAGAAAAAGTTGTCATGATATTTGATTATACCTTAGAAAGAAATCTACATCACTGTTCAATTTTTGGGTTCAGTAAGATTTTCTAACGTTTTTCTTTCTTATTCTCTTATTCTCTAACAGACTTATTCTGAGTCTCTTATTCTCACCAAGGCAGCATTTACTTGATCAAAAATACAATAAAAACACTAATATTGTGAAAAAATATTAGTACTTAAAATACTATATTATTATATTTTAAAATTATATTTATTCCTATAATGACAAAGCTTAATTTTCAGCAGCCAAAACTACTGTACTTCACTGCTTATTAATATTTGAAAAAACTGTCTACCAAAATCAAACCCACTGGGGCATTTAGATTTTTCTAAACTGGATTTTTCTTAAACAGTCTTATTTGTCACAGAACATTAATAGAAACTACTTCATTACAAATTTTATTTTCAAGACTATATTTCATCAAGTGATTAATTCAAGATAATTGAACTTTACAAGTTTGCGCAAAAAATTTACAAGTTTGCGTGGAAACAAGGACATCTGGCCAAGTTCCAATGATCAATGTCACACATTTACTAATTTTATCAGTGACCTAGAAATCAGAAATATATCTTATTCCTCACAACTTTTCAAAATTCTCAAATCCAGACAATCCGACCAGACTGTACATGTTAAACGAGTTCATCTTGTCTCAGTACACAAAACGTGCACGGACATGCATATATAGGTTGGCTGAGCAGCTAACTCTGCAGGCTATAGATTTGAGCTCTAGTGCTCACAGGATTGATGGCATGAGGATGCTGAGCTTTCTATTTCCACACAGAGTAAGAGAACCAGAGATAGAAGAGCTGAAGGAAGGCCGCTCTGCTTCTCGTATCAATGACTCATGCACACTTCCTCTGTACAGAGCGGGAAGTAGACCTTTATAATAATCTATAATATATCAGAGCGGTAATGAGATACACACTAGAGACTGCGCTGGTCTTTTCCCGTCTCTCAATCTCTCTTTCTCTCTCCACTTCACTTGCTCTTCCTCTCTGGGATAGCTGATCAAACCTGCCCCATTATGAGGCCTTTCTGTCCCTAGCACAGCCAGTGTATCCATTCACATGTTCTCACTTCCTTTATCCCTCCGATTTGCTGGATTAAACAAAAGATAAAATATTCAGCATCCACAGAGATTTCAAATGAATTAAACATTGCAATCTGCAAACGGACGACACCTTTTAAAGATCTGGAGAGATTTGCGATCAGACGAGCGCTGTGCTTGGAATGGAAATCAGCTTAATTCCACAGTATAACTAAATTTTTTCTTGCTCCAGGAGAAGCAATTAAAATAACCTTACAAACCAAGAATAACTCCCCAAACAAACTCATATAATCAAAATCAAAGTCTCTTGCAGCAAGAACGTTCACAGCAACATACTAGAGATTTGCAAAACTATATATAGACACGGAAAAAAAACAAATCCAATAGAATGAAAGATGCACAGCCACTGCACTAAATATATCATGACCAATGTTCTAAGGCATGCAATTATTTTCAGGGAAAGGCACAGCTAAAGTGGTTCCAGACAGGTCTTGACCACATTACATGTTCATATCAATTCGCCAAATAACTTGTTATTTAAAAGGTCTTACAACATCAAAAGAACCAAAACTCACAATGACACTGACGAAGCAAATAAATATAGTAAACAATAAAAATGACAAATGATTTCCACGTTTTGGCCAAAAAATTACTCCGGTAACTGAATTACTCAGGTAATTTACACATTAAATCTCTCTCTATTTAATGACTTAATAACTGCATTAGTGTGCTATAAACAGCTCAGCCTCCATTACTAGCTCTAAAATGACGTTTTGGAATTAGCAAGAGGCGTGGGATGAAATGCGTAAGAAATTAGTCTTACTCACCAGAGCATTTTAACGACAAAAACATGATGAATATTTTGAAATACAACATCTGAAAAATCTCTTGAGGGGTGGAAAGCATAGTTTAAGTGGAATAACTGACTCAGGTCCACTGAATTATTAGAAAATAATGTACACCCGAGGTGTAACGGCTATTCCACTTTTCGCATCACTTTCTAATGCGTGGGTGTAAATATAAATATAATGAAAAAAATTTTAAATATATAAAAATATATAAATAAAATCAGTCAGTCAAGCATTATAATAAAGTACTATTTAATAACAGAACTTTAGTAATTAGAACTAAAACTTGATAACCATGTATGAATACATATTAGTCATTTTAACTGAACTTAGAGGTGGTGGTGCTTTTTTGGTCATTCAGTGTTTCTGTAAAACTGTGTGTGTGTGTGAGACAAAGTGACGGGGAAGCGCACTTTCACACTAGAGGTTACAGTACGTAAAATAGAGGTGCATTGCAGATCCATTGAGATGAACTGAAAAATAGCACAGATCGGTTGGCGGAGAGTGAAACTCTGAAGTGCTCGGTCAGAGTGTTCGGCGAGTGAAAATATATCTGTGCTAAACTTTCACGTAGCCCACAACTCACACACTGGTAAGTAAAATCTGAGAATTTATTAGCCATCGGCTAATATTAGACATCATTTAGTTGCCCAGGTGAAGATTTATTCCCATATGTGAGTGATTTACTCACAATGTAGAGGGTTGTCAACTAGTTACTTATTAGTATGCATATTCCTAGCATATTGGCTGTTTATTAGTAGTATAATGCTAGGGCTGTCAAATTCGAATATTTGTCGAATATTGAGTATTTGTTGAATTTAAAATAAAAATCCACATTCGAATGCAAAAATGCTGCATTCGAATTTTATACATGGTTGTTTGGTTTATAAACATTATTTTAAACATTATGCACTTTTTTCAAAGATAATCGTGTTATTTTATTGCTTTGAATAAATGTGCATTTGTAACATTTTGCTCGGTTGCACCCTCAGGGGAGAAGCCAAAAGTTTTTTGTATAATTTTGTGTAATTCTGTAATTTACTTTCCATTTTATTAATGCGTTTATTTATTATTATTTTCTCTTTCATGGACCACCTAGCAGACCCTGGGGTACCCGGATCCCTGAACTAGCCAAACTTACTAATCGACTAGTATGAACTGTCACAGCATTATCTCTTTATGTATCTATATTTATAAACTGGCACAACAGCAAACTGAAACTCTTCCCAGCAAACAAGCCCAGGCTGGTCAAGCTGTCTGAGAAACCTCATATTCCAGCATTAAGAGGAAAAAAAACATTAATGCTCTTAATAAGCCTGAAAAAAAATAATCAACTAACCAGTGACCTTCACCTCTCAAATGCTGACTAGAGCAGTTAGGAAAGCCATCAGTGTGTCTGTTTTAGAGTGCAGATGTTTGCTAAATCACAGGCCTGACTCAAGAGCAGCACTCCAACACATGACCAGACTTACTCGCTGCTAAATAGAGAAAAGGAATTTCTCCATGACAAAGAGCTTTAATTGATTGGAGCTGTAATGAAAACTGGAAAGATCAGATCAGATTTGGCACATGCATCTTGAAATGAGAAGAAAACTTACTTTTCACCAAAAGACCTTCTCCAAAAATCGGCGGCGTCTGCCTTGGTAATGCGGAATGTATCTCCTTGGAACTGTCCACCTAGAAAGATGGCTTTGATCTCGGCCAACATGTGACTGAAGATCAGTGAGAGCTTGGTGAGGTTCCGCCTGCAAGAGAACGAGACGAACAAAGGCAAAAGCACAGGGTCAGTACATTAAACAGACAGGAAATCAGCAGTCAGTGCAAGTGTACACAAACACAGAGAAAAGTGAACTCTCAGCATTCTCTATTGGGCGAGTTTCTTGTCCTTGAGCTTGTCTGGAAGTTAATGTGCCGCACGCGTCTCCCTTCAAACAGCATGAGGATACAGTGCAATCTGATGCACACAATCTGAAGGGCATGTCGCAGCCACACCAGAAAACAAACGCTCACTGGGCTTCGGCCAACAGAACAGAGATGATCTGCTCCTGTTGCAGATGAACACTGCAAAAAGATGATGACCGACTGTCTACAGAGGTGTAGTGATGCAAAATCTATTTCTAAAATACTTAAATATATTATTATTATTATTAATATTATTATTATACTAAAGCAATTATTTGACTATAAAATAAATTTGCAAATCAGACATTATGATGAGCATGACCTACCATCCTGCAACTAATGTAATAAAAAATGTGGAAGATGATAATTATTATTATTATTATTATTACTATATATAAATTAGAGGTGGACTGATTGATCGGCCGGCCGATTAATCAGGCCGATTTTTGGCATTTTTTAATTAATCTGCATTGGCCAATTGTGCTTCAAATTAGGCCCATTTATAGGCAGGCGCATCAGCGGGCAGCTAAGCGTTGTTGTGGGACACTATACCGGAGAATCTCTCTCTCTCTGGCAGCGTGAGACGGAGCAGCTCACACTCTACAGCCGGCGGCTTGTTCACACACAGCTTCAGCTAACAATGTTTCATAAGTTTGCAGTTCATTAATATTTGATGTAATTATTGTGATTATAATGATGTCTGATTCTCAAACTAATTTTCTTCAATCTTTTTAAAGAATTGTTGAACTAGAAGAAGGCTCAAATACACAAGAAAGCTCATATAACTTGATCCAATTCATTATGCCCTTCTTTCATACTTCAGTACATGCAACATCAGTTGCTTTCCCAAATTATGCGCCTTTTACTTTTCCCATTTGTTATGTTAACCTTTAAGACTTTCAAAGTTGTGTCACTAAATGACTTCTCCCATAATGCATTGTGGCTGGCAGACAGGGACTCTAGCCCTCAGAGGCTTGTCCCCTTCCTCACCCTGTGCTGTTCTCCTGTGGGATGAGAGCGGACAGATAACCCACCTTTCAGAACAACCTTTCAGGTGGCACTCAATTACACAGGGCCACTCAGCCTGAGGGAGGTCAAGAGGATCCGGGCTGCAAGCAGCAGATAACTAGCCCCTCAGAGGCACAACAAACACCCACCAACTTTCAGGACTCACAGAGGCGTTTTGTAAAGCAGCAATTAGGCACCTGCAGCTCCCAAGAGTGTTGCCGAAAATCTGGCCCAACCGTCATGCTCTGCGCAAACAATTTCTTTCACCGGTGTCACATTTGCATTTCTTGTCTAAATCGGGCTGTATTTAGAGGCCCATTAATTAGCTTGCTACATCAGCGTAGCTTCCTGTCAAAACATAACTGTGACAAAGCAATTAGCATGTTAGCAGCGATGCAGAACCGGCGGGAGAAGGAAGAAACTGGCAGATGAGAACCAGAGGTCAAATATGGAGGTGTATTTTACTTCAGAGTTGTTATAAAGCACTGGTCATAATCACAGCTCACAACTGTCAGTGATTAACCAGTGTGAAAAACTTCCTTAGATCTCAGTGGCATTCGCCTCAGATACAGGCAATAAAGCTCTTTTCAGCCTAACTTAGCCGAAGGGATCCTTTTATTTCATTATAAGTCTCTGATGAACCCACCAGAGAACATTTCTCTCCATAAACTTCAGTTCAGTTAATACCTCTAAGTCTTCAAGTTTTCAATACGGTGAGTCACTGCTCATTTTATCACCCCGTTTAATGCAGTAATACTGAAACTGCTGAGGGATTCATATATATTAGGTGTCAGTCTGGAGAAAGGCAAGCTCAACTAAAACAGTCCAGCTTGGCTGACTCTGACTTTAAAAAAAAAAAAAAATAATTATACTACTACTGATAATATATATATATATAAATATAATAATATATAATATATATATATACTATATATATATATACACACACACACACATATACATACATATATATATACACATACACACACACACACACAAAAACAACCAAATTTTTCTGAGTCTTTTCTGTTTTTTACTTTTCTTCAGCAACAAATTCATTAAATAAAGTGACATTAAAGGCATGTATAGTGTTACAAAATATTTATATTTCTACTTACTATCCATTAAAGAATCCAGAAGAACATGAAAATATAAAAAAAATAATAAAAATATATGAAACAAAAATCAGCTGTATTTACTGTATTTTTTGTTGCTGACTGGTTTACATTGCAAATGTAGAGTTTGCAACACAATAATAATACAGTGTACTACAATGAAATGACATAATATAATTAATAAAATAAAATATAAAAAGTAAAATAAAACAAAAAATTAAATATATTATATTATATTATATTATATTATATTATATTATATTATATTATAATTAATTTTTTTATTGATTAATCATTTACTTTACTGTTGAAAATGTTTTTCTAACTACACATTGCCATTAAACAAGTTAGTAATATTAGATTTAAGTTTCACTAACTTGCAGTTTTAGAATGTGAGTCAGATGTTGATTCTCTAAATGAACTGACTCAGAGTCATTTGTTTGTAAATCAGACTCGATAAGATTCTCTGAAACTCACCTGCTCACATATGTAGAACATTTATACATATATCTCTAATCTCTAACATCCGACATATCAATTACCAGCATACCACATCAAACACAATCACACCTGCTTGCTTCATAACTTCCGCAGGAAATTAGAGATTGTGGGTCACACGGGAACTACATTATAATATTTCAACATCTACTCCACTCAGAGAGTGACACTATTACATGGATGAATCCTATAGAGATGCCTGTTTTCTGATTGCTGAGTTCAAAGCGATCATTTAAGTTTCAACACCTCTGTCACACACAGCAGTCCGTGAATCATTTAAACCCAATCCATGAGGTACAGCCTGATAACATGTCACACACTAGCCACAAAGCCAGGGAGAAGACAGTGTACCTTTGAGGACACTGAGTGACGGATGCACAGTTAATCCTAGTACAGAAGCTTGTCCTGAGGTAGAAGAAATTGAGTTTAAAACAGAACAATAATCTCGGCCCACAGGCAACTAACATATGCTAATTCCCTCTGTGCTGCTGGGGCGGATGAGGTTTTTTCTCATGTGCCTCACCTCTTATCGACAGGAGCGGGGGTGTGCTTCAACAGAGCCAGGACTTCATAGGACACATTGCTACCTCACGCAACACCACAGCTCAGCAGGATATGGCTGGAGCTTAATCTAGGATACGAAAAATTACTCCGCAAATAATTTGTAAAACAGCTACATGGGCAAAATATATATTGGAAATGGCTGAAAGAATAAGTTGATTGGAATGATTGATCTAAATCAATGTGTCTATGATGTTCTAGTCTGGAGATATGATTTGGTTCCCAACTTCAATGCAAGTCTATGAGATGTCCAGGTGAAAATAAGTCTGATCGCTTAGAAAATAAAAGTAATAACATATTTCCCCTCAACATGCCACATAATTTGAGGTATCAGTTATGTGCATAGTGCATAATATTGAATAATTGTGATGCCTGCCTTAGAAAACACCACAAATAAACAAGACTGCACATTTGAGATTATTAAGGGAGTTAGTCAAAGGAAAATAAACAGAAATGGTGACTCTGGGTTCACATAATCACCATGTGACTGGTCTAAAAGCAGCATATGCTTTGCAGTGAACCGGTTGAGAAACTTAGAAAGTAAGAATTACAAAAGCAGTGACAGGAGCTGAATTATGAAATGAAATAAAATGAAATATGCAGTCAGTTATTGCATTAGGCATGCTGCTCTACTGCACTACTATTCCTTCTGTTTCACGACGCTGATGTCTTAGTGGCCAGACCAGAGAGCCAGACTTCCTAACAACATCTCAGTGAACTCTCCAAACCCTCAGTGCTTCCTGTGTGTGCTCTGCGGACTGGATGACTCCTGCCTTTCTGAATGAAACCCCATAAAACATCATATATTATTGGGAGATGGAGGATGACTGTATTCGAATACAGATGATTTTATGGTAATTGCAGATAATGGTAGAGTGCTGGGGTTGGGGTTCATCCGAGCTCATCTGGAGAGGAGGGGAAAAACTGTGAAATGACTCTGGAGAGCCTTTATTTTCAGCCTTCAATTACGTTCAAGCAATCTGTCTGGATTTTCAGTCGAAACCTCTAATAACTACTCCCCATACACACCGAAACACACACATATGTGAGTGTGTTTCAGATCAGGATGGTGCCACGTGTCTGCTGTAGAGTGGTCCAGTGAGGGCTGCATGTTTCCATTTCTGCATTTTGGTTGCTCCATATACAGAACGTCCCGAAAGGAAGCATGAAGCAAAGTCTTGAATATGAGGAGCTTTATACGAGGGGTCACATCTAAAGCTCCAAAGTTCAATCGTACTCCAACGTCATATTAAAAGGCCACCACAGCCCAGCGGGAATTGACCTCTGTGAGGAAAGTCAGTCGATACTCACACGTAATTGGCAGTTTGCAAAATGAACCATGGTTCTCAACAACTGTTATTATATTCCAATCCCGCTGGAATCCAAGAAAAATATCCTTAAAATATGTTTTCTTCAACATCTGTGACTACAAAGCAACATCAAAACACAATCGTGGTAAGCTCATAAAAAAACATTAGGCACGTGCCGTTATTGTTAATGAAGTGTGATCACGTAAAGTACTTCATTGCAGTCGGGTCTAAAGGTCCTCATCAGGGAGTGTTAAGTACAGGGCCATAAAGGTAGTTTCAGTACTGAACTATTACTTGCACATGTGATGGCCATGCAGAGACCAGGCATTGATTTGATTAACAGCCTAACCATTACGGCAAAGAGAACGCAACCACTAAAGAGAGAGAGACAGAGAGACCTCCCACCAGCCCAGTCAAGCACCCATCATGCTCTCTGGAAACTCGAGAGACTGAGTCACTTTCAAAAGACATTTACACGTGTCACTGCACTGCAAAACAGCTGAAATATTATTACAATTTAATATAACTGTTTGCTATTTTAACACATTTTACATTTTAATATATTCCTGTGACGCCAAATTACTCCATTGCTCCAGCCTTTAGTGTCACATGATCCTTCAGAAATCATTCTAATATGCTAATTTGCTGCTCAAGACACATTTCTTATTATCAATTTTGAAAACAGTTGCACTGCCTAATATTTTTGTTGAAACGGGAGTACTTTTTTCAGGATTCTTTGATGAATATAAAATAAAATATGAATATAAAATAAAAATCTATTGTAACATCTAGTCTTCACTGTCGCTCTGGTGTAATTTAATGTGTCCTTGCTGAATAAAATTTATGACCCCAAACCTCTAAATAGTACTTAAATCAAGATCCCTAAATGCATGACCACTAGAACTAAAACTCAACCTCAATCTGCAACACACAACCATGCAAACACCTCGAGCACGGTGCGGGTGCAGTTGACGCTCTAGAATGCGTGTGTGGTTCAGAGGCATGTGGAAGCACCTGTCACGTCTAACGGCGGGCGTGACATTTTTACTAGGCTTCCTGACACCTGTAGGACTCAGCTCTCTATTGTCTTTCACTTTTTGTTGACCTACATTCAGTGGCACACACCCTCCTCCATAAATACCGTCATTACTTCAGCGTATTTATACGGGGAAGTCGTGGCCTAATGGTTAGAGAGTCGGACTCCCAATCGAAGGGTTGTGAGTTCGAGTCTCGGGCCCGCAGGAATTGTGGGTGGGGGGAGTGCATGTACAGTTCTCTCTCCACCTTCAATACCACGACTTAGGTGCCCTGAGCAAGGCATCGAACCCCCAACTGCTCCCGGGCGCCGCAGCATAAAATGGCTGCCCACTGCTCCCGGTGTGTGTTCACACACTGCTCTGTGTGTGTGCACTTCGGATGGGTTAAATGCAGAGCACTAATTCTGAGTATGGGTCACCATACTTGGCTGAATGATCTACCAAAGGCAACACATCTCCAAAATTACTTCAGTCGGCTGTCAGTCAGAGAACAGCACACAGCGGATGATACGCAGAAGAGCTTTCCAACTTCACTACATGAAAAAAAAAAAAAGAGCACTTGCACCTTTTTCTTTTTGGACCCATGGCCAAGTGGCTACAAAATGTAAACAACAAAAAAAGCACTTTTTTATATAAAATTGTGTATGTGTATACATAAAGCATTAATAAAAAGTACAGCAATAACAATACAATAAAAGTTATACAAAACAATGTTGAAAACAGCAGTATAATACTAAATATTTCACGACCAAAATATAGATTTTTTTTGCACTGAATTAGTCTTTAATATTCTGAAGAATATCACTAAATTAGTCTTCAATACAGTATAAATAGTATGCTAATATGCTGAATCTTGAATGCTGAATGCTGTATGCTGAATTTTGAAACCATGAATAAAAATTCTTTATTCACATCAACTGTCCAAACTGATTCACTCAACTGACTTTCCAACTAAATTGGATTTCCAATGATTTATACAGGAAAAAAAGAAACAAATGACATCTTATGATATCATGTTTAATTATTGCCTTAGTTTTCTCAACAGAAACCACAAAACTGAAATTATGTCACTGTCAGTTGCTCGTTTACCTATAACAGAGCAATTTCAGATGCAAAAACTGTATGTTTTAGCTGAGGAGAGTTTTTGAGAAGACCTTTTTGTCTCGCTTTTATCTGAAAGCTCTCTGCAGAAGTGAAGCCACCAGGCCAGCGACATGACTCATCAATAAAACACCTGGCAGCCTGCTCCGCAGCAGGGCCGGCCCGAGCGAGAGAGTGAGTACGGTAATAGCGGCAGGACCCCTCAGAGCTGGAGAACAGATGAGATATCTATCAAGACCTCCTGCTGCAGGCCAATCTGCCACATACACACACACACACACACACACACACACACACACACACACACACACATTACCGGCAACTCCCATACACAAATCACTATGAATTATTAAAACCGTCAACAATCATTTTGCAGAGGAACTGACAAATAAGCCTGTCCATTAGCCAAGTACGCCTGTCTGTTCTTCCTCTAAACAGCTGAACCTTGAAGTGGTCTTCTAGTGTCTGTAATGAGGGATGGGGGATGATACAGGAAAGAGAGACTAGCATGGGGGGGGGTGAGACATCACAAGCCTGTTTTATGACTAAATCAATGCTGCCACAACCCCCACACACATACACACACACACGTACACACTAATCCACTCCAACTCTGCTGCTTTGAACACGTACACAAAAAACTGATGGGATTCCAGTAACTGTATTGTTCAACTTTTTTAAAGAATGGTTTGGGCATTAACAAGACAAAACAAAGGAAGAAAAAACAGGAACTGCAAAACTTAACCAAAAGTTTGTGCTACAGAAATGAGTGATACCTCAAATTGTGTGTTAGAGAGAGGTGAGGTGAGAGGTGTGTTATTACTTTTCTAAGCAATCGTTTTCCAATTTTCACTAGGCAGATTTACAATTTTTGCTTGGCAGACAATAAAGAAGGCAGAAAAAACTGCAGACTGGCAAAGAATGAGAAAAAGAGCAATACCTAGAACATATCAAAGTATTTATTTAGTATTTTTATTTGCTGCATCAAAAAATGGACATTTATTCAGTTCTGCCTTTAAAAACAGAGCATTTTGCCACTTCTTCGCACTCATATCAACAACGGGGCATTTTCAGCTTGAATAAAACCAACAGAGAGGGCGACGAGCAGAATGTAGGTTCACACAGTGGTGGTCTTCTGAGGAGCTCTTCCTGATAGTTACCTCAGCCATATCCTTCACCCTAATGTCTTTCTGCATTTCAACTTCTAGAAACCTGGTAGAAAAAAAGCTAAAAATTGTGGTTGAGATGAGTTTTTACAGTCTGGCTGTGGTGCGAAGAAAACAGAGTAAACAAACGTCTCTCAACCTTAAAAAGAAACCGCTACTACTCGCAAAAATGCAAATGCTGTCAGAAAAGAACAGACATTAAAGAAACTTCTGAGGGCTGCTGAGGGCTTAAGACACAGACGATCCGTTAGAAGTTATGAGACACTCTTAATCTCATCTCAAAGTTTTATTCTCATAATTTATCTCTGTTTCTACCGCCTAAGTCTATCCTGTCTGAAGTGCTGCAATTCCTCTGATACAGTAAGAGCTTTGTGAGTTGAAATACACAGAGCTTTTACAAAAGGCAACAGAGCTTCATTCATTTCATATGAGGCAATGCATGTTTTTTTTTTTTTAAAGAAGTCCAATGTAAACAGATTCACAGCTTATGCAATCTAATGAAAAAATATTCAAATAATTAAATGGTAATGTGTGCCTCTGCTCAGAGCTAAATCATTAACATGCAAATGCTGCCAAACACAAATTCATGTGGCCGGAATATTTCATGTGCTCATTAGTAAATCCTCCCTCTCTTTATGCTAAATTCACTAATTCCATGTACACCGCCATAAATGCTCTTTAAAAAAAGACTACATGGCAGAGATAACGGCGAGTGTATGTAGGATATTACCCACAATCTTACAAACACAAAACTGTGGGGCAAAACAATTTCTATAAAAGAGCAATTTCAATCTCATTATCTTTCTATAATGAGTCCTCAGAGACAGCAGGCGTTCCCTGCTGCTCACAGCAGTACAGATGCAAAGTGCAAGCTCAAATTACATGACAATCAGTTCGATTATGAGAAAAGAGACTAAAGGAGAGCAGTGCAAACCAGCCTGTTCAACCGCGCAGGAGTCTTGGGCGTGATGTGTGTAATTAAAAGGTCAAGTTCAATGCCTCAGAGTGAAGAGGAATCAGTTTAGTTGGGCCGAGTACAGAGCCTTGGGGAGCTCCTGAACACAGGGATGAAGAATGGAGGAGACTAACCCACCACCACTGTTTAATTCCACACCTTTCTTATTTTTTTGCCTTTTGGCTAATGTTCTTTATTACTTTATGATGTCATATTCTTTCATTTCAGTCCATTTTATTCTTAACAAAACTGCACATTATTTTAAAATTTAGAGTAAAACAGACTAAAGTTATTTAAAAATGTTTCAATGTTTATGAAAACAACATTTAAGTTAATGTTAAAAGCCAAAATAATGAAAACGTGCAAACTTTAACAGACCAAACTTTAACCAAATATTTAAAAAATGCACAGATATTAATTAATGAAAACTTTTTGAAAACTCAACATATAAAAGATTCATGAACATAAAACATGTTAAACCATTGTGAAAACCTAAGTTCCTAATAAATATAAGATTGTGAATAACAATTGAAAAAAACAGTCCTGGAAGTAATATTTTAATAAGTTTCTGCAAATTTCAGCTCATTTTTAAAGTTATTGTTATGTGGTACTTAATTATATACAGCATGTTTTACAAATCTAGTTACACATTCTTACTTGCCTGAACATAAAGAAGTTTATTGGTGTTCAGCTTCATTTTACTATAAATTTCTGGATTCTTCTAAACATTGTTAGTGTATATACTGCAGTGCTATTTCTTTTTTTTTTCAACTGTAAAATAAACAAATAAATAATATATTTTAAAAATGTGTTAATTTTGTTGATTAAGACAAGATTAAGACTGTCCACAATGTTGTCACGCAGCTCTCTCTATATGCAGCAGACTCTCTCATTTTTGACCTGCAAATAAACACAGACTCAAAGATGAAATCTAAGAGACAAGATTCTCTTTGAAGTTGGGGGTATAAGAATATTAATTCCAGGCTTTTCTGTCTCTGTTTCAGAGGGCTAAGCTGCCGGTGCTGTGTGTGTGTGCGTGAATGTCTGGAGAAAACTGCCTCGTGCCAATCAAAACAAAGACTGGGGACACTTGTCTCATTATACCACTGCCTGGTTAAGGTCTGTCTCAGGGGAAAGGGAGGACACATGTGCCTGAGCAAATGAAAAAGGGGGTGGTGAGTGCAGACGGGGCTTGTCCCTTGCAGAAATCCCCCTTACCCCACCCTGCCAATCAAACCTTTTTTGATATACTCCTACCGCATCCTGCATAACCCCATCTCTTTGTTTTGTGCCCCATTTACTCCCTTGACTTCAGCCTTCAGCGAAACAAATTATACATTTGTTGAGAGCTGGGCAAGCAGCCCATGTGCACTTCATTTCAACAGCCTGTTGTGGGACGGGCACACTGCCCTGACTGCTACAAAGTATACTTCAAAGTATCACCGTAAACTTTATTAAATATCAATACCAGTAAAATGTAACTTATTTCAATAAATTTTGACACCAAAGCAAAAATAACTTACGCTTATTTTAATATACACACATACACATTTATTATTATATATTTTTAAATATAATATATATATTATTTTATATTATAAATATAGTATATTTAGTATACACACACACACACACACACACACACATGCAAACACACATCTATATAAACACTAAATACAATATATAGACCTACTGTACATAGATATAGATATGCACATGCACACATTATTAGTTATATAATACAATTTATAATTTATAAAAGTTATATAAAATTCTTTGTAAATATTGCTTCAAAACTGTATCAATGCATCTTAATTGTTTTCATTTTATATAAACTTTGTGTTAAAGCACCACTACCTTTGACCTCACTATTCATATGACACACTGATTCATTAAAGATAAAAAGCATGAAAGCATGAGAGGGAAAAAAGCTAGTGGGAGTGAAAGGGAAAGAGAGATGTGCAGGACAGAAATCAATTCCGACATTCCCGCCACATCGACGTATTGACTCAAATCTACTTTCAGCAGAATATTATCTGAAAAACTATAATCAACTTGCCATGCTATTTATTAGATATCATACCAAATGAATATTTGTTCAAAAACATATATATACACATATACATACATATACATATATATATATACATACATATACACATACATATACATATATACATATACATATACACATATATACATATACATACATATACATACATATACATACATATACATACATATACATACATATACATACATATACATACATATACACACACATATATACATATATACATATATATATATATATATATATATATATATATATATATATACATATAATATATATATATATATATATATATATATATATATATATATATATATATATATATATATATATATATATATATATATATATATATATATATATATATATATATATATATATATATATATATTTATAATTATATATATATATATGTGTGTGTGTGGTGTGTTAGAAGCATGTTTTTTTTATTGATTTGTTTAGGCCTGAAGTGTGTGTGCATGTGTATGGGTGCATGCATACGTGCATCGGTCAGCCATCACAAAGGGAACTGTGAGTGGCTCCTCCCCATCAGCTCTCAGAGCTAATCGACCGATAGATTTTAGAGAGATTCTATCACCTCTGATTGGTTCAGAGACAATGACACGCTCTCTCTGCCAGATGGTGGTTAGAAATGTGCATGTGGGTATGTTTCGTCTACACCTACATCTTTAAATGACAAATTCTTCCCGTCAAATCTCACCCAGCTTGATTCCTCTACAGTTTATAAATTATCATCACACAGTAAAGATTCACGTAAAATTCAGGTTACTAATATACATGGCTTTCTTGTTCTCTATTTTTAACTTTTGATTGAGGTTAATATCTGAATACATGCAAATAAACTGCATAATTTACATATGAAGAAAATGTAGTGGTATGATGCATATAAAAAATATACACAAATATATTTAAATGGATATTTTTTCTTTTTCTCATTTCTTTCTTTTGTGTGGGTATCTTAATCAATTTTAATGATCAAAAAAACAGTTTGGGAAACGGAAACTAAAGATCAGTAAAATGCAAATCAGCACATTAAAGTCGTGAGAGTCTGTGGTAATGAAACTTAAAAGAGAGCAGAAGAAGTTAAGCTAAGCTCAAGTCAACTCTTTCACACTGCACTTGAACAACTGAGAAGTGTGAACACACAAAATATTAACACGTACACAAAATATGGACAAGAATTCATGAACAAACAGGAACAGGAATCAACTGAGAACACTGCATACACACAAACACACACACAGAGAGAGAAACAAACACACACAGAGCTACACATCCCGCATGGCCCGTGTGCTGACAGCAGAAGATTACGGTCCGTAGAACAGCTCAGACTGTTTGTCTTGTGCTACGCTGAAACTCAAACAAAACAGCATTGTGTCTGCCACTGCAGCACTACCAGTACCAGTACTCTGTTATTGCGGTGTGTGTATGGGGGAGAAATCTTGACAGATCATGTGATTAAATTAAACTATGTGACTGTGGACATGCATACATGTCTTTAGACACCAGGTGAGAAAACATCTTGTTCTGTTTTACCCAAAGGAACTTTCTTTTAGCTTAGAGCACCAAACGTTTTGACATGATTTTTAAATTCATATACTGAAAGTAATACATTTCACCACCTACCCTGAGTGCCATTTGTAAGTACACTCCCAGAAAAAAAGATACAAAGCTGTCACTTGGACAGAACCCTACTGTACAAAAGGTAAAACGTTAGCATATTTAACTCTAAATGGTACATATTATTACCTTAAAGATACATATTAGTAATTTAAAATACATATTTAGTTCCTAAAGCATACACATCAGTTCCTTTTGAAAGGGTACCACTCCAGTAATACCTTATTATATTGTATGCAATATAATACAAACTTGCTATATTTAATAAAATATAAATTTGTAATATATACATTTAAATTGATGAGTAGAACACTGTGTGACAATTATTTTTTAAATATATTTTATATTATAATTATTATTATTTCCACATGAGATATGATATATATGTAATATAATACATATACACATACATATATATATATATATATATATGTATATGTATAATATGTGTGTGTTAAAGTGTGTGTGTGTGTGTGTGTGTGTGTGTGTGGGTGTGTGTGTGTGTCTTTACTGTCAGTTTTGATCCATTTAATGCAATTTAAAAATGTTTTAAAGAGTAAAATAAAAAATAAAAAAATGCATAAATGATTTTTACTAATTTTTGCTTTGGTGACTTACTGTGAGGAACATTCCATCTGTGTTGCCCCATATGCCTAAAAAAAAAACTGTTCATGGTAAATTTTCCACTGAGATAAAAATGTTAGAAGACACATGTGTCACATGAGATATCTACAGTCCTTTCGATTTGAATTGCACACGTCGCTCAACAATGATCCGACTGTCATTTGTACCATTCGACTTCTTTCAAAATGATATTGTTACAGTCAGATGCCAAAGTCTAGCCGCTTGGACAAATCTAACTCGGAGTTCAAATCTCGAGAGATTTTTATATTCTTGGGGAGAATCTGTTGAGAAATATTTGCGATTTAATATGAAGTTCAACGCTCAAACCATTTGTGTCTCATCCGAGCTGGACCTGAACCATGGAGACTAGTCACGGCAAGATCTCTGAGCGCAGTTTGGTGAGTGTGTGGGTGTCAGCCTACACTGATCACAGACCAGCAGTGAGTCACCAGCTCAGCCCCAAATTCAACTGATAACTGCAGTTATTACTACACCTCACCGAGCCGCATTGACATGGAGCAGCAGCCAAACTGCATACGGGGGCAGAGAGGCCTAGGACAAACACACAAGCTCCTCAGCCGAAGCCCACCATCAATCATTCTAGATAACTAATAAATGTCGCTCTTCGCCAAAGCCCCAGTCTGGCGCCTCCACATACGCTCGCACATACAAACACATGCATACCACACAGACACAAGCAAACAATCTCACACAAAAGTCAGCAAACAAACCCACGCATCACATCTCCTCTGGAGCCCAGATGCTAGTTGCGCCTTCTAGAATATTTCCTAAACTCTTGCGGACAAACTTCTTGCTTCCGCTGATGAGCTTTTGTGTCTCCAAACCTGTTGCTAACAGAACGAGAGAACGACAAAGAAAGAGAGGACGCACTTCGTCCTCCTACAGACACAGGATGTGCTGCAGGAAATTCAATGGAAGTCATATTCACACACTCTGTCAGCTCCTGTTCACTTCCTGCATCAAGGTTACACTTCCATTTCCTCTAGCGTTTGCATTTCTGACCCTTTAATCAACTGCACGCATGACTTGTGTTGTTGAAAGGCTCTCTTCATTAACACAAGGCTTAAACCGATGAATAAAACGGCATCTGCACCCACGAAGTGACTAAGCGCGTGTCATTGAGTCTTTACAGTCAGCATTTCTAAAGAAAGACATTGTCCTCCTCCTCCTCTCCGCCTACATGCTGCACCTCACTCTGGCATGGCCTGAGCCATAGACTTATAATTACTAGATGGCTCAACCCCACTCATGTCCGTCTCACCACATCCTGACAGATGGGCCCCAGATTTCAGGCTCCGAATGGGTTGTTTCTGGGCCACAAGGCCGCTTGCTCTCGTACAGGGAGGGTGGACATTTTGGTCATTTTACTCAGGTACTCAGGTAATAGTTAAATGCAGCTTTCAAGGAAAAGGAGTTGGTTTCTGTCAAAAAAATACATTTTTGTTTAAATGCACATGACATTTACAAAAAATTCAATAAAATACAGGTAAATAAAAAAAATATATAAAACAAAAAAAAGAATTAAAAAGTCATTTAAAAATAAAAGTATAAAATAAATATATATTACATTTAAAAAAAGAATAAAAAGAATAGAACATAAAAGAACTCAAAACTAAAGAGTAAAAGAATAAACAAAGTAAAAAAGCAAAACAAACAGCGAAGCAAAGCAAAATGAAACAACAAAACAAAAATAAATGAAAAATAATTAAATTAAAAGAGATTAAAATAAAAGTATCAAATAAAAATATATACAACTTTAAAAAATAAAAACATAATAGAATAGAAAAGAATTTTAAAAAATTAAGAATAAAAGTAAAAGAATAAAAGCAAAACAAAATGCAAAAAAAAAAAAAAAAAAAAAAAACTAAGCAAAGAAAAATTAAACAAAACCCTAAACAAAACTTTTTTTTTTCCATGATCAATTATTGCTGTCACTTCTTAGTTCTGGTACTCACACCCATTCCTAATTTCTAGCAATAAACTGGAAAAAGGAGATCAAAAAGGAAATAGCGTCACTCGAAAGTGAGGATTTTCCCTTACTGTGCAATGATGCACCTGGAAGCTGTGGTGTGTAAACCATAGCCAGGAATAGCATTACACTCCAGCACTGTAAACTCCCTCTGTGTGTATGATCCTGGAGAAAACACAGATAGAAACTGAAGGCATTACATATCAGTCTGGATGAAGAAGAGGGGACTCCCTGAATTTGCCACAGTGAAAGCATGGCTCTGTAAGTACGCTGGAGAGAGCGTCAGTGAGTGTAACTGGTTATTCTGGGTGATCCCCTGGTTTTCATCATAGTATGGGAATGGCTCAGCTTTGAGTAAGTGAGAGCTCTGCAAAACTCTCATGCTGAAGGGAGACTCCATCATACCTTCCTCCTGTGTCACTCGCTCCATTACTTACTCACAGACGTGAGTAAAACACCCCTTTTTTCTCTATAGCTCAGGCCCCCACACGTTCGCTCAGCCCTGCTCTTCCTTTCTTGTTCTCTTTCTGAGCCCATTTCCTGTGCAGATGGCGTAGGTTAATAAATAGATTGATAAAAGATGTACTTTATTGATTCCTGAAGGAAATCTCTGTGCAAGAGCAGCAATAATGCTAAACAAATAACCAACACAATATAAAATACACAGTGGGGCTCTACAAAAAGGTTTTTTTCCTACTGGCCTGGTCAAAAACAGATTTTTGTCATTTGTAGGGTGTACACTAAACATTTCAAAAACAATTTTGCTGGAAAATTATATGAAATGGCTATTTATGTATGATTATCAATAGGGATGTGCTAAACTACACAGCACAGCATGTTAATTAATGAACTTAAAAAAAAATTATAATATATCATGTTTTAATATTTTTTTCATATAACATTTTAAATGTAAAGTGTATATAATCCAAATCCATTCCTGATTTCAAACAAATTCTAACTGATGCCTCACAAATCATTATAGGGCTGCTTGATTCTGTCAAAAATCTTAAATCACAATTATTTTGACATGCATTTTGACAGTCATGCATTTACTGAACAAACTAAAAAAAAAAAAAAAAAAAAAATTAGCAGTTAACTTCCTTGAACAACTGAATAACAAATCAAAAAATGTATTTAAAACGAATTAGTATTTAATTTATCAATGTTAAATATTTGTAAAATAAATAAAATCTAAAATAAAACTGGATTAAAAAAAAAAAACTAACAAAATGAAATCAATCTCAGACTGTAGACAAGCTTCTTTTATTCTAGCCAGCTACCTGTAGATAACCTTGATCATATAATTAAATCACACTTTAAAGATTTCAAGTAGCAAATTTGCAATAAAAACGTTCATAATAGAAAACCAAAAATTTTCTAAGTTTGCAAGACATATAAATGTAGATGCTCAACACATGCAAGCTCCATCATGTGGGCTTCTTTTGGCAAAAACATCTGCACACTTCTCAGAAAACCAATTCTGCCATTTTTAATAACCCATACTTGCAAATTTATGACTGCATCGTGCATTATAAGTCCCCAATGCCAAAAAATACATTAAACCCTCAACTGCTGCCAAAGGCTACTCTTGCACCTCTGTGTGCATTGTCTATGTTCTCAAACACTCTTTGAGAAGCAGATGGTTTGCAAAGTTTCTTAATAAAGAACATTCTGGATTATTTACAACTTTAGTCTATCTGTATGCAGTCAATTAACACTGGATCAGGAGTACTCCGTCCTATCCCAAGCCAAAGATCATCTGTGCTAATCCATAGCATGCTACAGATGGGGTCCATAAACATTTTGCAAATAACTCAGAATATGCCATTAAATTATCATTCACGCTGAGTTTAGTATCCCAGCAGTCAAAGAATGTCAGGTTGTTATTTCATAACCTTGTCTTGTTGTCTTAATCTAATGTGTGTTGGAACAAGCATCTGGTCTACAGCGTAATGAATTTAAACAGCAAGTATGACCTTGGAACCATATGTGACTATACCAACTTTTCGATAAAACGTTGCTTCATTGTCCTGTGTGGGTATTAGGAGGATATCCTGGAGAAGATATTTCGACCATCACTTCCAGAACACCACAAAGCCACATTGTTTCATTTCCTGTAATATTGAGGTATTATGAAGGCTGTGTCTCTTTAACAAAACAGAAACATTACTCCCATACTCACCACCGGCTCTGAGCTTCGGTGGTCTCGTCAAACATCAACCCAAACTGTAAATGTTTTTTTTTTTTCTGTGAGTGACCCGAAATGCCATTTCTGAATCAGCGGAACATTACAGTTAGTTCACAGTGACAAACAGGAAAAAGAGATCTAAGATTAGCTCTACGATGATCAGCCTTCTGAAACCAGCTACAAACCCAACAACAAAGTCAAGCCAACACCAGCAGGAAGCAGAATGACGTCATAGCCCTGTGAAGGACACTGCTTCACGGTCACTTCCTGTTTGAGTTGCTTTGCACACAGTGATAAGCCTGACACACATGAGCACCAAGTAGATACTGACCACAATTACTGTCAGGTAACTAACTGGTGATAAGGTAAGCTATGAAATAGCCAATCAACATTTTTCAGCTTCATAATTTATGTTCTAGTTGCCTGAAGCCCAGCTCTCATTCTCAGCCTAGCTTTACAATGTAAAGTCCAAACAAATACGCTAAACAAAGAGAACAATATCTATGGCCAGGCAACATCCTGTTTCCTGGTGCAACACTACAGAGCTGAGCAGATTGAGTGGTGATTACTCTAGGAAGCTGCGGCGGCACGGCTGTCAGATCGGCCATAAGAGGCAGAAACTTATCGCAACAGCTGGACAGATTTCCTATGCACTTATGTGTAGATATCAACAGCTCTGAGAAGCATGAGACATCATGCACTCCACACCAGACGGAGCTCTACTAAATGTCAATGTTTTTTGGTGCATATCTAATTTTTAACCCTTTTTTAATGAATGTTTTTGTTTTAGCACAATTTATGATTGAAAAGTCAATGTGTGTTAGCTTTGAGACCTTTATATACTCCTAGACTTGATCAAATAAACTTTTATCAGATACAGATTTTCAGTCTTTCTTTTCTGGAAACAGAACAAAATACTGATGACTCATCCTGCACTACACAGATTTTTGGCCAATCAAATGCTCTCTAGAATGAGATTGCTCCTCCCCCTGATGTAACCTACCACAACTAATTTATGCAAAGTACCAAATCCTGATAAAACAAAATAAAACAAAAAACAAAACAAAAAAACACACAACACAAAAAAAAAACACAAAACAAAAACACAACAAAACAAAAAACACACCACACATCAAAACAAAATATGGTTTGGTTGTCAGATGCAATGCAATATGCAATAAAGCAAGGTTGGTATAGGTTGTTAGGTCTGGTTCTTAGAGCTTAGAGAACTGTTGTTTATGAAAGAGTGATGAGTTTGTTTCTCCACATCTCTCGTTTCACAAATCTGTTCATGGTCTCAAAGAGGATACTGCTTCCGGGACAGAGCAGATCAATACTGGTTTCAGTTGAGGAAGGTTGTTGGAGGATCTATCCTGCCTTATCAGTGTAAGTGCAGGTCTGAGCATTTAAAAAAAAAAAAAAAAAAAAAAAAAAAAAAAAAAAAAAAAAAGAAAGAAAGAAAACACACACACACACACACACCCCCTCAGACACACGCACAGCGAACATGTCCAAGCACTTAGCCGTGATGTTTTAATTAAGGAAATGTCTGAGACATCTAAAAGTTTCATTACTCTAATTAAAAAAGACACTAAAAAGTTGTTAACAAACTAATGAAGTAACCTTCTGTTATCTTAAGACACAAATAAAGAAAAAAAAACATCCATGTGGTTGCTGGGTGGTTTCTTCCTGCAATTCTGAATCACAAAGAATTCAACTGGTCATAACGTAATCATATGTTTAAGAGCAACGGATAACTGACTAGACAGCACACTTCAGAAACATCTCTCACACCCCACTGTGAGTGACACATCTCTTGGTTTGAGTGACAGACGGAAAGCAACCGATCCCAGAGGGCCTAATCTAGTCTGACAGTTTAAACAGGCTTTCACGCTGAGGTAGCGAGTCGGTCATAGTGCTGCGGGCAGTTTCGGGGCCATGTTATACTGAGCTGAGTCTACGGGAGGTTTCTGATCAGAGAAAGAAAAAGAAGCCATTGCCAGCTCAGAGTTTCCATCCTGTGCGCTTCAACAGCACAAAGTACAGCTCGACTGAAACGTTTATGTGTTCCCTCTGATGAGGTCACTGCTTTTACGGCGGGAAAAGACAAAAGGCATTCAGAGCTTTGACAGGTGTTCTTCTGTTGCTGCTTTAAAACTAAAAGCCTGAGGTTTTATCATACTGACAAATGTTTCATTGAAATCAACTGGATGTATGACAGCTATGAGAGTTGGAGTGAAAGAAACCTCATCAAGGTTTTATTTGATGAAAAACACAGAAATACTATGAAATATCATTACAGTTTAAAATAACTTTTCTATTTTAATATACCTTAAAATGTAATTAATTAATGTGATGGCAAAGCAGAATTTCTCCAGTTTTTTGTGTCCCATGATACTTTAGAACTCATTCTAATATGCTGATTTACTGCTCAAGAAACATTGCTTATTATTATAAATTTTAAGAACAGTTGTACAGTCACACTTTATGTAAACCATACCAGATTTTTACAGGATTCTTTAATGAATATAAAGATTAAAAGAACAGCATTTAATTAAAATAGTAAAATTATAAATGTCTTTCCTGTCACTTTTGATCAATTTAATACATCCTTGATGAACAAAAGTATTCATTTATTTCAAAAACTCAAGACTTTCTTTATAGGAAAACATGTTTTGGGTATAAGGATATATTCCGTATGTATTTAGCATGTTTAAGTGCTCTGGCTCAGATTTGTTTGTTCACAGTCTGCCTTCTGGGATTTCATCTCAACAGCAGTGGATGGTGACTGGGGCTCAGATGGCCTGCTGTGTGTGTGTATGTGTGTGTGTGTGTGTTTCAGAGTATATGAGGAGGAAACAGAGAGAGGCAAACACATCACAATAAATCAAGCACGTCAGCCAGACTCCCAGAAGACCAGCACCACATGGTCCAGAAACAAATACGCAACACATTCCCACATGGACACCCGTGAAACCTCACTAGACAAATCCTCACTCCCTCTCCGGACTGGACACACACACCCGACTCCCCAAGCACCTTACTGGAAACAAGGCAGGTTTCTGTTCTTTAAAGCACACATCTGCTGGGATGGACCTAACCCAGAGCTCAGACGGGACACTGCTATGTAGAGCAAACATGGGAACAAAAGGCCTGTTCTCTCATCTTCCGCTGCTCTCTTGCTCTACAAGACACCTAACCACTTGAGACGCAGCTGTTGAGACTACTATTGATTTGCTGTTGGGTTGATTTGAATCCATCCTGAAGTTCCACCTGCTGCCCGCACAATCGCTAAACGAAAAAAAACAAAACAGCGCCAACACACACTTGCAGTCACTTAGTTGACAAGAAGCTGTCACAAATGGGGCTCTGGTTTCAGAGAAACATATTTTCACGCTGTGGAAAGTGTGACACTCACCCACTCAGTTCACGAGCACGACAGCGCCCTGTGACACCTGAGACGCAGAACTTAAAGACTGAGAGGTAAAAATGGAGAAAAAAAAAAGAGAGAGACATTAGAGAGC